>NC_141073.1:34695885-34705885 GCF_041138505.1 Cibotium barometz | reverse complement strand
CTAAAATTGAGAAACTGAACAAGTATTCGCTTTATATATTACTTACTAGCTTAATATCTATACAATTAATACTAGTTGTTAATTTTTGTATGATTTTTATATTGGTTGGAAGAGAAATATTAGATTCCTATCTACTAATTATAGTTTTTTATTGCTTAAGTATTAGTCTCTTATCACACTGATTTTAAAAGTTTTGCATAAATTATAGAAATTATAATTTGCCGGTTTTTTTGTACTACTAATTATATATTTTTAATAAAAATAAAATTGAAGAGTTTATGTTGCAAATACATATATATATCTGTCAGTTCTATCATTAGATTAATGGGGGGACATCAACAATACCAGAACTTGAGCTATTAATATTGTATTTCTTCCTTGCGTGAGAGATTCCCTTTATATATATATATATATATATATATATATATATATATATATATACATATATGTATACATATGTATATAAATATACACAAACATATATATAGATATATATATATATATAGATATATATATATATATGTATATATAGATAGATATATTTATACATATATCTATGTATAGATATATATATATGTATATACATATATATATATGTACATATATATATATATATATGTACATATATATATATATATATGTACATATATATATATATATATGTACATATATATATATACACATATATATATATATATACATATGTGTATGTATATACATATAGATACATATATGTATGTATGTATATACATATATGTACATGTATATACATATATACATGTATATACATATATATATATATATATATATATATATATATATATATATATACATGTATATCTACATGTATATATATATATATTTATATATATATGTATATGTATGTGTATGTATATACATATATATACATATACATATATATACATATACATATATATATATATATGTATATATATACATATATATATATATACATATATATATATATACATATATATATATATACATATATATATATATACATATATATATATATATATATATATATACATATACATACATACATACATAAAAAATATATATATATATATATACATACATATAGATAAATATAAATATAAATATATATATATATATATACATGTATATATATATACATACATATATATATATATATATATATATATATATATATATATATATATATATACATACACACACACGCACACACATATAGATACATATATGTATTATATGTATATATATATATACACATATATATATAGATATGTATATGTATATATAGATATATATATATATGTATGTATATACACAAACATATATATACATACATATGTATATATATATATATATATATATATATATATATATATATGTATGTATGTATATACACAAACATATATATACATACATATGTATATATATATATATGTATGTATATACATGTATATACATATATTTATGTATGTATATACATATATATACATATATGTAAGTGAGAGATATAGGCTTATGGACCAAAGGCCAAGTAGGGTGGATACTAATAAGTATGTGTGAAAAGGGGGCCATGGTATATAACCTAATGTGATATTATTTGAAGAGACCTTTATATGAGATTTATCTTTCTTGTTTAGTCTAATATTAATGATATTACTCAAGGACTTGAAGAGAGAAAATACAAGTTTCTAAGATTTTCTATTAGTAATATATTTATACTTATGATTTATTATTTTATCACTTAATTGAGAGTTATAAAGAATTAATTAATAACTAATGAGTTAGTTTTAAGTAATAATTTTATTTTAATTTATTACTAAATATAACATTTATCTCTTTAATTCTTGGACAAATCACCAAATAATCAATAATATCATTGTTAAGCTATTTCTTGATTAAATTACTAAAAAACTCAATTAGTGAGCGATTAATCCTTGGACTAAAAAAGACCTTTGTTCACTTTCTTCATCATTTTCATTTGGAAGTATTTCTTTTCTAAAATTCAGAAAGTTGACAAGCATCCACTCTAAATTGGGAAAGTTGACTAGCATAATATCTATAAAATTAATACTAATTGTTAATTTTTGTAGAATTTTTATATTGATTGGTGGAGAAATATTAGCTTTTTATTTACTAATTTTAGTTTTTTACTGCTTGATTATTAGTCCCTTATCATATTGATTGTGAAAGTTCTTAGTAAATTAGTGAAATTATAATTTGTTGGTTTCTTTGTACTATCAATTACATAATTTTCAACAAAAGTAAAATTCGAGAGCTTGTGTTGCAAAATATGTAGTTTGTAGTATCACCAAGCCATTGTAATTAATATTTCTCTAAATTTCAAAGAATTTTTAGAATCAGAATGATAAAGAGCTATTAGTTTAGTAATTAAAAGCTTTAATTAATAATTAAGTAATATTAAATTCTTACTCAACGACTAAACAAATCATGTAAGGTTTATGAGTTATTCTTGATTGTATAGTTAAAAAGGTAGTATAATAATTTGGAGTGAAATTTAATCAATTTTTTGATTTTAGAAAAAAATATTATTGAAAAAAGATGAAGAAAGTGTACTGAGATCTCTTTTAATACAAGGATTAATTGCTCACTATTTGAGTTTTTGTAAGAAAGCATTATGGGCCCAAGGCCATGGACAACTAGTAAGTAGGTGTGAACTCTTGGGTGGAGTATAAATACCAATGTAAATGGGATTATGGCTCATTCATGATAATGTTATCTATTCCAAGAATCAATGGTGAGCTTCTCCCGTGAGATGCTAAGTGGTGACTCCTTTATGAGCCACTCCCTTGGTGAGGGGCTAACCCACCCCAGTTACTTTCTTTCATTGGTATCAGAGCATGGCTTTTGATCCATGATTAGTAATTTTTCTTTTCTTCTTCTCATTTCGTGAAATTTCTGCTTCATTTGATTCATGGGAGAAGGGAATATGGCTAAGGTAGAGTTTGTGGTTCAAATTTGAGCACATGGACCTATTTTTTTTGAATGAGTGGACCAAATTGGGAAAAATTTCTAATCTTGATTAGCAGTTGTTAATCAAAAACGTTTTTTTTGTTTGGGAGCTTTCTTGCAAACCCTAGCCATGGAATCTCAACATGAGCAAAGGGCATTGAGTCTCTCAGGTATCTAGCAATGTTTTATGAAGTATTTCACCTATTTTCCATGAGCAATGGGGCTTCCAATGTGGCTGAAAATCACTACCAAAGCTGCCCACGTTTTTCACCAAAGTGACCCTAATCTTCATCTCCTTCAACAAATTCAAGCATTAAGGCTTCCCGGGTGACATTGGTGAGTTGCTCCATCACTTCTTTACAATTTTGAAGCATTCTTTCAAGCTATGGAGTGATTTAGGGTTTTATTACACATAAAATCCTAATTTTCAGAAATTGGACTTTAATCATGGCCATTCATGCTGCTCTTTATGCATAATGAATGCTTGAATGCTACACATAGCCATTCAATGCTATGCCTTGCATATTGGCATAAGTGAGCATAGCTTTTGGCACATTTGGGGGATTGAATAAAATGTTTTGGGTTGGAAGTCCACTTTTTGGTGACCGTTTTCCATTGCTGGTTGCACGTTTTTGATCATAACTCTCTCATACGAACTCCGTTTTTGGAGTTCTAGTACTCAAAACGACCGGCTCGTCGTCCTCTTCGAGACGAGCTATAGGTCTTGAGGTGCAGGATTCAGCAAGTGCTCTCTGTTTTCACTTTTGTACTGGATTTTCTAGTCCTGAGCAGGAACTCGCGCCCAGAACACGACCCGAGATCACCGCTCCATGACACTTGGATGTTGTTGATGTATGTGGAAATGTATTGACGCCATGAGTGGATGTGATGAAGGAAGCACTATGAACCATGTATTATGATATGAATGAGCATGAGTCATGCTATAAATCAATTGTAAGTCAACTCTACTCATTCATTTGAGCTTGTAACTCACGATTTTATTCCTAGAATCTAGAATGAAGTAAGGGTACCTTGGCATTTGGAGAAGAGGCCAAGGGGAGAATGTCTTGAATCTTCCTTGCCGTTAGTGCCGGGTAACGCGGTAAGGAAGAGGATTAGGTACTTGGTGGTAAAGAAATGGCCTCAACCTTCACCTTGGATGTAAACTTGGTGAAGGGGTGAGAAGTGCTTGGCCGGGAGATCGGCAAGCATCGACGCGCTTCATCGACCACTTCATTCGACTTGAGCAAACAAGCAAATCCTCTACATCGACTTCTTATGCAAAAGGACAAAATTGATGCCATAAGGTCACATGCTCAGATGGAAAAATGATTGAGGATTGAATTGCTTACAGTGGTCAAATGCATAAGGATTTTAATACTTGATTGAGATGCTTTGATTTGATTGAGATTTGGTGCAAAAAGAGGGGAGACCATGGCAAAATTTTTACAAAATTTACCTACTTGGAGCCAGGACAAATCCTTGAATTTTTAGGGTTTTTCAAAAGCTTTTCAAATCTGTCCTGAAAGCTCTTCAATCTACCCGAAAACCTCTTTCAAACAAGCTAAAGATCACTCAAATCGGAGTAGTATTGAGCGGTCAAAGTTAAGAGTTGACTTTCAGCTAGAACAGTTGACTGGTCAAAGGCTGTTGACTTTTTCAAATCTGTTTTTGGGGATCCTTACTCGTCTCATCAAGAGCTTTGCATCGATATAAAGATGACCCAAATCGGATAAGAATTGAGCGGTTAACATCAAGAGTTGACTTTCAGCCGGTACAGTTGACTGATCAAAGGCTGTTGACTTTTTCAGATCTGTTTTTGGGGATTCTTATTCGTCTTGTCAAGAGCTTCGCATCGATATAAAGATCACCCAAATCGGATACCGTTTGAATAGAAAAAAAAAAATCAAGTAAGTGGTCTTTGCAAGGAGGGATCAATTACGCGCATGGAAATGACTAGAGGAGGTCAAAACAAGGGAGCCCGGAATGAAAATGATCAAAGACAACCGGAAGCATTGATGGCAACGAGTTCATCAACGAGGAATGAAGAAAGTTCAACCATAAAAGCACCATCTCCAGATGAATCTCAGCCAGTGGAAATGTCTCAATCTTTGGGAACTACTCCGCTAACAATGGACATGATGTTAATGGCTATGGAGAGTATGTTTCAAAGGATTGAAAATAACCAAACAAATCGGCAACAACAATTTGGTGAACACCTCATGGAAGGGTTCGACAAGCGACACCACTACCTGGATGACGTGATGCAAAGAGGGTTAAAAGACTTGGAGAAAGCCTTTAGTGCATTGGCTCCTCTCAAGCTCAACCAAGAAGCCGATATGAATGCAATGGATGGTGTACATTATGATGCCAAACATGATGGAAAGCCTTCTATGCCAGAAGAGAACAAAGTGAGACAAATGATGCCACCTCAAATGATGCCACATTCTTCTTACATGGACAAGGGCAAGAGACCTATGGGTGATGCTTCTTATGAGAGATCCAATGCCAGTATTCCAAGAACTTCATCCTTTATGCAAGATGCAAGAAGAGGGTATGAATAGAAGGGATTTAAAGATGCAGGGGATTGGCAATTGGAAGATGAGCAAATGCATAGACACTTGGGTAAGGAAGAGGATTTGATGATCCAAGAGTACGGCAGAGGGGTTCAAGAATGCATGGTGATTTTGACAATGCTGTGAAGGACAAAATCATATTTAATAAGTTCAAAGGAGAATCAAATTCTATCGAAGACTTTGAAGAGTGGGCAAACAAGATGGATCTCTACTTCGAAATCAGCCCAAGGAGCGAGATTGCCAAAGTCTACTTCGCCTCACTTCATCTTGAAGGTTTTGCTCACACTTGGTGGAGGAGGAAGCAATCTCATGGTTATGTCATCACTACTTGGGAAGAATTCAAGAATGACATGGCAGAAGAGTTTACTTCTCGCATGCAAAGGGACAATCACATTGTGGAATGGGACAAGCTAGAGCAAATCACTACCGTGAAGGAATATTCTCATAAGTTTCTAAAGCTTCTATTATACTTGGACGACTTTGATGAGCATTATCTTGTTGTCAAGTATATAAGGGGCTTGAAAGCTCCTATTGGTGGTGATGTCAAGTCTCATGAACCCGCCACTTTGAAGAAGGCAATGATGCTTGCAGAAATTCATGAAGAGAAGTATTTGACAAAGTGGGCTAGCAAAGGGAATATCAAAGGGGAAGTGATCACAAGGACTGACATGGGTTCTCATGCAAGCACAAGACCTAATCTTCCAAGATTTCCTACCGTGTATGGTAGAGGGTCTAATAGACTTCCATTTAAACCACCATTTATGTCCAACAAAGCTACATACAATGAGTCCAAGCCAGCAAATGGGGGTTCAAAAAGCAAGGTTATCAAGGAGGACCGTTTGCATGAAATGAGGCTCAAAGGTCTATGTTTCAAATGTGGAGAAAAATGGAACAAGGATCACTTCAAAGTATGCAAATCCAAGGATATTTCCATAAGCTACATTATCACTGAGGACAATGCTAATCATGAGAAGGAGGAATTCCTTGAATGCAATGATGCCTTAGGATGGGGAGATCCTCATGAGGGTGGAGGTTCTCATGATGATGGTTTTGATGAAGAAAATCCCGAGTTTCCTTTTGATCCGGGTGGGAAACTAAAGTTTGCTCATGACAAAATGGATGATGGGATGCCTCTATGCGTGTGGAATGAAAACAATAGTGCACATACTACCTTGTGTACAATCTCTCATGATGCTTATGCGGGAAGTAAGGGTGCCAACACATTGAGATTGAAGATCAAGGTGAATGGGAGAACAGCATATGCACTCATTGATACTAGAAGCACGCATAGGTTTGTCAATAAAAGGTCTTTGAACACTCTCAAAATGCAACCAACTTCTTTACCAAACAAGCATATGGTGCAAGTGGCCAATGGTGATTCAATGGGTTGCAATATGAAGTGTCAAAGTACAGAATTGGAGTTGTCCAAGAGCTACTCTTGCAAAGTTGATCTTTTGGTGATTGAGTTGGGACCAATTGACATAGTACTTGGATGTGATTGGCTGTCCACTTTGAACTCTTTTACCATGAACTTACAGAAAAGTTTCATGAGTTTTGTGCATCAAGGAGGGGTTATTACATTGAATGGAATGCAAGGGTCCAAGCTCTTCATGATCAATGCTACTCAAATGAAGAAAGAGTTCAAGAAAGAGGGCTATGTTTATGTACTACAGCTTTGCAAAGAGGAAGATAATAGCAAAAAGGATTGCATCGAAAATGTGGACATGGTTAAGCTACTCAAGGATTATGAAGATGTGTTTACCATGCCAAAATCAATGCCGCCAAAGAGGAGTGTTGATCACGCTATTGATTTGGAACCAAATGCCAAACCAATCAACAAGCCTCCCTATCGTTTGTCAAAGGTTGAAAAGGAAGAGGTGGCAAAGCAAGTCAAAGAACTCATTGACATGGGATGGGTTGAACCAAGTCAATCTCCTTTTGCTTCTCCGGTGCTACTTGTGAAGAAAAAGGATGGTACTTTCCGCATGTGCATTGATTACCGTGATTTGAATAAGATCACCATCAAAAATCGTTTTCCAATACCAAGGGTGGATGATCTTTTGGATGAGTTGAAGGGTGCCACATGCTTTTCAAAGATTGATTTGCTTTCCGGATACCATCAAATAAGGATGAAAAGTGGTGATGAGTTCAAAACAGCATTTCGTACAGAAAGGGGTCTTTACCAATTCATGGTTATGCCGTTTGGATTATGCAATGCACCGGCAACTTTTCAAGCATTGATGAACAAAGTGCTTCAACCTTTCCTCTACAAGTTTGTATTGGTCTTTTTCGACGACATACTTATCTATAGCAAACATGAGGAAGTGCATTTGAAGCACGTGAAAAGAGGTTTTGGAGGTCTTGAGGCAAAACAAGTTATATGTTAAGGAGACAAAATGTACCTTCATGGCACATGAGGTGGAATATTTGGGTCACATTGTGAGCAAGGATGGCATTTGTGTGGATCCAAAGAAAGTGGAATGTATTAGGAATTGGCCGGTTCCTTCAAACACTACTCAATTGAGGGGATTTTTGGGGTTATCTTCATTCTATAGGCGCTTTATTGCCCACTATGCAGAAATTGCAGCCCCAATGAGACAGACAAATTGAAGAAGGAAACCTTCTTTTGGGATGCCATTGCCAACAAAAGCTTTGAAGATATGAAGAAGATGCTCACATCAGCACCTATTTTGGTATGTCCAGACTTCACCAAACCTTTCATAATAAGGGCGGATGCAAGTGGAAGAGGGATTGGTGCGGTACTTTACCAAGACCATGGAGTCATTGCTTATGAAAGTAGAAAGCTGAATGACAAAGAAAGAGAACTCCATGTGTATGAGCAAGAGATGATTGCTATACTCCATGCTATCAAGAAATGGCACCATTACTTATATGGGAGTCATTTTTATGTGAGAAGTGATCATAGGGTGCTGAAGTATTTCCTCACACAACCCAATTTGTCTCCTAAGCAAAGAAGGTGGGTAGCAACACTACAAAACTATGATTTTGAAATCACATACACAAAGGGCAAAGAAAATGTGGTTGCCGATTCCTTGTCTCGTATGTGGGCCTGCTCATTGTATGCTATTTCTGAGGTGCATAAAGATTGGATCATGGAGATACAAGAAGAGTACTTGTTTGATGAAGAAACCTCACAAATAGTGCAGAAATTACAGCAAGGTGTATGTGAAGAGTTACCCCATTATGAGCTGAAAAATGGTCTCCTCTACTACAAAGGAAAAGTCTACTTGGTTCCTACTTTATCATTTATCAAGAAGATCATGGAAGAGATGCATTGTACTCCTATGGCTGGTCATTTGGGTGTCTACAAAACCTTTGATGCAATAAGGAAAAGTTTCTTTTGGAAGGGGATGTGGAAGAGCATTCATGCTTATGTAAGTGGGTGCCGGTCATGTCAATTGAACAAGGATCCTACACATAAACCGGGAGGTTTGCTTCAGCCATTGCCCATTCCCGAAGGCAAATGAAGTCATATATCAATGGATTTCATTACTAACCTTCCGCGCATAAAGAAAGGGTGGGACAGCTTGTATGTTGTGGTGGATAGATTGACCAAAGTGGCCCATTTCATTCCTTCCAAGGTCACATATTCAGCCCAAAATGTTGCCAAGCAATTTGTTGATGGGGTTTTTAAGTTGCATGGTATGCCGTCACAAATTGTGAGTGATCGCGATGTCAAATTCATGAGCACTTTTTGGAGAACATTGTTTGAATATATGGGAACCAAGCTTACTCCAAGCACCGCCTATCATCCCGAAACCGATGGTCAAACAGAAAGAGTAAACAAATGGGTGGAAACATATCTACGCCACTATTGTCATGATACTTAAAGCACATGGGATGATTGGTTACCTTTGGCTGAGTTTGCTTACAACTCAACATATCATGTGAGCATTGGCATGTCACCCTTTGAGGGTTTATATGGTTACAATGTCAATTTGCCTATGTTGGTGGGTACATATGAGACTTCTAACCATAAATGCCAAGGAGGAAGCTGAAAGGATGCAAGCTTTGTTGCAACAATGCAAAAGTAATTTGAAGGTTGCACAAGAGAAAATGAGACAATATGCCAATGTTCATCGAAGACCATTGGAATTCAAAGTGGGAGATTGGGTTCTTTTGAGAATACCAAAGTCAAGATATGCGTCTTTGAAGGGAAGCACCAACACCAAACTAGCTCATCGCTATTATGGTCCTTATCAAGTGATACGAAGAGTTGGGGAGGTTGCATATCAACTCTTACTTCCATCTACAACAAAGATTCATGATGTGTTTCATGTCTCTCACTTGAAAGGATATGTGGGTATGATCGATCAAATGGTTGATGAGTTACCTCCAATGAATGAAGAGGGAATGATTGAATACATTCTAGAAGCTATCTTGGGTACAAGGAAAAAGGTACTTCGCACTCGTAC
>NC_141073.1:34688385-34690885 GCF_041138505.1 Cibotium barometz | reverse complement strand
ATATAGATAAATATAAATATAAATATATATATATATACATATATACAAATATATATATATACATACACATACACACATATATATATGTATGTATACTTTTATATATATATATATATATATATATATATATATATATATATATGTGTGTGTGTGTGTGTGTGTGTGTGTGTGTGTATATATATATTTGTATGTATATATGTATATATATGTGTATATATTTTTATATATGTATGTATATATATGTATGTGTAGATATATGCATGTATATGTAAATATAAATATATATATGTATATATATATGTATGTGTATATATATATATATATATCTATATATACATATACATATCTATATATATGTGTGTGTGTAGTATATATATATATATATATATATATGTATATCTATATATACATATCTATATATACATATATATATCTATATATATATATATATGTATATATGTATATATGTATATACATATATGTATGTATGTTTATACATGTATATACATATATGTATGTATGTATATACATGTATATTCATATATGTAAGTGAGGGATATAGGCTTATGGGCTAAAGGCCAAGTAGGGTGGATACTAATAAGTATGTGTGAAAAGGAGGCCATGGTATATAACCCAATGTGATATTATTTGAAGAGACCTTTATATGAGATTTATCTTTCTTGTTTTGTCTAATATTAATGATATTACTCAAGGAATTTTGAAGAGAGAAAATACAAGTTTCTAAGATTTTCTATTAGTAATATATTTACACTTATGATTTATTATTTTTAATAACTAATGAGTTAGTTTTAAGTAAAAATATTATTTTAATTTATTACAAAGTATAACATTTATCTCTTTAATTCTTGGACAAATCACCAAATAATCAATAATATCATTGTTAAGCTATTTCTTGATCAAATTACTAAAAAACTCAATTAGTGAGTGATTAATCCTTGGACTAAAAAAGACCTTTGTTCACTTTCTTCATCATTTTCATTTGGAAGTATTTCTTTTCTAAAATTCAGAAAGTTGACAAGCATTCACTCTAAATTGGGAAAGTTGACTAGCATAATATCTATAAAATTAATACTATTTGTTAATTTTTATAGAATTTTTATATTGAGATTGGTGGAGAAATATTAGCTTTTTATTTAATAATTTTAGTTTTTTATTGCTTGATTATTAGTCCCTTATCATATTGATTGTGAAAGTTCTTAGTAAATTAGTGAAATTATAATTTGATGGTTTCTTTGTACTACTAATTACATAATTTTCAACAAAAGTAAAATTCGAGAGCTTGTGTTGCAAAATATGTAGTTTGTAGTATCATCCATGCCATTGTAATTACTATTTCTCTAAATTTCAAAGAATTTTTAGAATCATAATGATAAAGAGTTATTAGTTTAGTAATTAAAAGCTTTAATTAATAATTAAGTAATACTAAATTCTTACTCAACGACTAAACAAATCATGTAAGGTTTATGAGTTATTCTTGATTGTATAGTTAAAAAGGTAGTATAATAATTTGAAGTGAAATTTAATCAATTTTTTGATTTTAGAAAAAAATATTATTGAAAAAAGGTGAAGAAAGTGTATTGAGATCTCTTTTAATACAAGGATTAATTGCTCACTATTTGGGTTTTTTTAGTGAGGGATTAAAGTAATAGGTTAGCAATATTGTTGATAATTGATTGATGGTTGACTCAGCAATTATACAGATGAATAATCTATTTAATTTGTAAACTAAAAGTAATTGATAAAGAATAATGTTAATTATTTATTTATTAAAATAATTTAATAAAAATATGATAAAATAGAAGCTAGGTACTATCCACACATTAATTGGATCCTTAGAAAGTTTCTTTAAGGTGCACAATCAAGAGAGATATCTCTGTGGAATTGTGTCAATATCTCTGTGGAATTGTGTCACTATGTGTTGCAATATGTATGTATAAAGGAGCTTGTGACACACAACAAAACAATGGTGCACCAACATGTGGGAAGAAGGATACGCTACAAGGTGGAAGAATATTGTGTTGCAATATTCTTCCACCTTGTAGCGTATCCTTCTTCCCACATGTTGGTGCAACATTATTTTGTTGTGTGTCACAAGCTCCTTTATACATATATATATATATATATACATATATATGTATATACATATATATATGTATGTATATACACATGTATAAATACATGTATATATAAATATATATATGCATGTATATATATACATGTAGATTCTTGTCTATTTTGAGCTCTTTTTTGATTCTAGATGTAACTTCACAATCATTTCCATAACAATTGCTCTACTAATCCTTCTCTATAGTGTCTAAGGTGTTTCTTACCTTCCATGGATGTGAACCTGATCGTTGTGAGTATGCAAATATCTTTCTTTGGATATTCGATCAGATTAGTTGCATGAGTATCTACTTTGTTAAGGTCCGTTGGACAATGCCTAAGGTAAACCATTCTTTGCTCTTCTATTTGTCAGTTC
>NC_141073.1:34665885-34670885 GCF_041138505.1 Cibotium barometz | reverse complement strand
TAAAATATGTAGTTTGTAGAATCATCCATGCCATTGTAATTACTATTTCTCTAAATTTCAAAGAATTTTTAGAATCATGATGATAAAGAGCTATTAGTTTAGTAATTAAAAGCTTTAATTAATAATTAAGTAATACTAAATTCTTACTCAACGACTAAACAAATCATGTAAGGTTTATGAGTTATTCTTGATTGTATAGTTAAAAAGGTAGTATAATAATTTGAAGTGAAATTTAATCAATTTTTTGATTTTAGAAAAAAATATTATTGAAAAAAGGTGAAGAAAGTGTACTGAGATCTCTTTTAATACAAGGATTAATTGCTCACTATTTGGGTTTTTTTAGTGAGGGATTAAAGTAATAGGTTAGCAATATTGTTGATAATTGATTGATGGTTGACTCAGCAATTATACAGATGAATAATCTATTTAATTTGTAAACTAAAAGTAATTGATAAAGAATAATGTTAATTATTTATTTATTAAAATAATTTAATAAAAATATGATAAAATAGAAGCTAGGTACTATCCACACATTAATTGGATCCTTAGAAAGTTTCTTTAAGGTGCACAATCAAGAGAGATATCTCTGTGGAATTGTGTCAATATCTCTGTGGAATTGTGTCACTATGTGTTGCAATATGTATGTATAAAGGAGCTTGTGACACACAACAAAACAATGGTGCACCAACATGTGGGAAGAAGGATACGCTACAAGGTGGAAGAATATTGTGTTGCAATATTCTTCCACCTTGTAGCGTATCCTTCTTCCCACATGTTGGTGCAACATTATTTTGTTGTGTGTCACAAGCTCCTTTATACATATATATATATATTTATATATATATATACATATATATGTATATACATATATATATGTATGTATATACACATGTATAAATACATGTATATATAAATATATATATGCATGTATATATATACATGTAGATTCTTGTCTATTTTGAGCTCTTTTTTGATTCTAGATGTAACTTCACAATCATTTCCATAACAATTGCTCTACTAATCCTTCTCTATAGTGTCTAAGGTGTTTCTTACCTTCCATGGATGTGAACCTGATCGTTGTGAGTATGCAAATATCTTTCTTTGGATATTCGATCAGATTAGTTGCATGAGTATCTACTTTGTTAAGGTCCGTTGGACAATGCCTAAGGTAAACCATTCTTTGCTCTTCTATTTGTCAGTTCTATCATTAGATTAATGGGGGCATCAACAATACCAGAACTTGAGCTATTAATATTGTATTTCTTCCTTGCGTGAGAGATTCTCCATATATATATATATATATATATATATATATATATATATATATATATGTATGTATACATATGTATATAAATATACACAAACATATATATAGATATAGATATATATATATGTATATATAGATAGATATATTTATACATATATATATATATATATGTATAGATATATATATGTATATACATATATACATATATATATATATATATGTATATGTATATATATATATATATATGTATATGTATATATATATATATATGTATATATGTATATATATGTATAGATATGTATATATATATATATAGATATTTATTTACATATGTATGTATGTATATACATATAGATACATATATGTATGTATGTATATGTATGTACATGTATATACATATTTATACATGTATACATATATATACATGTATATAAATATATATACATGGATATATATATATAGAGGTATATATATTTATATCTACATGTATATATATATATATATATATATGTATGCGTATGTATATATATATATATATATATATATATATATATATATATATATATATATATATATTATACATATATACGTATATATATATATATATATTATACATATATACGTATATATATATATATATATGTATACATATATATATGTATACATATATATATATATATATACATACAAATATATGTATACATATATATATGTATACATATATATATATATACATACAAATATATATATACATATACATACATACATACATACATATATAATATATATATATATATATATATATATATACATATATATAGATAAATATAAATATAAATATAAATATATATATATACATATATACAAATATATACACACACACACACACACACCCAGATATATGTATGTATACTTTTGTATATATATATATATATATATATATATATGTATGTATACATATATATATATGTGTATATTTGTATGTATGTATGTATATATATGTGTATATATATTTATAAATGTATGTATATATAAATATATGTATATATATGTATATATATATATATATGTATATGTATGTGTGTGTATATATATATATATATATATATATATATATATATGTATATGTATGTGTGTATATATATATATATCTATCTATACATATACGTATCTATATATATGTGTGTGTGTAGTATATATATGTATGTGTATATATATACATATATATATATATCTATATATACATATACATATCTATATATATGTGTGTGTGTGTGTGTGTGTATATATATATATATATATATATATATACATATATGTATGTATATATATGTATGTATATGTATGTATATACATATATATTCATATATGTAAGTGAGGGATATAGGCTTATGGGCCAAAGGCCAAGTAGGGTGGATACTAATAAGTATGTGTGAAAAGGGGGCCATGGTATATAACCCAATGTGATTATTTGAAGAGACATTTATATGAGATTTATCTTTCTTGTTTTGTCTAATATTAATGATATTACTCAAGGAATTTTGAAGAGAGAAAATACAAGTTTCTAAGATTTTCTATTAGTAATATATTTACACTTATGATTTATTATTTTTAATAACTAATGAGTTAGTTTTAAGTAATAATATTATTTTAATTTATTACTAAGTATAACATTTATCTCTTTAATTCTTGGACAAATCACCAAATAATCAATAATATCATTATTAAGCTATTTCTTGATCAAATTACTACAAAACTCAATTTAGTGAGTGATTAATCCTTGGACTAAAAAAGACCTTTGTTCACTTTCTTCATCATTTTCATTTGGAAGCATTTCTTTTCTAAAATTCAGAAAGGTTACAAGCATTCACTCTAAATTGGGAAAGTTGACTAGCATAATATCTAAAAAATTAATACTAATTGTTAATTTTTATAGAATTTTTATATTGAGATTGGTGGAGAAATATTAGCTTTTTATTTACTAATTTTAGTTTTTTATTGCTTGATTATTAGTCCCTTATAATATTGATTGTGAAAGTTCTTAGTAAATTAGTGAAATTATAAATTGATGAATTCTTTGTACTACTAATTACATAATTTTCAACAAAAGTAAAATTCGAGAGCTTGTGTTGCAAAATATGTAGTTTGTAGTATTATCCATGCCATTGTAATTACTATTTCTCTAAATTTCAAAGAATTTTTAGAATCATAATGATAAAGAGCTATTAGTTTAGTAATTAAAAGCTTTAATTAATAATTAACTAATACTAAATTCTTACTCAACGACTAAACAAATCATGTAAGGTTTATGAGTTATTCTTAATTGTATAGTTAAAAAGGTAGTATAATAATTTGGAGTGAAATTTAATCAATTTTTTGATTTTAGAAAAAAATATTATTGAAAAAAGATGAAGAAAGTGTACTGAGATCTCTTTTAATACAAGGATTAATTTCTCACTATTTGAGCTTTTTTAGTGAGGGAGTAAAGTAATAGATTAGCAATATTGTTGATAATTGATTGATGGTTGACTCAGCAATTATATAGATGAATAATCTATTTAATCTGTAAACTAAAAGTAATTGATAGAGAATAATGTTAATTATTTATTTAATAAAGTAATTTAATAAAAATATGATAAAATAGAAGCTAGGTACTATCCACACATTAATTGGATCCTTAGAAAGTTTCTTTAAGGTGCACAATCAAGATAGATATCTTTGTGGAATTGTGTCACTATGTGTTGCAATATTCTTCCATCTTGTAGCGTATCCTTCTTCCCACATGTTAGCTCCTTTATACACATATATATATATATTTATATATATATATACATGTATATATATATACATATATATATGTATGTATATATACATGTATATATAAATACATATATGCATGTATATATATACATGTAGATCCTTGTCTATTTTGAGCTCTTTTTTGATTCTAGATGTAACTTCACAATCATTCCCATAACCATTGCTCTACTAATCCTTCTCTATAGTGTCTAAGGTGTTTCTTACCTTCCATGGATGTGAACCTGATCGTTGTGAGTGTGCAAATATCTTTCTTTGGATATTCGATCAGATTAGTTGCATGAGTATCTACTTTGTTAAGGTCCGTTGGACAATGCCTAAGGTAAACCATTCTTTGCTCTTCTATTTGTCAGTTCTATCATTAGATTAATGGGAGCATCAACAATACTAGAACTTGAGCTATTAATATTGTATTTCTTTCTTGCGTGAGAGATTCTCCTTATATATATATATATATATATATATATATATATATATATATATATATATATATATATATATATACGTACATGTATATGTACGTATGTATATACATATATGTACATGTATATACATATATATACATGTATACATATATATACATGTATATAAATATATATACATGGATATATAAATATATATATAGAGGTATATATATTTATATCTACATGTATATATATATATATATATATATATATATATATATATATATTCATATATATATATATAGATGTATGCGTATGTGTATATATATATATTATACATATATACGTACATATGTATATATATATATATATATATATATATATATATATATAGATATATATATGTAAATATACATATATATATGTATACATATTTTATATATATAAATATATATATATACATATACATACATACATACATACATATAATATATATATATATATATATATAT
>NC_141073.1:34653385-34655885 GCF_041138505.1 Cibotium barometz | reverse complement strand
CATATATATGTATATATATATATATATATATATATATATATATATATATATATATATGTATATACATGTTTATACATATATGTATGTATGTATATACATATATATACATATATGTAAGTGAGGTATATAGGCTTATGGGCCAAAGGCCAAGTAGGGTCGATACTAATAAGTATGTGAAAAGGGGGCCATGGTATATAACCCAATGTGATATTATTTGAAGAGACCTTTATATGAGATTTATCTTTCTTGTTTAGTCTAATATTAATGATATTACTCAAGGAATTTTGAAGAGAGAAAATACAAGTTTCTAAGATTTTCTATTAGTAATATATTTACACTTATGATTTATTATTTTTAATAACTAATGAGTTAGTTTTAAGTAATAATCTTATTTTAATTTATTACTAAGTATAACATTTATCTCTTTAATTCTTGGACAAATCACCAAATAATCAATAATATCATTGTTAAGTTATTTCTTGATCAAATTACTAAAAAACTCAATTAGTGAGTGATTAATCCTTGGACTAAAAAAGACCTTTGTTCACTTGCTTCATCATTTCCATTTGGAAGTATTTCTTTTCTAAAATTCAGAAAGTTGACAAGCATCCACTCTAAATTGGAAAAGTTGACTAGCATAATATCTATAAAATTAATACTAATTGTTAATTTTTATAGAATTTTTATATTGAGATTGGTGGAGAAATATTAGCTTTTTATTTACTAATTTTAGTTTTTTATTGCTTGATTATTAGTCCCTTATCATATTGATTGTGAAAGTTCTTAGTAAATTAGTGAAATTATAATTTGATGGTTTCTTTGTACTACTAATTACATAATTTTCAACAAAAGTAAAATTCGAGAGCTTGTGTTGCAAAATATGTAGTTTGTAGTATCATCCATGCCATTGTAATTACTATTTCTCTAAATTTCAAAGAATTTTTAGAATCATGATGATAAAGAGCTATTAGTCTAGTAATTAAAAGCTTTAATTAATAATTAAGTAATACTAAATTCTTACTCAACGACTAAACAAATCATGTAAGGTTTATGAGTTATTCTTGATTGTATAGTTAAAAAGGTAGTATAATAATTTGGAGTGAAATTTAATCAATTTTTTGATTTTAGAAAAAAATATTATTGAAAAAAGATGAAGAAAGTGTACTGAGATCTTTTTTAAAACAAGGATTAATTGCTCACTATTTGGGTTTTTTTAGTGAGTGATTAAAGTAATAAGTTAGCAATATTATTGATAAATGATTGATGGTTGACTCAACAATTATATAGATAAATAATCTATTTAATTTATAAACTAAAAGTAATTGATAGAGAATAATGTTAATTATTTATTTAATAAAGTAATTTAATAAAAATATGATAAAATAGAAGCTAGGTACTATCCACACATTAATTGGATCCTTAGAAAGTTTCTTTAAGGTGCACAATCAAGACAGATATCTCTGTGGATTGTGTCACTATGTGTTGCAATATTCTTCCACCTTGTAGCGTATCCTTCTTCCACATGTTGGTGCAACATTATTTTGTTGTGTGTCACAAGCTCCTTTATACATATATATATATATATATATATATATATGTAGATATATATACATGTGTGTATATATATATATATATATATACATGTATATATGTATACATATATGCATGTAAATATATACATGTAGATCCTTGCCTATTTTAAACTCTTTTTTTATTCTAGATGTAACTTCACAATCATTCCCATAACAATTGCTCTACTAATCCTTCTCTATAGTGTCTAAGGTGTTTCTTACCTTCCATGGATGTGAACCTGATCGTTGTGAGTGTGCAAATATCTTTCTTTGGATATTCGATCAGACTAGTTGCATGAGCATCTACTTTGTTAAGGTCTGTTGGACAATGCCTAAGGTAAACCATTATTTGCTCTTCTATTTGTCAGTTCTATCATTAGATTAATGGGGGCATCAACAATACTAGAACTTGAGCTATTAATATTGTATTTCTTCCTTGGGTGAGAGATTCTCCTTATATATATATATATATACATATATATATATATATATATATACGTATATATATATATATATATATATATATGTGTGTGTGTGTGTGTGTGTGTGTGTGTGTGTGTGTGTGTGTATACATATGTATATAAATATACACAAATATATATATATATATATATATATATATATATAGATAGATAGATATATTTATACATATATATATGTATAGATATATATATGTATATACATATATATATATGTATATATATATATGTATATATATATATGTATATGTATATATATATATATATATATATATATATATATATATATATATATAGATATTTATATACATATGTGTATGTATATACATATAGATACATATATGTATGTATGAATATACATATAGATACATATATGTATATATGTATATACAGATATGTACATGTATATTGATATATATACATGTATACATATATATACATGTATATAAA
>NC_141073.1:34504185-34653185 GCF_041138505.1 Cibotium barometz | reverse complement strand
TATATATACATGGATATATATATATATATATATATATGTAAATATACATATATATATGTATACATATATATATATATATATACATACATACATATATATATACATATAGATACATACATACATACATATAAAATATATATATATATATATATATAAACATACAAATATATATATAGATATATATACATACATATAGATAAATATAAATAAATATATAGATATATATATATATATATACATATATACAAAAATATATGTATATACACACACACACACACACACACACACACATATATATGTATGTATACGTGTATATATATATATATATATATATATATATATATATATATATATTTATATATATGTATATATATATATATGTGTATATTTGTATGTATGTATGTATATATATGTGTATATATTTATATATATGTATGTATGTATATATGTATGTATATATATATATATGTATGTATGTATGTATGTGTATATATATACATATATATATCTATATATGTATTTATATTCACACATATATATAGATATGTATATATATATATATATACACATACATACATACATATATACATATATATATATATATATATATATATATGTATATACATGTATATACATATATGTATGTATGTATATACATATATATACATATATGTATGTATGTATATACATATATGTAAGTGAGGTATATAGGCTTATGGGCCAAAGGCCAAGTAGGGTGGATACTAATAAGTATGTGAAAAGGGGGCCATGGTATATAACCCAATGTGATATTATTTGAAGAGACCTTTATATGAGATTTATCTTTCTTGTTTAGTCTAATATTAATGATATTACTTAAGGAATTTTGAAGAGAGAAAATACAAGTTTCTAAGATTTTCTATTAGTAATATATTTACACTTATGATTTATTATTTTTAATAACTAATGAGTTAGTTTTAAGTAATAATCTTATTTTAATTTATTACTAAGTATAACATTTATCTCTTTAATTCTTGGACAAATCACCAAATAATCAATAATATCATTGTTAAGTTATTTCTTGATCAAATTACTAAAAAACTCAATTAGTGATTAATCCTTGGACTAAAAAAGACCTTTGTTCACTTTCTTCATCATTTTCATTTGGAAGTATTTCTTTTCTGAAATTCAGAAAGTTGACAAGCATCCACTCTAAATTGGAAAAGTTGACTAGCATAATATCTATAAAATTAATACTAATTTTATAGAATTTTTATATTGAGATTGGTGGAGAAATATTAGCTTCTTATTTACTAATTTTAGTTTTTTATTGCTTGATTATTAGTCCCTTATCATATTGATTGTGAAAGTTCTTAGTAAATTAGTGAAATTATAATTTGATGGTTTCTTTGTACTACTAATTACATAATTTTCAACAAAAGTAAAATTCGAGAGCTTGTGTTGCAAAATATGTAGTTTGTAGAATCATCCATGCCATTGTAATTACTATTTCTCTAAATTTCAAAGAATTTTTAGAATCATGATGATAAAGAGCTATTAGTTTAGTAATTAAAAGCTTTAATTAATAATTAAGTAATACTAAATTCTTACTCAACGACTAAACAAATCATGTAAGGTTTATGAGTTATTCTTGATTGTATAGTTAAAAAGGTAGTATAATAATTTGGAGTGAAATTTAATCAATTTTTTGATTTTAGAAAAAAATATTATTGAAAAAAGATGAAGAAAGTGTACTCAGATCTCTTTTAATACAAGGATTAATTGCTCACTATTTGAGTTTTTTTAGTGAGTGATTAAAGTAATAAGTTAGCAATATTATTGATAATTGATTGATGGTTGACTCAGCAATTATATAGATAAATAATCTATTTAATTTATAAACTAAAAGTAATTGATAGAGAATAATGTTAATTATTTATTTAATAAAGTAATTTAATAAAAATATGATAAAATAGAAGCTAGGTACTATCCACACATTAATTGGATCCTTAGAAAGTTTCTTTAAGGTGCACAATCAAGACAGATATCTCTGTGGAATTGTGTCACTATGTGTTGCAATATTCTTCCATCTTGTAGAGTATCCTTCTTCCACATGTTGGTGCAACATTATTTTGTTGTGTGTCACAAGCTCCTTTATACATATATATATTTACATGTATATATATTTACATATATATATATATATATGTAGATATGTATACATGTATATATGTATATATATTTACACGTATATATATCTACATATATATATATGTAGATATATATACATGTATATATGTATACATGTATATATATATACATGTATATATGTATACATATATACATGTGTATATATATATATGTATATATGTATACATATATGCATGTAAATATATACATGTAGATCCTTGTCTATTTTAAACTCTTTTTTGATTCTAGATGTAACTTCACAATCATTCCCATAACAATTGCTCTACTAATCCTTCTCTATAGTGTCTAAGGTGTTTCTTACCTTCCATGGATGTGAACCTGATCGTTGTGAGTGTGCAAATATCTTTCTTTGGATATTCGATCAGACTAGTTGCATGAGCATCTACTTTGTTAAGGTCTGTTGGACAATGCCTAAGGTAAACCATTCTTTGCTCTTCTATTTGTTAGTTCTATCATTAGATTAATGGGGGCATCAACAATACTAGAACTTGAGCTATTAATATTGTATTTCTTCCTTGGGTGAGAGATTCTCCTTATATATATATATATATATATATATATATATATATATATATATATATACGTATATATATATATACGTATATATATATATATATGTGTGTGTGTGTGTGTGTGTGTGTGTGTATACATATGTATATAAATATACACAAACATATATATATATATATATAGATAGATAGATATATTTATACATATATATATGTATAGATATATATATGTATATACATATATATATATATATATATATATATATATATATGTATATGTATATATATATAGATATAGATATTTATATACATATGTGTATGTATATGCATATAGATACATATATGTATGTATGAATATACATATAGATACATATATGTATATATGTATATACAGATATGTACATGTATATTGATATATATACATGTATACATATATATACATGTATATATATATATATACATGGATATATATATATATATATATATATATGTAAATATACATATATATATATACATACATATATATATATACATATAGATACATACATACATACATATAAAAAATATATATATATATATATAAACATACAAATATATATATATATATACATACATATAGATAAATATAAATAAATATATAGATATATATATATATATACATATATACAAATATATATGTATATATACACACACACACACACACACACATATATGTATGTTTACGTGTATATATATATATATATATATATTTATATATATGTATATATATATATATGTGTATATTTGTATGTATGTATGTATGTATATATATGTGTATATATTTATATATATGTATGTATGTATATATAAATATATATATATATATATATATATATATATATATATGTATGTATGTATGTATGTGTATATATATACATATATATATCTATATATGTATTTATATTCACACATATATATAGATATGTATATATATATATAGATATATATATGTATATATATACACATACATACATACATACATACATACATACATACATACATACATATATATATATATATATATATATATATGTATATACATGTATATACATATATGTATGTATGTATATACATATATATACATATATGTAAGTGAGGTATATAGGCTTATGGGCCAAAGGCCAAGTAGGGTGGATACTAATAAGTATGTGAAAAGGGGGCCATGGTATATAACCCAATGTGATATTATTTGACGAGACCTTTATATGAGATTTATTTTTCTTGTTTAGTCTAATATTAATGATATTACTCAAGGAATTTTGAAGAGAGAAAATACAAGTTTCTAAGATTTTCTATTAGTAATATATTTACACTTATGATTTATTATTTTTAATAACTAATGAGTTAGTTTTAAGTAATAATCTTATTTTAATTTATTACTAAGTATAACATTTATTTCTTTAATTCTTGGACAAATCACCAAATAATCAATAATATCATTGTTAAGTTATTTCTTGATCAAATTACTGAAAAACTCAATTAGTGAGTGATTAATCCTTGGACTAAAAAAGACCTTTGTTCACTTTCTTCATCATTTTCATTTGGAAGTATTTCTTTTCTAAAATTCAGAAAGTTGACAAGCATCCACTCTAAATTGGAAAAGTTGACTAGCATAATATCTATAAAATTAATACTAATTGTTAATTTTTATAGAATTTTTATATTGAGATTGGTGGAGAAATATTAGCTTTTTATTTACTAATTTTAGTTTTTTATTGCTTGATTATTAGTCCCTTATCATATTGATTGTGAAAGTTCTTAGTAAATTAGTGAAATTATAATTTGATGGTTTCTTTGTACTACTAATTACATAATTCTCAACAAAAGTAAAATTCGAGAGCTTGTGTTGCAAAATATGTAGTTTGTAGAATCATCCATGCCATTGTAATTACTATTTCTCTAAATTTCAAAGAATTTTTAGAATCATGATGATAAAGAGCTATTAGTTTAGTAATTAAAAGCTTTAATTAATAATTAAGTAATACTAAATTCTTACTCAACGACTAAACAAATCATGTAAGGTTTATGAGTTATTCTTGATTGTATAGTTAAAAAGGTAGTATAATAATTTGAAGTGAAATTTAATCAATTTTTTGATTTTAGAAAAAAATATATATACATGGACATATATATATATATATATATATATATATATATATGTAAATATACATATATATATGTATACATATATATATATACATACATATATATATATACATATAGATACATACATACATACATATAAAATATATATATATATATATATATATATAAACATACAAATATATATATATATATACATACATATAGATAAATATAAATATATTTATATATATATATACATATATACAAATATATATGTATACACACACACACACACACACACACACACACATATATATGTATGTATATGTGTGTGTATATATATATATATATATATATATATATATATATATTTATATATATGTATATATATATATATGTGTATATTTGTATGTATGTATGTATATATATGTGTATATATTTATATATATGTATGTATGTATATATGTATGTTTATATATATATATGTATGTATGTATGTATGTGTATATATATACATATATATATATCTATATATGTATTTATATTCACACATTTATATAGATATGTATATATATATATAGATATATACACATACATACATACATACATACATACATACATATATATATATATATATATATATATATATATATATATATGTATATACATGTATATACATATATGTATGTATGTATATACATGTATATACATATATGTATGTATGTATATACATATATGTAAGTGAGGTATATAGGCTTATGGGCCAAAGGCCAAGTAGGGTGGATACTAATAAGTATGTGAAAAGGGGGCCGTGGTATATAACCCAATGTGATATTATTTGAAGAGACCTTTATATGAGATTTATCTTTCTTGTTTAGTCTAATATTAATGATATTACTCAAGGAATTTTGAAGAGAGAAAATACAAGTTTCTAAGATTTTCTATTAGTAATATATTTACACTTATCATTTATTATTTTTAATAACTAATGAGTTAGTTTTAAGTAATAATCTTATTTTAATTTATTACTAAGTATAACATTTATCTCTTTAATTCTTGGACAAATCACCAAATAATCAATAATATCATTGTTAAGTTATTTCTTGATCAAATTACTAAAAAACTCAATTAGTGATTAATCTTTGGACTAAAAAAGACCTTTGTTCACTTTCTTCATCATTTTCATTTGGAAGTATTTCTTTTCTGAAATTCAGAAAGTTGACAAGCATCCACTTTAAATTGGAAAAGTTGACTAGCATAATATCTATAAAATTAATACTAATTTTATAGAATTTTTATATTGAGATTGGTGGAGAAATATTAGCTTCTTATTTACTAATTTTAGTTTTTTATTGCTTGATTATTAGTCCCTTATCATATTGATTGTGAAAGTTCTTAGTAAATTAGTGAAATTATAATTTGATGGTTTCTTTGTACTACTAATTACATAATTTTCAACAAAAGTAAAATTCGAGAGCTTGTGTTGCAAAATATGTAGTTTGTAGAATCATCCATGCCATTGTAATTACTATTTCTCTAAATTTCAAAGAATTTTTAGAATCATGATGATAGAGAGCTATTAGTTTAGTAATTAAAAGCTTTAATTAATAATTAAGTAATACTAAATTCTTACTCAACGACTAAACAAATCATGTAAGGTTTATGAGTTATTCTTGATTGTATAGTTAAAAAGGTAGTATAATAATTTGGAGTGAAATTTAATCAATTTTTTTATTTTAGAAAAAAATATTATTGAAAAAAGATGAAAGTGTACTGAGATCTTTTTTAAAACAAGGATTAATTGCTCACTATTTGGGTTTTTTTAGTGAGTGATTAAAGTAATAAGTTAGCAATATTATTGATAATTGATTGATGGTTGACTCAGCAATTATATAGATAAATAATCTATTTAATTTATAAACTAAAAGTAATTGATAGAGAATAATGTTAATTATTTATTTAATAAAGTAATTTAATAAAAATATGATAAAATAGAAGCTAGGTACTATCCACACATTAATTGGATCCTTAGAAAGTTTCTTTAAGGTGCACAATCAAGACAGATATCTCTGTGGAATTGTGTCACTATGTGTTGCAATATTCTTCCATCTTGTAGCGTATCCTTCTTCCACATGTTGGTGCAACATTATTTTGTTGTGTGTCACAAGCTCCTTTATACATATATATATTTACATGTATTGAAAGAAAGTAACAGGGGTGGGTTAGTCCCTCACCAAGGGAGTGGCTCATGAAGGAGTCACCACTTAGTATCTCACGGGAGAAGCTCACCATTGATTCTTGGAACAGATAACATTATCATGAATGCCCATAATCCCATTTACATTGGTATTTATACTCCACCCAAGAGTTCACACCTACTTACTAGTTGTCCATGGCCTTGGGCCCATAATGCTTTCTTACAAACCATCCCTTCCCCAATGGTTTCGTCCTCGAAACCTCAAATAAATACCCCAAATTTGGAGAAGAATGTTCCATGTGACTGAATTTACACCAACCCATATTGCTCTATCAATGCTTCATATCCCTCCAATGCTGAAATAGGTTGCCATGAAGCTTCTTCCTTAGGTAAACCTTTCCATTGAACAAGATACTCCACCAAGGTACGAGTGCGAAGTACCTTTTTCCTTGTACCCAAGATAGCTTCTGGAATGTATTCAATCATTCCCTCTTCATTCATTGGAGGTAACTCATCAACCATTTGATCGATCATACCCACATATCCTTTCAAGTGAGAGACATGAAACACATCATGAATCTTTGTTGTAGATGGAAGTAAGAGTTGATATGCAACCTCCCCAACTCTTCGTATCACTTGATAAGGACCATAATAGCGATGAGCTAGTTTGGTGTTGGTGCTTCCCTTCAAAGACGCATATCTTGACTTTGGTATTCTCAAAAGAACCCAATCTCCCAGTTTGAATTCCAATGGTCTTCGATGAACATTGGCATATTGTCTCATTTTCTCTTGTGCAACCTTCAAATTACTTTTGCATTGTTGCAACAAAGCTTGCATCCTTTCAGCTTCCTCCTTGGCATTATGGTTAGAAGTCTCATATGTACCCACCAACATAGGCAAATTGACCTTGTAACCATATAAAGCCTCAAAGGGTGACATGCCAATGCTCACATGATATGTTGAGTTGTAAGCAAACTCAGCCAAAGGTAACCAATCATCCCATGTGCTTTGAGTATCATGACAATAGTGGCGTAGATATGTTTCCACCCATTTGTTTACTCTTTCTGTTTGACCATCGGTTTCGGGATGATAGGCGGTGCTTGGAGTAAGCTTGGTTCCCATATATTCAAACAATGTTCTCCAAAAAGAGCTCATGAATTTGACATCGCGATCACTCACAATTGGTGACGGCATACCATGCAACTTGAAAACCCCATCAACAAATTGCTTGGCAACATTTTGGGCTGAATATGTGACCTTGGAAGGAATGAAATGGGCCACTTTGGTCAATCTATCCACCACAACATACAAGTTGTCCCACCCTTTCTTTGTGCGCGGAAGGTTAGTACTGAAATCCATTGATATATGACTCCATTTGCCTTCGGGAATGGGCAATGGCTGAAGCAAACCTCCCGGTTTATGTGTAGGATAACCCTTGCATTCCATTCAATGTAATAACCCCTCCATGATGCACAAAACTCATGAAACTTTTCTGTAAGTTCATGGTAAAAGAGTTCAAAGTGGACAGCCAATCACATCCAAGTACTATGTCAATTGGTCCCAACTCAATCACCAAAAGATCAACTTTGCAAGAGTAGCTCTTGGACAACTCCAATTCTGTACTTTGATACTTCATATTGCAACCCATTGAATCACCATTGGCCACTTGCACCATGTGCTTGTTTGGTAAAGAAGTTGGTTGCATTTTGAGAGTGTTTAAAGACCTTTTATTGACAAAACTATGCGTGCTTCCAGTATCAATGAGTGCATATGCTGTTCTCCCATTCACCTTGATCTTCAATCTCAATGTGTTGGCATCCTTACTTCCCGCATAAGCATCATGAGAGATTGTACACAAGGTAGTATGTGCACTATTGTTTTCATTCCACACGCATAGAGGCATCCCATCATCCATTTTGTCATGAGCAAACTTTAGTTTCCCACCCGGATCAAAAGGAAACTCGGGATTTTCTTCATCAAAACCATCATCATGAGAACCTCCACCCTCATGAGGATCTCCCCATCCTAAGGCATCATTGCATTCAAGGAATTCCTCCTCCTCATGATTAGCATTGTCCTCAGTGATAATGTAGCTTATGGACATATCCTTGGATTTGCATACTTTGAAGTGATCCTTGTTCCATTTTTCTCCACATTTGAAACATAGACCTTTGAGCCTCATTTCATGCAAACGGTCCTCCTTGATAACCTTGCTTTTTGAACCCCCATTTGCTGGCTTGGACTCATTGTATGTAGCTTTGTTGGACATAAATGGTGGTTTAAATGGAAGTCTATTAGACCCTCTACCATACACGGTAGGAAATCTTGGAAGATTAGGTCTTGTGTTTGCATGAGAACCCATGTCAGTCCTTGTGATCACTTCCCCTTTGATATTCCCTTTGCTAGCCCACTTTGTCAAGTACTTCTCTTCATGAATTTCTGCAAGCATCATTGCCTTCTTCAAAGTGGCGGGTTCATGAGAATTGACATCACCACCAATAGGAGCTTTCAAGCCCCTTATATACTTGACAACAAGATAATGCTCATCAAAGTCGTCCAAGTATAATAGAAGCTTTAGAAACTTATGAGAATATTCCTTCACAGTAGTGATTTGCTCTAGCTTGTCCCATTCCACAATGTGATTGTCCATTTGCATGCGAGAAGTAAACTCTTCTGCCATGTCATTCTTGAATTCTTCCCAAGTAGTGATGACATAACCATGAGATTGCTTCCTCCTCCACCAAGTGTGAGCAAAACCTTCAAGATGAAGTGAGGCGAAGTAGACTTTGGCAATCTCGCTTCTTGGGCTGATTTCGAAGTAGAGATCCATCTTGTTTGCCCACTCTTCAAAGTCTTCGATAGAATTTGATTCTCCTTTGAACTTATTAAATATGATTTTGTCCTTCACAGCATTGTCAAAATCACCATGCATTCTTGAACCCCTCTGCCGTGCTCTTGGATCATCAAATCCTCTTCCTTCACCCAAGTGTCTATGCATTTGCTCATCTTCCAATTGCCAATCACCTGCATCTTTAAATCCCTTCTGTTCATACCCTCTTCTTGCATCTTGCATAAAGGATGAAGTTCTTGGAATACTGGCATTGGATCTCTCATAAGAAGCATCACCCATAGGTCTCTTGCCCTTGTCCATGTAAGAAGAATGTGGCATCATTTGAGGTGGCATCATTTGTCTTACTTTGTTCTCTTCTAGCATAGAAGGCTTTCCATCATGTTTGGCATCATAATGTACACCATCCATTGCATTCATATCGGCTTCTTGGTTGAGCTTGAGAGGAGCCAATGCACTAATGGCTTTCTCCAAGTCTTTTAACCCTCTTTGCATCACGTCATCCAGGTAGTGGTGTCGCTTGTCGAACCGTTCCATGAGGTGTTCACCAAATTGTTGTTGCCGATTTGTTTGGTTATTTTCAATCCTTTGAAACATACTCTCCATAGCCATTAACATCATGTCCACTGTTAGCGGAGTAGTTCCCAAAGATTGAGGCATTTCCACTGGCTGAGATTCATCTGGAGATGGTGCTTTTATGGTTGAACTTTCTTCATTCCTCATTGATGAACTCGTTGCCATCATTGCTTCCGGTTGTCTTTGATCATTTTCATTCCGGGCTCCCTTGTTTTGACCTCCTCTAGTCATTTCCATGCGCGTAATTGGATCCCTCCTTGCAAAGACCACTTACTTGATTTTTTTTTCTCTATTCAAACGGTAACCGATTTGGGTGATCTTTATATCGATGCGAAGCTCTTGACGAGACGAGTAAGGATCCCCAAAAATAGATTTGAAAAAGTCAACAGCCTTTGACCAGTCAACTATTTTAGCTGAAAGTCAACTCTTAACTTTGACCGCTCAATACTACTCCGATTTGAGTGATCTTTAGCTTGTTTGAAAGAGGTTTTCGGGTAGATTGAAGAGCTTTTAGGACAGATTTGAAAAGCTTTTGAAAAACCCTAGAAATTCAAGGATTTGTCCTGGCTGCAAGTAGGCAAATTTTGCAAAAATTTTGCCATGGTCTCCCCTCTTTTTGCACCAAATCTCAATCAAATCAAAGCATCTCAATCAAGTATTAAAATCCTTATGCATTTGACCACTGTAAGCAAATCAATCCTCAATCATTTTTCCATCTGAGCATGTGACCTTATGGCATCAATTTTGTTCTTTTGCATAAGAAGTCGATGTAGAGGATTTGCTAGTTTGCTCAAGTCGAATGAAGTGGTCGATGAAGCGCGTCGATGCTTGCCGATCTCCCGGCCAAGCACTTCTCACCCCTTCACCAAGTTTACATCCAAGGTGAAGGTTGAGGCCATTTCTTTACCACCAAGTACCTAATCCTCTTTCTTACCGCGTTACCCAGCACTAACGGCAAGGAAGATTCAAGACATTCTCCCCTTGGCCTCTCCTCCAAATGCCAAGGTACCCTTACTTCATTCTAGATTCTAGGAATGAAGTGGGGTACAATCGTGAGTGGAATGTGGTTACAAGCTCAAATGAATGAGTAGAGTTGACTTACAATTGATTTATAGCATGACTCATGCTCATTCATATCATAATACATGGTTCATAGTGCTTCCTTCATCACATCCACTCATGGCAATGTCAATACATTTCCACATACATCAACAACATCCAAGTGTCACGGAGCGGTGATCTCGGGTCGTGTTCTGGGCGCGAGTTCCTGCTCGGGACTAGAAAATCCAATACAAAAGTAAAAACAGAGAGCACTTGCTGAATCCTGCACCTCAAGACCTATAGCTTGTCTCGAAGAGGACGACGAGCCGGTCGTTTTGAGTACTAGAACTCCAAAAACGGAGTTCGTATGAGAGAGTTATGACCAAAAACGTGCAACCGGCAATGGAAAACGGTGTCACCAAAAAGTGGGCTTCCAACCCAAAACATTTTATTCAATCCCCCAAATGTGCCAAAAGCTATGCTGACTTATGCCAATATGCAAGGCATAGCATTGAATGGCTATGTGTAGCATTCAAGCATTCATAATGCATAAAGAGCAACATGAATGGCCATGATTAAAGTCCAATTTCTGAAAATTAGGGTTTTATGTGTAATAAAATCCTAATTCACTCCATAGCTTGAAAGAATGCTTCAAAATTGTAAGGAAGTGATGGAGCAACTCACCAATGTCACCCGGGAAGCCTTAATGCTTGAATTTGTTGAAGGAGATGAAGATTAGGGTCACTTTGGTGAAAAACGTGGGCAGCTTTGGTAGTGATTTTCAGCCACATTGGGAGCCCCATTGCTCATGGAAAATAGGTGAAATACTTCATAAAACATTGCTAGATACATGAGAGACTCAATGCCCTTTGCTCATGTTGAGATTCCATGGCTAGGGTTTGCAAGAAAGCTCCCAAACAAAAAAATATTTTTGATTAACAACTGCTAATCAAGATTAGAAATTTTCCCCAATTTGGTCCACTCATTCAAAAAAAATGGGTCCATGTGCTCAGATTTGAACCACAAACTCTACCTTAGCCATATCCCCTTCCCACATGAATCAAATGAAGCAGAAATTAAATGAGAAGAAGAAAAGAAAAAATTAAAAATCATGGATCAAAAGCCAGGCTCTGATACCAATGAAAGAAAGTAACAGGGGTGGGTTAGTCCCTCACCAAGGGAGTGGCTCATGAAGGAGTCACCACTTAGCATCTCACGGGAGAAGCTCACCATTGATTCTTGGAACAGATAACATTATCATGAATGCCCATAATCCCATTTACATTGGTATTTATACTCCACCCAAGAGTTCACACCTACTTACTAGTTGTCCATGGCCTTGGGCCCATAATGCTTTCTTACATGTATATATTTTTACATATATATATATGTAGATATGTATACATGTATATATGTATATATATTTACATGTATATAAATCTACATATATATATATGTAGATATATATACATGTATATATGTATACATGTATATATATATACATGTATATATGTATACATATATACATGTGTATATATATATGTATATATGTATACATATATGCATGTAAATATATACATGTAGATCCTTGTCTATTTTAAACTCTTTTTTGATTCTAGATGTAACTTCACAATCATTCCCATAACAATTGCTCTACTAATCCTTCTCTATAGTGTCTAAGGTGTTTCTTACCTTCCATGGATGTGAACCTGATCGTTGTGAGTGTGCAGATATCTTTCTTTGGATATTCGATCAGACTAGTTGCATGAGCATCTACTTTGTTAAGGTCTGTTGGACAATGCCTAAGGTAAACCATTCTTTGCTCTTCTATTTGTCAGTTCTATCATTAGATTAATGGGGGCATCAACAATACTAGAACTTGAGCTATTAATATTGTATTTCTTCCTTGGGTGAGAGATTCTCCTTATATATATATATATATATATATATATATATATATATATATATATATATATATACGTATATATATATATATGTGTGTGTGTGTGTGTGTGTGTGTGTGTGTGTGTATACATATGTATATAAATATACACAAACATATATATATATATAGATAGATAGATATATTTATACATATATATATGTATAGATATATATATGTATATACATATATATATATATGTATATATATATATGTATATGTATATATATATATATAGATATTTATATACATATGTGTATGTATATACATATAGATACATATATGTATGTATGAATATACATGTAGATACATATATGTATATATGTATATACAGATATGTACATGTATATTGATATATATACATGTATACATATATATACATGTATATATATATATATATACATGGATATATATATATATATATATATATATGTAAATATACATATATATATATATGTATACATATATATATATACATACATATATATATATACATATAGATACATACATACATACATATAAAAAATATATATATATATATATAAACATACAAATATATATATATATATATACATACATATAGATAAATATAAATAAATATATAGATATATATATATATATATACATATATACAAATATATATGTATACACACACACACACACACACACACACACACACACACACATGTATGTTTACGTGTGTGTATATATATATATATATATTTGTATATATGTATATATATATATATATGTGTATATTTGTATGTATGTATGTATATATATGTGTATATATTTATATATATGTATGTATGTATATATATGTATGTATGTATATATATATATATACATATATTTATATATACATATATTTATATATATGTATGTATGTATATATATATATATATATATATATATATATATGTATGTATGTATGTATGTGTATATATATACATATATATATCTATATATGTATTTATATTCACACATATATATAGATATGTATATATATATATATATATATATATGTATATATATACACATACATACATATATACATACATACATACATACATACATATATATATATATATATATATATATATGTATATACATGTATATACATATATGTATGTATGTATATACATATATATACATATATGTAAGTGAGGTATATAGGCTTATGGGCCAAAGGCCAAGTAGGGTGGATACTAATAAGTATGTGAAAAGGGGGCCATGGTATATAACCCAATGTGATATTATTTGAAGAGACCTTTATATGAGATTTATCTTTCTTGTTTAGTCTAATATTAATGATATTACTCAAGGAATTTTGAAGAGAGAAAATAGAAGTTTCTTAGATTTTCTATTAGTAATATATTTACACTTATGATTTATTATTTTTAATAACTAATGAGTTAGTTTTAAGTAATAATCTTATTTTAATTTATTACTAAGTATAACATTTATCTCTTTAATTCTTGGACAAATCACCAAATAATCAATAATATCATTGTTAAGTTATTTCTTGATCAAATTACTGAAAAACTCAATTAGTGAGTGATTAATCCTTGGACTAAAAAAGACCTTTGTTCACTTTCTTCATCATTTTCATTTGGAAGTATTTCTTTTCTAAAATTCAGAAAGTTGACAAGCATCCACTCTAAATTGGAAAAGTTGACTAGCATAATATCTATAAAATTAATACTAATTGTTAATTTTTATAGAATTTTTATATTGAGATTGGTGGAGAAATATTAGCTTTTTATTTACTAATTTTAGTTTTTTATTGCTTGATTATTAGTCCCTTATCATATTGATTGTGAAAGTTCTTAGTAAATTAGTGAAATTATAATTTGATGGTTTCTTTGTACTACTAATTACATAATTTTCAACAAAAGTAAAATTCGAGAGCTTGTGTTGCAAAATATGTAGTTTATAGTATCATCCATGCCATTGTAATTACTATTTCTCTAAATTTCAAAGAATTTTTAGAATCATGATGATAAAGAGATATTAGTTTAGTAATTAAAAGCTTTAATTAATAATTAAGTAATACTAAATTCTTACTCAACGACTAAACAAATCATGTAAGGTTTATGAGTTATTCTTGATTGTATAGTTAAAAAGGTAGTATAATAATTTGGAGTGAAATTTAATCAATTTTTTTATTTTAGAAAAAAATATTATTGAAAAAAGATGAAAGTGTACTGAGATCTTTTTTAAAACAAGGATTAATTGCTCACTATTTGGGTTTTTTTAGTGAGTGATTAAAGTAATAAGTTAGCAATATTATTGATAATTGATTGATGGTTGACTCAGCAATTATATAGATAAATAATCTATTTAATTTATAAACTAAAAGTAATTGATAGAGAATAATGTTAATTATTTATTTAATAAAGTAATTTAATAAAAACTAAGTGCTTGACACGCCTTTGATCCACCATCTTAACCAAGAAAGGATTAGGCTCTAACTCCATGAGCCCCAATTCCTTGTGCACAATGTGTCTCAGATAATATCTACTCCAAACCCTCCTAACTGAGAAAGGAGCAGATTCTAACTCCATGAGCCCCAATTCCTTGCGCATAATGCGTCTGAGATAATATGTACTCCAGACCCTCTATCCAGTAAAATGACGGGAGTGAGTGTGACTATTACTTTAGGAATTATTGTGTCTTAATTTGGTTTAGCCCCGTTACTATGGTAGCTTTTGGTTATGTGTATTCACTTTATCCGTCTATACCACTGGATCCACCAGTATACTTAAGAGCTCCTTCTAATAATTTGATACCAAGCTCAACAAACTCATCGAGTGTTATATTGATTTTCATCTGTTTTAAATCTTCCCATAAATCACACTATAATGTTTTCTACCCTTTGTCTAGCATTGATTTAATAGCACCGCTAACTCTGCTTGGCCTTCACGAAGTCTTGATTTGGCATGCTTTGTTCCCTAGTACCACGGAAGTTTCTTGTACTTTCAGTGTTGCTTTCAAAGTTTCCTCCGTAGCAATCAATACCATCAGAGCATCAACTAGATAGGGTGGGACTGGCTCCCTTTTTTGGGCCTCCCCTACCATCCGTGTCACTTGCTCTCGTATCTCTTGTCGGTCATGCCATCATGTAGGTATTATTTCTTTCAGGTGGGAAATTCCCCTAAACTTTGTAAAATCGTTGTTGCTTATGGGACCATATCACCGCCAAGATAGCTAGGTTTTCTTCCTTTTCATTGTTGAAATCTTGAGTAATGAGTACTACTATGTTTGCCACCAGTTAGGTGCTATTATCTAGTGTTGTGCTAGCTATATCTCCTATTGGTTTTTGATCCATATAGGGAATTCTACCTTGCAGTGTCCCTATCGTCAGCACAGCAGTAAAAACATTGATATCTCTACGGTGATAGATTCCCCCTGCCTTGACCAAATGGTTGGGGAGGAGCTGGGGCTACTATGGCTCGCTGCCACCACCGATTGCATTGGTACAATCGACTAAGGTATAATGGTTTGGATAGGCACCACCTTCTACGGTTGGTTATTCATACAATTTGGAGGTTGCCTTCCAGAGCGGCGATTATAATAGCATTGCTCAGTTGAATGGTTAGTCAAGTTACAAATGGCACAAAAGCAAGTTATTGTGCAATCTTCCTTCCAATGTCCAGGCTTAGAACATTTTCCACACCAAACCTTAAGTCAACTTCTAGATCTAGATGACCCCGCACCGCCCTCGGTCACTTTGGCCAAAGTTGCTATAAGATGTTCTTCGACTGTCAATCGGAACAATGCAGATTTTGACTTGTGATTTCTTCTTACTTTTATGTTTCTTTTTTGTATGTAAGTATGCCAGCGCTAGTGCTCGTTTAGAACATATTGGCGCCTCCAATAGCTCATCAAAGCCGATATTGGCTAAATTTATTGGAGCCAGTGCTTGACGTAACTTCGGTTGTTGTAAGCCATGTAGTACGAACCATTCATCATCATTGTCAATAACCTCATTAGATGATGGGCGGTTGGTTGCATCCTCCCATCTGTGGAGAATGCAAAATTTTGCTACATAATCCTCCATCGGTAATCTTTTCTCTCGAAGTTACTGAAGCTTACAGCACCTCCAAAGACATCTTGGTAGTGCAATACCATTGAAGAAATGCATCACATAATGCTACATAATTGAATAGCAAGTCATGAAAAATGTTCACAAAATCGTGCAAATGACTACTCAAGTCCATTTTGCTAAAAAACATAAAAAAGGGACTACTTTTTAGAGATTGTTTAAAATAAATCACTTTTTATGTGGGTGGGCTTAAAAAAATTAATAAATATTGCTATCTTTTCAGACATTTGAGAATGCATTTGATCACTTAAATCAAGATAACTCTCAAAAAAAGACTTGATTTGGACCAAACCAAAACTATCACATTCCATGAAAATTTGAGTACAAAAAACATTACAATAATTATAGAAAACAAATACTTCTCCTTGAAACTAAGAGAGATCTTTGATCTTTTGCTTTAATATCTGTATGGTTATCTTGCGCAAGTGATTAGATTTTTTAAAAATCAAACCCATACACAAGGATTTATATATCCACTAGATTGAGTGTGTCCACACGGTGACAACTTCTTGCTCTCTTCCCCTTTTTGCTTTATTTCAGCAACTCAGATCGTACTTGCCTTTCAATGGATCTTCTCCAATTTTTTGATACCAATGCACTTCCATAGCATTTAATACCTCATGCTCTTTGAAAACCTTTGTGAGTTTTGCAAGCTAAAATGGATTATCATTTTCATCATTGGTAGCAAGGACTGCGATCATTGTGCCCTCACTTAGCTCATTTACATTTCCTTCCCACATTTCTTTCTCTTGTTGTCAACACTTTTTGCTCTTCCGGGTACCAAATACATTTCCCTTATTTCTCCATGAACAAGAGATAATAACTTTGTTGAAATCGGTGCATCACTAACACCAATAACTACATCATTGTCGCTCCTTTCACTAAGGCCACTCTCGTGCCACACAAATGCATGTTGTAGAGCTAAAATGTGTCATCCCTAAACTCTTCAACCAACTTCTCTTGCTTTGTAAAAAAATCTCCCACCATGCCACAGAGCTTGCTGGAAAATACACGTGTAGCATGTATTGTCTCCTTGATCTCGTTCGAGCATTGCAAAAAATTAACAGAGCGATTTTCTTTCTTAGCTTTTTGTGTCTCGCTCGTGTGTAGAGAGCAGCATGTACTTCTCTCGTTTAGTTTCACGAAGGAACAAATAGTAAGAACTTCAAACCCTCTGCTAGCAACCAATCTTCAGAGTTTGAGTATTTTTTGTACCATATGAGAGTATGTTCCTCCCTTTGCTTAATTCTAAATTGATGCTGAAAACTATGATCATTGGGCTGTGCAAATGATGGCATGTTAGTGGCCACGTGGTTGCAAAGCATCTAAAATCATATGTTTCTTCCATGATTTTGATGGAGGGTTTGGGAACATATGCATCCTCTAACAAGGTGCAGATATGTGGAAGGTCAAATGCACTTTTCTTTGCCAATTTGATTGAGAACCTAATAAACATCTGGTCATGTGTGTGTCGCACCAGTAAAAACCCAAGTTTGACTTTCTTGAATAACTTCTTTTGTACCAGCATATTCAAGTACGCAAGGAGAACTTGGTTTTTGTTTTCTCTGCTAGTGTTATCCAGTTGTAAGCAGAGAAAAGGTGGTAGTTTGCCTTGCCATTCTTCGATGATGTTTTGAATGATGGTGATTGTCAAATTAGGATCATTATGAATGTTAGGAAAATTAACAAAGATCCTTGATGACATGACACCATTGAAAACTAAGGCTCCTACAACATGGAGTTGGATAAAATTTTCCTGCTTGAGAAACACCCATCCTACTCTTCTTGGGAATTTTGATGTGAGAGAAATCTTGTCTCCATATTCTCAAGAAAGAGGGAAGTTAGAGAGTGGGGTTTAGAGTTTCTTTTTGTGACTCCACATATAAATTGTATACCTCTCTTTTTGTAAAATTATCGGGGAGATGTGTGAAGTTCGAGTTAGGTAGTACTTCTCCATTGAAGGTGATAAAGTTTCCCAACCATTGCTTTAGGAAGCAATATTGGGGGGTTTCATATGTGCTCAATGTTAAAGAAAAACTTTCTTGGGCCACATTTGCTAAGATTTTTTTAATTCTCAAAATGCTTATACCAAATACCTTTAAGAAACTTTCTCTACAAGGTGGAGTGTCACACACAAGACCTTAAGAACACATTTTGTGGACCTCTCCCTAAACTGAAAAAATTCATATGCTCTAGTATTTATTGAAATCCTAAGCTCCTCAAACATTTCTAGCACAACAAAAATCTCTACATGTTTCTCAAAAGAAGCCGCTGCTTTCTCTCACCTCTTGCCCTTCGAGGTCATCGTTGCTTGTGATCTCTCTCACACTGACTGCTACATTCCCATTAAGTTGTTGTGGTGCTGAAAAAATCCATATGCTCTAGTATTTATTGAAATTGTAAGCTCCTCAAACATTTTCTAGCACAACAAAAATCTCTACATGGCTCTTGAAAGAAGCCGCTGCTTTCTCTCACCTCTTGCCCTTCGAGGTCATTGTTGCATGTGATCTCTCTCATTGACTGCTACATTCCCATTAAGCTGTTGTGGTTCTTGTTCAACCACATCAAAAGAAACTTTTCTTCAACACCATCTAGAACAAGGAGTTTCTTCATTAGCATTCAAATTTGTGTTTACAGAAGGTACTAGAGAGTGAGATAGAGCAAAAGGGTTGTGAATTGCTAGGACTACTTAGAACCTCCATTTGCTAGAGTGTGACAATCAAAATGAATTAACCTGGACTTCTGAAGGGGTGCCTTAGTAGGGTTATTCTTTTTTCAATGGAAATTAGTTTTAGTATTCAATAAATAAATAATTCTAAATTTAGAAACCATGAAGCTTTAAAAGGGGAGGGAGCAGTTCATTTTTCACATGTGCAAGTTGTGTTTGGAGCTTTGGAGCACTCGACTATCTTCTCTACAAACGTGTCTTTTTTTGTGCAAACTCCACTTCAAGGTAAGCATGTCTTTTTGAAATTTGAATTTTTAGGAGTAATATTTTCTTTATTTTTTTATTACATTGCCTCAAAATCCTAAAATAAATAAAAAGTATAAAATATTTTACAACTATAAATTAAAAAAATAAAACATTTTTTTCAACTAAAAAATTTTAAAAATTTAGAAATTTTTAAAAATCATGTTGGTTACTTGGAATTTTAAACTAAAAAATGACTCTTTTTTTAAATTCTATTTTTTTAAAATTTCAGAGTGAAAAATAACGGTCTATATCTTAAGTGAAAAAAACATGTGGATTCCAGAATCCTTTTTGCACTTCTATAAAAAATTCAAACTTGTGAATTTTCATTTGTGAAATGAAATCCAAAGTTTTGAGAAAAATATGTACTATTATTGAAATCTTAATTATTTGGTAAAAAAACAAAACATGAAGTGTAAGATATTTTTTAAAATTTTTACTTTTAGTAAATTTTGGTAATCCTACTCAGCTTGTGAGATAAAGTGGATTCCAGAATCCTACTTTGTGAAACTCTAGATTCCAGGATCTAACTCAAGAGCAAAATTGGATTCCAGAATTCAGCCTCCTTGAAGAAGTGGATTCTAGAATCCAACTTAACACAAATAGTGGATTGTGGAATCCAACTTAACATAAGGAGTGGATTTAAGAATCAAACTTGATAGAAGAAGTGGATTCTAGAATCCAGCTTGACAAAAAAAGTGGATTCTGGAATCCAACTTGACACAAGGAGTGGATTCTAGAATCTAACTTCACACAAAAGAAGTGGATTATAGAATCCAGCTTGACACAAGAAGTGGATCTTGGCATCCAATTTGACATCCAATTTGACAGAAGAAGTGGATCCTGGAATCTAAAAAGCACCAAAAACACAAGGGTTTGTGAGGAAGAAGGAGAGAAAACTTTGTTGAAGCTATCTTGCCCATGTTGAAGCTTTTTGCCCTTATGAAGCTTTGAAGATTTTGTTTTGGAGAATCCACCTTCTTCCCTATAGTGCTGCACGTATGCTATGAGAGGAAGTGAGCCGTTTTGCTTTGCAAACTTTACAAGGTTTGTTTTCACTTAAAGATTTGCTGATTTGTTGTGTTTACGTTGGCCACAAAAGCTCGTTTCTCCTTCTTTGCTCTTTACTGTGCAAGCAGTGGCCATAAAAGTATGCACTTTTTTTGCCACAAAACCATGCATTTTTTTGTGTGCAAGAAGCGATATGGATTGGGTAGAGAAGGCGGGAGCAAATGGCTTGAAGCGTGGCAGTGAGTGTGCAAGGGAGGCAAAGGCAGGGGGCGCAGAACGGCGGGGGGGTGCCCGGAGGTCACATGGAGTCAAAGGGCTGAAAGGGCAAAGGGGGAGGGGTGGGTAGGCATTAGAGTGTTGGAATTAGGGTTAGGGTTTCAACAATGCACACACACAAGATAGAGAAGCTTGAGAGCACACAAACTCACTAGAATAGAATGAAAAAGTGTGTGCCAAATACAAAAGATAAGTACACTCCAAAATGAGTAGATAAGAAGGTGTACATATGTGGGAAAAAACCTCCTAGTGAGGGAAAAAGTGCCTCGACGGTCCTAAGTGTGTTCACACACATCACTACCATATAATGCTACAAATCCCCCCCTGGAGTGATGATGTGAACATGTACAGGATATGGTCGATCAATCTTGAAAAGGTAGTAAGCCCAAAGCTTTACAAAAAGCTTCAAGCTTTTCATGAGGAAGAGCCTTCGTGAATAGATCGGCCATGTTGTCATGTGTAGGCATATAGACCAAGCTGATCTCTGCTGTGCTGCAGAGAGTCTTTCCCTGACAAAGTGGTAATGCACCTCAATGTGCTTAGTGCAAGCATGAAACAGTGGGTTCCTCGCAATTGCTAATGCGCTCTGGCTGTGAGTGAAAATCGTAGTGATGACTGTCCAACACCCAAATCAGCCATAAGACGTCTGAGCCACACATACTCAACTATAGCTCTAAAAGCTGCCCTGTACTCAACTTCACAGCTGGAAGTGGCCATTATAGCCATGATATACATGAATCACCAAGGCGAAAGCAAAACCCACTAGTGGACACTCGTGTGTCGTCATAACATCCAGCCCAATTTGAATCACTAAAGCATGTAGCTGTGACTCACCCCCCTTTGGATAAAACAATCCAAAATACTGAGTGCCCTGCAAATAGCCAAAAAACCCGCTTGATAGCTTGCCAATGCTTCGTACCTGGGCTATGCATAAATCTGCTCAACTGTGAGACCGCATACTGTATATCTGGCCTCATGTTGCATACATAGAGAAGGGATCCAACAACCTGCTAATACAAAATAGCATCAAAAGAGTCTCTTGCATCTTGAAGACTAAGTTGAGTACCTGTCTTCATAGGTGTAGCCACAGGTTTACAGTCTTCACGATTAAACCTCTTTAATAGCTTATGTATATATTTAGAATGCAGCATAACAATGCTGTCATTGTGTTGCATAAACTGAATCCCCAAATAATAATGCAAGGGCCCCAAATCTAACATCTCAAACAATGACCAAATTAGCCTTAAAGATTGAAATCTGATCTATATTGGGTCCCATTTGAGCAGCATGTCATCAACGTATAGAACGATGACCAAAAATGTGTCCTTACTCCTCTTCAATAGAGGGTACTTTTTTTTGGACTGTTGCATTGCAACCAAGTATGTATGAATCTTCTCATACCATGCTCTAGGAGCTTGATTAAGGCCATAAAGAGCCTTTTTCAACCTGCATACTTTAGACTCTTCCCCTTTCACATCAAAACCAAGAGGCTACGATACATACACCTCCTCATGTAAATCACCATTCAAGAATGCAATCTTAATGTCCAACTGATGTACATTCCACCCATGATGTGCTGCTAAAGCAATGAGACACCTAATGGTAGTCATACGAGTTGTGGGTGTAAAGGTCTCATCATAATCAATGCCCTTTTGCTGGGCAAACCCCTTTGCAACAAGTCTAGCCTTGTAGCGATCAATGCTACCATCTGCTTTGTGTTTTAACTTGTAAACCCACTTAGTACCAATGGCCTTCTCGCCATGAGGTAGATCTATCAAATACCAGGTGTCATTCTTGAGTATAGAGTTATACTCATCCTGCATAGCATGCATTCAATGATCATTATCCTGTGCTTCCTCAAAGGAAACAGATTCCTCCTCATTACATAAAATAGAAATGAGAACATGATCCACATGAGAAAAATCTGCATGATAAGAACCTACACGAGTTCTGCCAGGTAAAGGAGCTGCCAAAACTTGCTATCCCTCAATGTCTACACAAGCAATTTTGGCATACACCTAGATTCTTCTATGGTTGCTCTCTCCTCATCCACTACATCCTCAATAATTGCCTCATCAAAAGGCTGATTTTGTACCTGCAAAGGCTAAATTTCAGCACTTGGTTGAGCATTCAATTTCTCTACATATGGCTGCTCTCCATTAAACAAAGGTAGGAGCGAATCAAACATGTCCTCCTGTGAGCATACATTCTGCTCTCCATTAAACAAAGGTAGGAGCGAATCAAACATGTCCTCCTGTGAGCATGCATTCTGCTATTTTTTGCATGAAAGCATGGGCTGAACTAAGTTTTCAACAAAAACATCTCTACTTACCAAAATCCGCTTTGAGGCTAGATGGTAGAGTCTATATCCCTTGCTTTTTCTAAAGTGTATCCCACAAATATGCATTTAACTGCCTTATCATCAAGCTTACTGCGTTGTTGCTCAGGCGCACAAGAGCATAAGCAAGACAACCAAAAACACGCAAATGAGCCACCGAAGGCTTCATGCCATGCTAAGCTTCATAAGGAGTTTTAGACTGCAAGGCCTTAGTAGGGCATTTTTTCAACACATAGTTTGCGCACATAGTTGCCTCTAACCAAAAACCATGAGGTAAATCTTGGGCTTTCACCATACATTGTGCCATCTCCATGAGAGACATGTTCTTCCTCTCAGCCACACCATTTTGCTGAGGTATGTATGGCACTGTACATTGATGCCTTATGCCTTTTCAGCCATATATACATGAAATTCCTTGGACATATACTCCCCCCCTCGATCTGAACGAAGGGTGCCAACTCTACATTCACATGCATTTTCAGCCATGGATACGAAGTGCTTAAAGCACATAAAAACCTCTGACTTCTGCTTTAATTGATACACCCAGCTATATCTGGAGTAATCATATAAAAGTGACAAAGTAGAGATATCCCCCACTAACCCTGAAATGTGATTCTTTAAAAGGGATTGTAGAGTCACCTAGTTACGCCAAGAGGACACTAGTTACCAAAAAGTTGGCGGCGGCAAACAATCTGAGGATCGGAAAATGGAACTTCATTATTCGGCATGTCATCCGAGAAGTGACTTTTCTCATCAAGGGATACCATCCGACTAAGGTGCACACTACCCATGTCCAAAGGATTTATCGAAACCCCAAGGAACTCAAAGAATTGATCCACCTTATCACACTAGTCGAGATCTGGCACTACCAATGTCGCGCTCGCGTCATCTTGACGTCAGGTCTCCTCCTGTGTAGTAAGGACACATTGGTCATGTAGCATCCAGGGACATGATGCAGAAACCTCAGTGTAGGATGATTGCCATTATTTAAAAAAAAAAGCTATTTTAGCAAGAGCGCCACCACACAATTTTCCATTGTAAGAACACAACACAAATAGCACGATCGCCAAAAGTGTTAGGGATCAACCACAACACTTATTGAGTTTTGCACAAAGAATAGAGACATAACAAAATACACATAGTAATTCTAAGACACAATTGGAATTAATCTATATTAATGTTCATCTTCTGTATCACAATGAATCTGTTATATAAATTTGGTGTATAATGACTGCTTGGCACTTGTATATATAGTAATTACAAGGAAAATCTAAAGCGACGTTTATGCCTTATTGTATCTCCATAGCGGTGAACTTGCCTAAGGTATTACAATATTCTGCCTAAGTATGTTAGGGCTGCTAACACAAAGGTACCAAATGAATCTGAATTATGCCTGCCAAGGTAAAGAAAATATTGATAAGCTGCATTTACCCCACTGATAAAGCTAATTGGGTGTCTCCAATTATCATTGTTCCCAAGCAAAGTGGGAAGTTACGGGTATCTGTGGATTACAGGAAGCTGAATGTGGTAACAATCACAGATCCCTTTCCATTACCCTTCATAGATTCTCTTATGGATGCTATCTCGATGGTCATGAAATGTTCATTTCTAGATGGATTTAGTGGTTACAAGACAAAGAAAAGATAACTTTTATCATAGAATGGGGGGTGCTTGCTTCCAATGTTATGACATTTGGATTAAAGAATGCATCAGTTACCTTCCAAAGAATGGTTCAAGAAATCTTTTATAAATATCTTATAACATTCATGAGGGTATTCGTGGATGATTCAAGTGTTTTTGGAAGGCATTATGAGTATCTTCATCATTCGACACTGTGTTTGGAGAGGTGTGAAGAAACCAAATTATCCGGCAAAATGTGCCTTTGTAGTGAGCAGTGGAGAATTGCTTGAACATATAGTTTTAGAGGAAGGATTAGCAGTGGATCCCTAGAAGTTGATCATCATAGTCAAGCTTCAAGCTCTGTGTAACATCAAAGAATTGGGCAAGTTTCTTGGGAAAATTAAATGGCACACAAGGTTGCTTCGTTATCTCGCATATTCACTATATATACTTACAAAGAAGAATGCTAAATACATAGAATGATAAATGTGAGCAAGCATTCCGGCATCTCAAAATGATGTTAGTAGCACCACTAATGGTGTAACCTTTGGATTGGGAGAGGTTATTTCATGTTTTTGTGGATACATTAGATGTTGTAATTGGAAGTGAATTAATGCAACAAACCAAAGGGAGATGGTACTACCTAATTTATTATGCGAGTTGAAAGCTCCCTATTATAGAAAAGAATTACTCCATAATAGAGAGCAAAGTCATGGGCATGGATTATTTCATCAATAAGTTCAGAACTTATTTTGTCAATAAGTTCAAACATTATCTTTTGGGCAATTGTTTGATTTTCCATGTTAATCACCAATAGAATTGGTTTGTTTGGTGGAGCAAGCCTGATCTCACCAATAAGCTAGCAAGATGGATGCTATTATTGTAGGAGTTTGAGTTTACCATAGAACACATGCCTACAATTGAGCATGTAGTTACACATTTTTTGTCTCGAGTAGAGTATGAGAACCACCAAATGGTGTACCAGATTAATTTCTAGATGCTGAGATATTTGTTTTGGATGCTTCACCAATCACACGGTATGATAAAATGATGATGTTCTTGGCAAGTTGAGAATTTCTAGAGAGAATGACCAGGACATCACCGGAAGAGGCTGGCACTCCATAGTAGAACTTTTATAGTTGTAGCAGGCTAGGTGTACAAAATGGGGGTGTATCAGATCTTAAGCAATATGTTCAACATCATGAGAAAGTTGCAGTGATTACACAAGCACATCAAGGTGTTAGTGGAGGACACTTTTTTAGAGAAATTACAAATCGAAAGATATTTCAGGTAGGATTATGGTGGCCTCACAGTGTTTAAAGATGCCTAGAAGTTTGCCAAAGCCTGTGACTTCCAGGTTAGCTCAAGATGAGGTGGATTAGACCTTACTGGATATCCACAAAATTTGGTACAGGCACATTTGAGCTAACATCGCTAGATGGTGTGAAACTATCAAAGCCAGTTAATGGGTTTAGATTAAAATCCTATTTTGGTAAATTACTAAAACCAAAACCTATGTATACCATTTTTGTAAAACATTTACATGACACATGTTTGAATCCATGTAGTGTGTATGCATTTAGAAATGTGCAAAGTTGTTGGGTCATTAGTATTGTATCATGGGGCGTCATGTACTATATTTCTCTAACCTCATTTTTTTGTGTTCCTTGAATCTATGATTCATGAATTGGTTACCTAGATTTTTTGTCTGTGTTAGGGACAAAGACACTTACATAAACACATTTTTCATTCTCTCGCAAGTGTTTCCACAAAGTTAATTGCCTTATCACTCTCCATTTTTCCCCTCAGATAGTTATCACAACTCGCAAGCTCTCTCTGCAATGGTGGCATTTGAGAAGTTAGCAACAGTTCTAGATGATGTCAACACTAGCTTCAATCGCACCTAGTTGGAGAAGGTAGGACTGCTTCCATGGAACTCTCAAACCATTACATCATTTGATAGATAAAAAATATGCTCTATAGAATGCCCTAAAGTTGTCCAATGCTAAGCTGACAAAATCCACAATTGAATTGGCAAAAAATGTCTGTGATCTGGAAAAAGATGGCATGCTAAATTGGAAGCTGAATAGGCAACCTTGTAGACATTAGAAGCGCTTAAAGAGGATGTAACATTGTCCAATATGGGTAAAGCCAGAATGCAAAAAGAAATTCTAGATTTCTAGCGAAAAAATACGTTCAAAACTGAAATGTCAAAATTTGATGACCTAGCATTTGGTTGCCATGAATCTATATGAGGCTTGATCTAAAGCTGATCGAGTAAAGAATCTAGATATTGCAAAAAAATACATTCAGAACTCAAATGTCAAAATTTGATGACCCAACATCTGGTTGCCATGAATCCATAATATTGTTAAAATTACAGCAATGTGATGAGCTATGGTGGATCAAATGCTAGAATCAACATCATTAACAAAGTGATTAGTAAATAATTAAGATGTGACTAGTGAGTAATTAACAAATAGCTTAATGTAGGCATGGATAATCAAAAACCAGTAAATTCTCATTAGGCCAATGCCTCAATTTATAGAGTTTACATCCAAGCATTAAATCCCACTGATTTCTCCTTGATTCACTCCACCTCTTTTGCTTGATTCTCTCCACCTCTTCACTTTTCCCAGAATATCTCCACACTTCCTAAATCTTCTCATGCTACCCTTTATTCTCTCTGAGTAGATTCTTCTCATGCTACCCTTTATTCTCTCCCAGTAGATTCTTCTCACCTTTTCACACGTTCTTTCACATTTACACATTCTCTTTTACAGTCTCTTGCCAAGGGCTTGTTCCCGCAATGATACCATGTTAGTGAGTAATTAACAAATAGCTTAATGTAGGCATGGATAATGAAAAACCAACAAATTCTCATTAGGCCAATGCCTCAATTTATAGAGTTTACATCCAAGCATCAAATCCCACTGATTTCTCCTTGATTCACTCCACCTCTTTTGCTTGATTCTCTCCACCTCTTCACTTTTCCCAGAATATCTCCCAGAATATCTCCACACTTCCTAAATCTTCTCATGCTACCCTTTATTCTCTCCCAATAGATTCTTCTCACCTTTTCACAGGTTCTTTCACATTTACACATTCTCTTTTACAGCCTCTTGCCAAGGGCTTGTTCCCGCACACACCCTATTCATTTGTATATTTCAACAAATATGAGGCTGCATCTAAAGCTGATCGAGCAAAGACTCTTGATCTTGCAAAGCTGGATAGATACTACGGATGCAGTTGAAGATCTAGAGATCGAGTAAAGACTCTAGATCTTACAAAGCTGGATAGATACTAAGGATGCAGTTGAAGATCTGGAGATCAAGTAAAAGACTCTAGATCTTGCAAAGCCAGATAGATACTAAGAATGCTACTGAAGATCTAGAGGTCTATGAGCTCACAGCCAGTGATGTAGATACTTATGAATCTAGAATTAAGCAGTTCATAGAAGATCTATATAATGGCTATATAGAACAATTTAAGTTTCTAATTGATCGTGAATGCCGACCCTAATGCCTTGTACCATAAAGCCAGATGATACATCTAGAGCAGGTGGATCTGAAGGGTGAGGCCACATTCTAGTAACAATTGAGGGAGGCTCCACAGATGTAGCAGAAAATACTTCAAGAGCCCAATCTAACTCATGCTAGAAATCAACATGATAAGAGCAAACAAGTACTTCTTGAGCAAGATGATAAGGGCAAATAAGTAGGATGAATATCTTAGTTGTGTTCAAAGAGAATGTATTATTTATAAAGAATAGGCTAAGGCTTATTAATCATAATGCAAAATAGCTCAAAAATGAAGTGACAGCTTTGAAGCGGATAAATCAAGAGCTGGAAAAAAGAAATGCAACACTAGAAGACCAGCAAGCTCAAGATATTCAGAAGATTAACCAACTTAAAAAGAAAGCTACTGGATCTAGAGAGTTAAAAGGAGCAATTAATAAGCTTGATGAATATGAAGAAGAGATTCACAATTTGAAAGCAAATCATGAATTGGAAAGAAAAGATAAGCTCTTGGAGACACAAGCTAAAGAACTTAAAAGTTCTATTAGTGTGCTTGAAAGAGAGATGGAAAGATCCACAAATTTTATTCAAAATGCTATGGAGATTCTAGGGCTAGTGATTTACCCATTCCACCAAACAGGCGTGATGTGAAAAGATCACATATTTTAGTAAAGAAATTCCACCTATTGCTAAACATCCGCCTTTTTGACACTCTAGATGATCTATATCCTTTTCAGGATATGGATTGACCTTGTAGATCTTGACCTCAAGTAGCTGGAAACATGTTCCACTTGGTTGGTAGTACTAATGTTGTTAGTACTCATGCATAAACACGAAGTTCGGTTTACTTTTGGTAAGAGCATGTCCATGTGAGTATGGGATTATACATGTGTATACATACAACATCACCATGATGGTCATGCATGCCATCATGTATGCCCATGATATGCCATGCATATTGTATGTGTGGGATGGGTGGTTTGTGAGTGGATGGACTATATGTGGGCTATATAGCCATGAGATGGGTTGTTTGTGCACTATATAGGTTATATGTACACGTGAGGACTTGTATAGGCACCAAATAGGCTATATGTGTGTGGGATGGGATGTATGGACATGGGATGGCTTCTTTGTGATCTAGATAGTAGATGGGTTGTATGTGCATGTGATGGGTTGTTTGTGATCCTAGATGGGTTGTATGGCCATGAGATGGGTTGTTTGTGATCTAGATGGGTTGTATGTATATGAGAGCATCAATTAGGCTATATGTGTGTGGGATGGGATGTATGGACGTGGGATGGGTTGTTTGTGATCTAGATGATAGATGGGCTGTATGTATTGTATATGCACGAGATGGGTTATTTGCGAGATGGATGGGTTATATGTATATGGGAGGGCCTGTATGGGCACCGAATAGATGTATATGTGCATGATGGTATGTATGGATGTGGGATGGGTTGTTTGTAATCTAGATGGGCTAATCTAGGGCTTTATGTGTGCGAGATGGGCTGAATGGCCATGACATGGGTTGTTTGTGAGTTAAAAGGGCTAAATGTGTGTGGGAGGGGCTATATGGGCGTACGAGATGGGTTGTATGTGTGTGGGATAGGCTCTATGAGTGCAAGATGGACTGTATAGGTTGCATGTGACCCGAGTATGAGTTGTACGTGTGCATGACGACAAGCTATATATGAGTTTGATGCTACATGGGTGCATGGGATGGGCTATATATGTGTGAGATGGCCATAGGACATGTTTGGATTGGTTGTATGTGTGCGGGAGGGGCTATATGGGCATCGGATAGGTTGCATATGAGCAATATAAGTTGTATGTGTGTAAGAGGGCTTCATGTGAGCGTGATGGACTACATGTGTGTATGGGATGGGCTATATATGTGTGAGATGGCCATAGGACATGTTTGGATTGGTTGTATGTGTGCGGGAGGGGCTATATGGGCATCGGATAGGTTGCATATGAACAATATAAGTTGTATGTGTGTAAGAGGGCTTCATGTGAGCGTGATGGACTACATGTGTGTATGGGATGGGCTATACATGTGCGAGACGGTTTGTATGCCAATGGGATGGATTGTTTTTGAGCTGGATGGGCTGGCTTGTGATCTAGATGATAGATGATAGGATGGATTGTTTATGATTCTAGATGGGCTGTATGTTTACAAGATGGGTTGTTTGTGAGATGGATGGGTTTTATGTAGGCCTATATGGGTACCAAATAAGCTGTGTATGTGCGTGATGGAATGTATAGATGTGGGATGGGTTGTTTGTAAACTAGATGGGTAATCTAGATGGGCTGTATGTGTGCAGGGATGGGCTGAATGGCCATGACATAGGTTGTTTGTGAGCTAAAAGGGCTAAATGTGTGTGGGAGGGGCTATATGGGCACGAGATGGGTTGTATGTGTGTGGAATAGGTTGTATGTGTTTGGAATAGGTTGTATGTGTGCGAGATGGACTCTATAGGAACTATATAGGTTGCATGTGACGAGTATGAGTTGTACGTGTGCACAACGGGTTGCATGTGAGTGTGATATTGCATGTGTGCATGGGATGGGCTATATATATGTGGTGAGATGGCCACATGACATGTTTGGATTGGTTGTATGTGTGAGGGAGGGGCTATATGGGCATCATATAGATTGCATATGAGCGGTATAAGTTATATGTGTGCAAGATAGGCTGCATGTGAGCATGATGGACTACATGTGTGCATGGAATGGGCTGTATATACACGAAACGGGAAAATGGTCCAATGTCGGTTCTATTTTTATCACAACCATCGGGTAAATGTCCTTTATTATGTTATGAAATTCTGGGTTATTGATGCTAAGAATATCATCCATATAGCGAAAAGAGTGTAATAACCTTTCTAGTGTTGCTTTGTGTTTAATGTCTACATGTGTAGCGAAGAAGTTATACTCAAAAAATTCAAAGTGAAGATTACACATTACAGGAGAGCAAGAGAATCCCATAGGTGTGGCCTTCATTTCTCTGAAGCAACAAGTTCCAAGCTAGATAATATTGTTATTAAATAGTCATTGTAAAGTCTTTTTAAGACCAAAGTAATCAAGAGTCAGGGGAAAGCTACGGGTAGATTTTTCCATCCATGTAGGATCTGTCTTCTGAATTGATATTTTATTAAAGCCATATCGTGATCTTTCTTAAAAAGCATATTACAAATTTTCTCTAAGATATTAATCAAGTCATATTGGCCCACCAAGGGGATATTCTCATAACATTGAGTAATATTAGTACTATATATGTTAGTAATTCGATTCGATAAATTCAAAAGTACCTCTGTGCATTTTTCATGACCCAAAAAGGGTTAGTGTTTATGCCGAGGAATTCTCTAGTCTGCCTTTGTTTATCAGCACAAATTTCATGAAAGTCATCAAGGACCAAATTGAGGGATTTAGTTATTAGGTTTGTTATAATCAGTGAATAAACTTGAGGAGGCATTTGAGATCCATCTAAATTTATCTTTGTGGATTTAAAGATAGGAAAGAGAATAGGTAATCTTGTATTAGGTATTGGGATTCTCATCCCTTGTAGCCCTTCAACAAGATGTTGTGCAACATCAAATGGTGTGCCCGATAGTTGGTAAAACTCTTCACCTTTTAGTCTAGCCAAAACTGCCCTATATGCCTGCTGTTTGCATATAAGTGACACCTTGTTGGGTGCTTTCTCTAGCCCAACAATCATAAATTTATCCATAATCTTGGATAATTCTATCAGGATGTCATGTGTCATCCAATTGGATTCCTTATCCAGCCAATTGCATGGAATGCCCTTTAACCTTTCCATAAATATAGATGGAAGTGTTTGGGTTGTGTCTTTAATGGAAGTGTTTGGGCTATGTCTTGATGGACATTATACTCCAATTGGAGTCTTTCAACAATGTCAGCCAAGCATTCAATTAGTACTCCAATGGCCAAATTTGGGTTAAGTGGTTCAAGAGGAATATGGTTTTAACCTTTATTCAATAATCTCCTAGTTTTGGTATTTGTGATTATCTCAAGGTTAGGTGTGCATACATGCAGACCAAGTTCATCAAAGTCCTTACAAAATTCAGTGAATTTTGTGCAAAAGCATTGTGGCATCTTAGCATCCTGTAAGAAATCATTCTTAGTGAGGAATTTCTTGAGTGAGTTAGTATATTTCCAACCAAAGCATTAATCTTTAATCATATCACAACCATGGAAAACTGAATCAAAAGCAGCCATTAACACATCCTTGGGATGAATAAAATCAAAAAGTCTATTGATAAAGAGGCAACGAACAAAAGAATCATGTGATGGTTCATTAGCAATACATAAGGTTCTTTTCCCTGTCAATCCAGTTATCACCTAAAACCATGGTTATAGACTAGAATTCTTGAAGGTTTTTGACAGGTAGACCTCTACCTCTCCCTCTTCCCGTAAAGGACTTAAATTTACCCTTGTTTGTAACTATTATTAGAGGAAGTAGACGGGGTGAGAAAAGAGGTAAAAGAGTTAGGAGTTCCAGGAGGTAGAGAGGGCCTTTTCATAGGAGGTGACTCATCCTCAATACAGGGGTTAAGGAGGCCAGAGATGATTTTTATACCTCTGAAACTACAATAAGTGGTGAGCGTAGTTCATGGTTCATCACTCATTAGTTCTTTTAAGATGTCTAGCATAATATCCCTAAAATATATGAACGATACCTGTGCTAATACCAAGTTCCTAGCTTGTCCCCCCCCCTAGCCAAGAGCATAGTAAGGAGATAAGTGAAATAATCGGTTTGTCAGGAAACAAACTTTCTAGAAGATTAAGGACAAACCAAATAGCATGGTTAAACCAGATAAAGCTAGATTCGCAAGGCACCTTTGGATCTAAAAATTTGCAAGCACATTTGAGATAGGGGATGTAGATGTTCTAGATGCTCTCAGAGTAGTAATCAGCAGTTACATTGGTGAAGGCCATAGATCCCTTTGTATGTCCGTAGATGCCCACATGTGATGAGCATTTAGCAGGATCAAGAAAAGACATAGAGAAGGGAGCCTTAAGTAGCTCTCCTCTGTTTAGATATTGGACCCCTTTCAAGGCATTCATCCTCCATTCTTCTAAAGTTAAGGCTGAGAGATTAGCCAGAAAAATCCAAGTTTCTACTTGTATGGGGGCCAGGAAGCTCTTGTTGAAAAGAGTCCATAGCCGATGGTTGACACTTGTAGACTTGACCCCTACCTATCTAAGAGGGAGAAAAGGATAAACCCTGGAAACTTTGGAGGCCATCTCCAAGAGGCCAGAAGATTAGCCAAAAAAATCCAAGTTTCTACCCGTATGGGGGCCAGGAAGCTCTTATTGATAAGAGTCCATAGCCGTTGCTGGTTGACGCTTTTGCAAACTCGACCTCTACCTATCTAAGAGGGAGAAAAGGATAAACCCTAGAAACTTTGGGGACCATCTCCAAGAGACAAGATTCATTTAGGGTGCACATATCCATCTAAAAGTTTTGAACCGCTTCCAGGGTAGCTGGATTCCTATTAAAAATACTATCGGTTCTAGGGATGACCGGTGTAGAGGGAGTGAACATGAATGTCAGGTTGAGACCATAGAGCTTCTTTAGAAAATTGGATAGATTAGCGCCATTTGATGCAAAGGAGGTGAGATCTGAGTGATGTGATTTGGTAATCACCAGAATCTGGGTAAGTAAATCGAAAATGATTTAATTTCCATCTTCTTTATTTTTGTCTATAGTAGCCAATAGCTTAAACCAATCATTAAATGATAGGATTTGAAGGAGAGAACCTAACGAGAAGGTTCTAGGTTGGTCAAAGAGAGAATCTTCTTGCAAGTTTCTTCATCTTTAAAACAGGCTAGAACATGTTGACATGCCCTTGATAGGAGGTGTTCGTTTGGGATTTCAACCCATGAATTAGAGGTAAAATTTACAATTAACATAGTCAAGAGTCAGGTATGAGAAAGGTAACAAGGTAGTTATGACTTCCTTCAACTTAGCGCATAAGGGATCTGAGTCATAACCCTGGCTAGAGGGTAGTACTCCAAACCTTTTTACCTCTTAGCACCAAGTGCATAAAGACAGCGAGGAGTAGTTGCCAACTGGCACAAAAGGGATCAAGGCTGGTAGGCCAGGTATGCCCTAAGGCCAACCCTATGTATAGGTGTGTGTTGCTAGTTTTAAAACATATACAATATCCACAGATGAATAGATAAAACTATTCATAAAGCCATACCATTTTGATTTAGAGAAATGTTATACATGAAACAAGTTCAACTATGAGTCATGTACATTTTAGGGTCAACGATGACAAGTTGCATCTGGAAATAAAGTTAAAATAGCAAGGGAAGCTTGTTTGAGGTTAAGTGCAAGAGAAGAGAGGGTATGTCCGATTACCTCCATCCATACAAATAGACAAAACATTTTGTTAGCTTGAATCTGTATTACAAGTATCAATGGACCTATGCACATATTATAGATGTCACCCTACCCTTACAGTTAAACAAATAACCTATCCAAGCATGATTATGTAAGTCTAGGTAACTGTGACCTCTAGTAGATCAAGTTGTTATGTAATTACCCAAAAGAATAGACATTTATCAAGATCTTTATGAATATTTTATAAATATTTTATGAGTCGTCATGTTTAATAGCTGACATCATATGAGGGGGATCTGAATAAATTGAGATCCATTAGTAAAGGAGGGGAGAGTAACCCCTCTCAGTCAGAGTAGACCAAGATATCCAACCATCCCTGCTACAATCAATTTTTGATGAGCTATTTATCAGGAGTAACACCCTGTAGAGTTCATAAAGATGTATGTGCTCTAAATATACAACAAGTCACAATACTGAACACATCAAATGGGCCCAGCCCAATCAGCAAGCTAAAACCCCTCATTATAGTGCCATGCACACATAACTGGTGGTATTTATGTAGAGGCAAAACCTACCAATGTAGATTAGAAGCCAAAATAGCCAAGTCTAAATTACTTTAGAGGTTATGCTCATAGTGCACACCAGCATCATAATGCTTTCAACATTAGTTATTTTAAGACCAACCATCATATGGAAACTCTGCTCATTTGTCAACATAATTTTTTAAGAATAGTATACAAAGCTGGAAACAAGTCCATAGAGATATTATTTAACCTCTTATCAGATTTTAAGCTAAGGTCAGTAGCCCAATATTCTACTGTAGTATTATAGTTTTATTAAAAAATTATGTAATCAGCTCCTAGCAGCATATTCAGTATTTCACCAAGTAGCCCAAGTAATCAATAGCATAACCACTACTTCAACCAATAGCCCAAGTAGCATCAGACCAAGTTCCTACAACTAGTCACCATGTTTGATTAATGTGTGTATAAAACTTATATTTTAAGTGTAAAGATCTAAGTCAGATCAATTAGCTGAACAAGATAGCACTCATGCAGTTATCATAGCTGAACGTTAGCTAAAGTGAGGTAAGAGATTGTAGTGTTCAATCTTTGTTGGATGTGAAGTGTTTGAAGGTCTCTGATTGAAGGTCTCTGAGTGTCAAAGAACATAGGGGTAAGGAGATCTAAAATAGCTGAATCAACTGGATCAGTTTAGTCAGACTTGATTCAAATAAGAGTCAGTAGAGGATAACTGACATATTAAGTAGGGTCCTAGAACTACAAATTCGAGGATTGAAGGTTGTTGCTTCTAGAGGAAAATCTAAGGGTCTGGAGGACAAGAATTTGATAGAGGTCAGTAGTAGCAATTGGCTGAATTAGATTATAGTCAAGTAGTGGTCAGCTGAGAGTTAGCTGGGGTCAGTTTAGGTCAAGCGGTTATTAGAGAAGGTCAGTTTAGGTCAAGTGATTATCAGAGAAGGTTAGCTGAGAAGATAGGGTTGAAGATCAGAGTTGTTCAGAATCATATCTGACTTGAGAAGACATTTTAGAGGATCAACTGATTCAATTTGAGGAGGGTAAGGTGTTGGAGTGTATTAGCAGAGATTCAGGGGATAGCTGAAGGTCAAGTAAAGTGAGATAAGAGACTGTAGTGTTCAATCTTTGTAGGATCCAAAGTATTTGAAGGTCTGTGAGTGTTAAAGGACACAAAGGTGACAAGATTTGAATAAGTTAAATCAGTTTATTCAAACTTGAGTCAAATAAGAGTCAATAGATGACAAAACTGACATATTCAATAGGGTTGTGGAGCTAGATATTTTGGGATTGAAGACTGTTGGTTCTCGAGGAAAATCTAAGGATATGGAGGACAGGAAACTGAGAGAGGTCAGTAGCAGTTAGCTGAATCAGATCTCAATAAGGTAGTGGTAAGTTGAGAGTCAGCTGGGATCAGTTTAAGCCAGCTATGAGAGAAGGTTAGCTCACAAGATAGGGTTGAAGATTAGGGTTGTTCAGAGTCATATCTGACCTGAGAAGCCATTTTAGAGGGTCAGCTGATTTAAGTTGAGGAGGGTAAGGTGTCAGACTGTATCATTAGAGAAACAAAGGATATCTGAACGTCAGCTAAAGTGAGGTAAGAGATTGTAGTGTTCAACCTTTGTAGGATCTAAAGTGTTTGAAGGTCTTGTGTCAAAAGACACAGAGGTGAGGAGATTTCAATCAACTGAATCAGTTTATTCAAACTTGAGTCAAATAAGAGTCAGTAAAGAACAACTAACATATTTAGTAGTAGGGTTCTAGAGCTAGATATTGGGGATTGAAGATTGTTGGTTCTTAAGGAAAAATTGAGGGTCTAGAGGACAAGAAACTGATAAAGGTCATCAGCAATTAGTTGAATCATATTTCAGTCATGTAGTGGTCAGCTGTTTAGGTCAGCAGGTTATAAGAGAAGGTCAGTTGAGGAGATAGGGTTGAAGATCAGGGTTGTTTAGAGTCATATCTGACTTGAGAAGCCATTTTAGAGGATCAAGTGATTTAAGTTGAGGAGGGTAAGGTGTCACAATGTATCAGCAGAGATTTAGAGGATATCTGAAGGTCAGCTAAAGTGAGGTAAGAGATTGTAGTGTTCAATCTTTGTAGGATCTGAAGTGTTTGAAGGTCTGAGTGTCAAAGGACACAGAAGTGAGGAGATCTGAATTGGTTGAATCAGACTTGAGTCAAATAAGAGTCAGTAGAGGATAACTAACATATTCAATAAGGTTATAGAGCAAGAGATTTGGGGATTAAATATTGTTGGTTCTGGAGGAAAATATGAGGGTCTAGAGGACAAGAAGCTGACAGAAGTCAGCATGCAGTTAGCTGAATCAGATTTCAGTTAGGTAGTGGTCAACTGAGAGTCAGTTGGGGTTAGTAGGTTATCAGAGAATGTCAGCTGAGGAGATAGGGTTGAAGATTAGGGTTGTTTCAGAGTCATATCTGACCTAAGAAGTCATTTTAGAGGATCAACTAATTTTAGTTGAGGAGGGTGAGGTATCGGACTGTATCAGAGATTCTGACGATAGCTAAAGTGAAGTAAGAGACTGTCATGTTGAATCTTTGTAAGATTTGAAGTGTTTGAAGTTCTGTGAGTGTCAAAGGACACAGAGGTAAGGAGATCTAAATCAGCAACAAACAGTTTAGTTAGACCTGATCAAATAAGAGTCAATAGAAGACAACTGACAAATTGAGTAGGGTTCTAGAACTAGAGATTTGGGGATTGAAGATTGCTGGTTCTTTGAAGCTTTGCATCCTCTTGGATGGCTATTGGGAGCATGAATCTCAAGGCTACTACTTATCTCTGTGCTGGTTTGCTTACACCTTCCAATTCTTCGGTTCAAATAATGTCATAGATATAGAGTAGTGATGGCAGTAGGCACTTTTTTTTTTGGAATAAGCTTTTAGTACCTATGCCTTGAATTTGCAAATGCTGTTTCAAATAGCAAGTTGAGCATATGACTTGATAAAACCAAACAATGTGTGCCCAGTATAGTGTCTGCATACGATAAATTTTGAATATCCTGAATGGCCTTTGTGCATCTGGCCCTAGAAATCTACTAAGCTGTCAAGCTCTTAATGATGGCACGATTCCCTAATTGAGTCCAGTGGTGAGTGAGGCGGAAATCTTCTTGACACCTGCCTGGAGTGTCCACATATCTCTGTTTGGCGTGCCCACATGTCTGTTCTGCTTGGCTCAGAGGCTGCCCATGCACATGTCAGCAGGTCATGCACATGCCCATCTGTCTAGCTTGTCAGTAGGTCATGCACATGTCCATACGGCCATACAGGTGCCGGTTACAACTTGCGTCTGTATGGCTTGCACGTGTTGTCCCTCTGTAGGTTTTTAGAGCGTAGAAAATGTGTCTAGTTTTAAGGGGAAAAACTAGTTTCAACACAAGATATTTTTTAAGAAAACATATTAAGTAAATTAAGAGGTTCAAAAGGTATATTTTCACATGTATCTTACAAGTTAAAAGTTCTTATATGCGAGGGGATATTAATACAGCCTTGCAAAAAAGTATATATGTGTAGACTGCAAATGATCTGAATATGAATGAAGGTATAGCACGAGGGAAGCCCCTGAGTGTTAGTATGTACAAGTAAGGGCTGAAATCAGAGATGAAATGATGGGGGAACGAGGGCACCTATTTATATAGATCCTTATGAGCTGGTTGGCCAAGTCCTACAGGCCGACTTGGACAAAAAATCCATAAAATGCTGAAAATTGCTAAAAAGAGCACCTAAAAATGGTGCAAAAATAGCAGATAAAATATGTAGTGCAGGGCCTCATAAATGGGCCAGTTACAAGCATGCAGCAGGGAGCCCATCTGGGGATGAACAATTCTTCCAACACCTCCTCTCCAACGCCATATGGGCGGACTAATGCTGGCACGCTGAAGTAAGACCTCCAAAGAAGAACGAGGGAGTGGTTTAGTCAAGAGGTCTGCAAGGCTTCCTCAGTAGAACAACACACCAAGCAAAGAAGACCAAGTTCGACCTAGTCTCAAACAAAATGATAATGCACTTCGATATGAATATTTTATAAATATTTTATGAGTCATCATGTTTAATAGCTGACATCATATGAGGGGGATCTGAATAAATTGAGATCCAGTAGTAAAGGAGGGGAGAGTAACCCCTCTCAGTCAGAGTAGACCAAGATATCCAACCATCCCTGCTACAATCAATTTTTGATGAGCTATTTATCAGGAGTAACACCCTGTAGAGTTCATAAAGATGTATGTGCTCTAAATATACAACAAGTCACAATATTGAACACATCAAATGGGCCCAGCCCAATCAGCAAGCTAAAACCCCTCATTATAGTGCCATGCACACATAACTGGTGGTATTTATGTAGAGGCAAAACCTACCAATGTAGATTAGAAGCCAAAATAGCCAAGTCTAAATTACTTTAGAGGTTATGCTCATAGTGCACACCAGCATCATAATGCTTTCAACATTAGTTATTTTAAGACCAACCATCATATGGAAACTCTGCTCATTTGTCAACATAATTTTTTAAGAATAGTATACAAAGCTGAAAATAAGTCCATAGAGATATTATTTAACCTCTTATCAGATTTTAAGCTAAGGTCAGTAGCCCAATATTCTACTGTAGTATTATAGTTTTATTAAAAAATTATGTAATCAGCTCCTAGCAGCATATTCAGTATTTCACCAAGTAGCCCAAGTAATCAATAGCATAACCACTACTTCAACCAATAGCCCAAGTAGCATCAGACCAAGTTCCTACAACTAGTCACCATGTTTGATTAATGTGTGTATAAAACTTATATTATAAGTGTAAAGATCTAAGTCAGATCAATCAGCTGAACAAGATAGCACTCATGCAGTTATCATAGCTGAACGTTAGCTAAAGTGAGGTAAGAGATTGTAGTGTTCAATCTTTGTTGGATGTGAAGTGTTTGAAGGTCTCTGAGTGTCAAAGAACATAGAGGTAAGGAGATCTAAAATAGCTGAATCAACTGGATCAGTTTAGTCAGACTTGATTCAAATAAGAGTCAGTAGAGGATAACTGACATATTAAGTAGGGTCCTAGAACTACAGATTCGAGGATTGAAGGTTGTTGCTTCTGGAGGAAAATCTGAGGGTCTGGAGGACAAGAATTTGATAGAGGTTAGCAGCAGTTGGCTAAATTAGATTATAGTCAAGTAGTGGTCAGCTGAGAGTTAGCTGGGGTCAGTTTAGGTCAAGCGGTTATTAGAGAAGGTCAGTTTAAGTCAAGCGGTTATCAGAGAAGGTTAGCTGAGAAGATAGGGTTGAAGATCAGAGTTGTTCAGAATCATATCTGACTTGAGAAGACATTTTAGAGGATCAACTGATTCAATTTGAGGAGGGTAAGGTGTTGGAGTGTATTAGCAGAGATTCATGGGATAGCTGAAGGTCAAGTAAAGTGAGATAAGAGACTGTAGTGTTCAATCTTTGTAGGATCCAAAGTATTTGAAGGTCTGTGAGTGTTAAAGGACACAAAGGTGACAAGATTTGAATAAGTTAAATCAGTTTATTCAAACTTGAGTCAAATAAGAGTCAATAGATGACAAAACTGACATATTCAATAGGGTTGTGGAGCTAGATATTTTGGGATTGAAGACTGCTGGTTCTCGAGGAAAATCTAAGGATATGGAGGACAGGAAACTGAGAGAGGTCAGCAGCAGTTAGCTAAATCAGATCTTAATAAGGTAGTGGTAAGTTGAGAGTCAGCTGGGATCAGTTTAAGCCAGCTATGAGAGAAGGTTAGCTCACGAGATAGGGTTGAAGATTAGGGTTGTTCAGAGTCATATCTGACCTGAGAAGCCATTTTAGAGGGTCACCTGATTTAAGTTGAGGAGGGTAAGGTGTCAGACTGTATCATTAGAGAAACAAAGGATATCTGAACGTCAGCTAAAGTGAGGTAAGAGATTGTAGTGTTCAACCTTTGTAGGATCTAAAGTGTTTGAAGGTCTTGTGTCAAAAGACACAGAGGTGAGGAGATTTCAATCAACTGAATCAGTTTATTCAAACTTGAGTCAAATAAGAGTCAGTAAAGAACAACTAACATATTCAGTAGTAGGGTTCTAGAGCTAGATATTGGGGATTGAAGATTGTTGGTTCTTAAGGAAAAATTGAGGGTCTAGAGGACAAGAAACTGACAAAGGTCATCAGCAATTAGTTGAATCATATTTCAGTCATGTAGTGGTCAGCTGTTTAGGTCAGCAGGTTATAAGAGAAGGTCAGTTGAGGAGATAGGGTTGAAGATCAGGGTTGTTTAGAGTCATATCTGACTTGAGAAGCCATTTTAGAGGATCAAGTGATTTAAGTTGAGGAGGGTAAGGTGTCACAATGTATCAGAAGAGATTTAGAGGATATCTGAAGGTCAGCTAAAGTGAGGTAAGAGATTGTAGTGTTCAATCTTTGTAGGATCTGAAGTGTTTGAAGGTCTGAGTGTCAAAGGACACAGAAGTGAGGAGATCTGAATTGGTTGAATCAGACTTGAGTCAAATAAGAGTCAGTAGAGGATAACTAACATATTCAATAAGGTTATAGAGCTAGAGATTTGGGGATTAAATATTGTTGGTTCTGGAGGAAAATATGAGGGTCTAGAGGACAAGAAACTGACAGAAGTCAGCATGCAGTTAGCTGAATCAGATTTCAGTTAGGTAGTGGTCAACTGAGAGTCAGTTGGGGTTAGTAGGTTATCAGAGAAGGTCAACTGAGGAGATAGGGTTGAAGATTAGGGTTGTTTCAGAGTCATATCTGACCTAAGAAGTCATTTTAGAGGATCAACTAATTTTAGTTGAGGAGGGTAAGGTATCGGACTGTATCAGAGATTCTGAGGATAGCTAAAGTGAAGTAAGAGACTGTCATGTTGAATCTTTGTAGGATTTGAAGTGTTTGAAGTTCTGTGAGTGTCAAAGGACACAGAGGTAAGGAGATCTAAATCAGCAACAAACAGTTTAGTTAGACCTGATCAAATAAGAGTCAATAGAAGACAACTGACAAATTGAGTAGGGTTCTAGAACTAGAGATTTGGGGATTGAAGATTGCTGGTTCTTTGAAGCTTTGCATCCTCTTGGATGGCTATTGGGAGCATGAATCTCAAGGCTACTACTTATCTCTGTGCTGGTTTGCTTACACCTTCCAATTCTTCGGTCCAAATAATGTCATAGATATAGAGTAGTGATGGCAGTGGGCACTTTTTTTTTTTGGAATAAGCTTTTAGTATCTATGCCTTGAATTTGCAAATGCTGTTTCAAATAGCAAGTTGAGCATATGACTTGATAAAACCAAACAATGTGTGCCCAGTATAGTGTCTGCATACGATAAATTTTGAATATCCTGAATGGCCTTTGTGCATCTGGCCCTAGAAATCTACTAAACGATGGCACAATTCCCTAATTGAGTCCAGTGCTGAGTGAGGTGAAAATCTTCTTGACACCTGCCTGGAGTGTCCACATATCTCTGTTTGGCGTGCCCACATGTCTGTTCTGCTTGGCTCAGAGGCTGCCCATGCACATGTCAGCAGGTCATGCACATGCCCATCTGTCTAGCTTGTCAGCAGGTCATGCACATGTCCATACGGCCATACAGGTGCCGGTTACAACTTGCGTCTGTATGGCTTGCACGTGTTGTCCCTCTGCTGTAGGTTTTTAGAGCGTAGAAAATGTGTCTAGTTTTAAGGGGAAAAACTAGTTTCAACACAAGATAGTTTTTAAGAAAACATATTAAGTAAATTAAGAGGTTCAAAAGGTATATTTTCACATGTATCTTACAAGTTAAAAGTTCTTATATGCGAGGGGATATTAATACAGCCTTGCAAAAAAGTATATATGTGTAGACTGCAAATGATCTGAATATGAATGAAGGTATAGCACGAGGGAAGCCCCTGAGTGTTAGTATGTACAAGTAAGGGCTGAAATCAGAGATGAAATGATGGGGGAACGAGGGCACCTATTTATATAGATCCTTATGAGCTGGTTGGCCAAGTCCTACAGGCCGACTTGGACAAAAAATCCATAAAATGCTGAAAATTGCTAAAAAGAGCACCTAAAAATGGTGCAAAAATAGCAGATAAAATATGCAGTGCAGGTAGCAATCAAATAACCTGCAAATAGATAACTTTTGTATGCAACCTATAATACAATAGTATCTCCTGTAAAATTATTGCAGTACCTGCGGTACTTGAGCACAGTCTGTGTGTCACCAAATGTGACCAGAGTACATGTACATACACCCAATATCAACAATACATGTGCAAACCTTGTCCGCACTTCCAAAATGTATTGTTGCAGTGCAATAACCAGATTTCGAATAGAAACGGTTCTCTACTAGAACTTCTAGAAAACTATCGACCCTGCAGTGATGAAATGAGGCCCGTAAACTCGCCCCAAAATGAGAATCTGGTTGAAACAACCTCGTCCAATAGGACAATATACTTGCCCTGTAGCTCCGTTCACGAAGACAACTTCTCAATCGGAGATGTGTAGCTCCCCCAGAGCTTTTGAGGGGGTGTTGTACCTAAACCAAGAAGGGGAAAGAGATGATGGTGCTCTTACCCATGTAGTATAGCTTCCTTCCTTGCTTGTTCTTGCCTCTTGCTTGCCTCCTTAGCTGTCACAGAAACTAGGCTTTGATACCATAAAGAGAATGTGGGGGAGAGGGAGAGCTTCAAACCCTAGAGCAAGCAAACACACACACACACAAGAGAGAGCAAGACACGAGAGAGATGGATAGCTGAATTTTCTTCTATCTTCTTCTTCTCTACTCAACCAACATTAACATAAAGATAAGATTACACACTATATGGGTTAGTACTCAACTACTACAACATACAAGGGTCGGTCCATAATGTGAACCCGATTAAATGAGTTGGTGCTATAACTATGCCAGTCTCTAGTAATCCAAAATGGCTGTCACATAGCCTTTCATCCCAGTGGCCCATATCACCCATAATCTCACCAACCATGCCAGTGGTGTAGATGCGGAAGCTATCACCCATGCGGGTCGTCAACAATGTCCGCCGCCGTAGCACTAGTTGAGCTTGATATCTCAACACACATCTCACGTGATTCCGTTTCACGAAACTCCCTTTCACGAAAACCACATCTCACGGGATTCCATTTCATGGAACTTCCTTTCACGAAACCACCTTTCATAGAACCTCAGTTCACAAAAGCACATCTCATGGATAATGTTTCACAGAACTCCTTTTTACGTAACCACCTTTCACGGAACATCATTTCACAAAACCACATCTCACGGGATTCCGTCTCATGAAACTCCCTTTCACGTAACTCCCTTTCATGTAACCACCTTTGGAACATCATTTCACAAAACCACATCTCACGGGAAACTCCCTTTCACGTAACCACCTTTGGAACATCATTTCACAAAACCACATCTCACGGGATTCCGTCTCATGGAACTCCCTTTCACGTAACCACTTCTCACATCACGAAACCTCATTTCACGAAACCACCTTTCAACGGGACAACTTCTCACAATCTGCTGCAGGTCCGCGGGACTACTAAGACCCTGCACATTAATGCCACAACATTCACCTATCAATTAATACACCTTGTTATTACTCCTACCTAACACACTTCTCATCTCAACTAGCCGATTTACCATTAACCAAAAAATGGAAAACAAAAGAGAGGAGAAATGGTAGCTACCACACCAATCTAGAGACTGATGTACTTTTCATGTACAGATGTTAGCCTCGGAAGCTGTAGAGACCCCAGTAGCCACCCAAGACATTGCTATAGGCTCCCCAGCAAGTCAGAAGAAGAAACCAATGTGCGGGTACCTAAACTGAATTACTTGGGTCCATATGCCTAAGCCTTCCATGGGGCCATCATCAGCAAGGAAACCCTTATGACCCATGGAAAGGTCACACTGCATTACCATAGCCCAGAGTGCCTCCAAATCTTGGAAGAGGCAAAGGTCAAGGAAAAGCTGGAGAAAGTGGGATTAGGGAGCATGGTGCAAATACTTCCAAGGAGCATCGACACGGAGCTCTCTGTTGAGTATATCAAGACTTATGACAAAGGCACTAAACGTGGCACCATCACGAAGGCCGACGACACAATAGAGCAGCTCCTGATCACTGAAGAACTCATTCGTGATGCTCTACAGCTCCCACCAGCAGTCAAAGTCCACACCCACGCATTCAACAAAATGCCTATGGACGCAATGCTAAACAAGAATTCTTATAACTCCAATGGGGGAGAGTACGAGAATATCCAGGATGAGGCTACAGAGAAAGCATGTAGAGCTATGTCACTGATAATGTAGGTCAAGCCAGTGGATCGATACAACAGGGTCCCGTTGAACAAGATCGCTAAGGTACCTGAAGAGAGAAAGAGGAGGACTGGGCATATTATATTCATAGAGATGGAGAACCATCTGAAGGCCCACCAGTCCAAAATATGCAACCCATACCTGCTAACCCAAGTCTTAAATCATGTGGCAAAAAGGCGTCTCCCAAAGCCTGAACCAGCAAAGCAACTACAACTGGCACTAATTCCATAGCAACCACCACTAACAGCTGAAGAAATGCAAGAGGGCCAAGTTGTCCTAGTGGAGACCCAGGCCATTATGAAGGAGATAAGGAAAGGGAGAAAGAAGAAGATTGATTAGAAATTGTGGGGCATCATCCCAGACATAGCTGCAGAATCACAAAGACTAGAGGCTAAGGTGACACAAGAAATTAGAAAATACCAAGAGGCATTGACAGAGCAAGAAGCCACAATCGACCAGGCCACTCAAGAGCAATCGCAACAAGTTACTCCCCCGACGAGCTCGGCACAACTGATTTTACAAACCTGTCCACACTGAAGGATTCAGCTTTGGCAGGCACACCGATAGAGATAGAACCCAAACAAGTAGCATCAATTCTAGTACAACCTGAGGAAACACAAGGCATTGAGGCAACAACGGCTCAAGTGCATGAACCAGCAGCCCATACTGATATACAAGCAAAAGACCAAGAAGTGCAAAACCATTAAGCCCAAGCAAAAGAAGGCATTTGGAAGATGAGGGAAGAATACCCTAGCTGTCCTTCCTATAAAACATCGACTATGAACAGTTCATGCAGGAAAAAATGGAAGGTTTGGATAAATTGTTAAACCTGCCACATGCTGGACTTTACGGGAAGAGGGAGAGGTAGAGGTCTACCTGTCAAAAACCTTAAAGAATTCTAGTCTATAACCATGGTTTTAGGTGATAACTGAATTGACGGGGAAAAGAACCTTATGTACTGATGATGAACGATCACATAATTCTTTTGTTAATTGCCTCTTTATCAATAGATTTTTTTATTTTATTCATCCCAAGGATGTGATAATGGCTGCTTTTGATTCAATTTTCCATAGTTGTGATATGATTAAAGATTAATGCTTTGGTTGGAAATATACTAACTCACTCAAGAAATTCCTCACTAAGAATGATTTCTTACGGGATGCTAAGATGCCACAATGCTTTTGCACAGAATTCACTAAATTTTGTAAGGACTTTGATGAACTTGGTCTGCATGTATGCACCTAACCTTGAGATAATCACAAATACCAAAACTAGGAGATTATTGAATAAAGGTTAAAACCATATTCCTCTTGAACCACTTAACCCAAATTTGGCCATTGGAGTACTAATTAAATGCTTGGCTGACATTGCCGAAAGACCCAATTGGAGTATAATGTCACCGTCAAGACATAGCCAAACACTTCTTTTTATATTTATGGAAAGGTTAAAGGGCATTCCACGCAACTGGTTGGATAAGGAATCCACATGACATCCTAATAGAATTATCCAAGACTGCATGAGTCTATCTTGTTTAGCTAATTGGTTTGATTTAGATCTTTCCACTTATAATATAAGTTCTATACACACAGTAATCAAACATGGTGACTAGTGGTAGGAACTTGGTCTGATGCTACTTAGGCTATTGGTTGAAGTACTAGTTATGCTATTGATTACTTGGGCTACTACTAGGTGAAATAGTGAATATGTTGCTAGGTGTTGATTACATAATTTTTTAACAAAACTATAATATTGTAGTAGTAGATGGGGCTACAACTTGGCTTAGAATCTGATAAAACAGGTTAAATAATATCTCTATTGGACTTGTTTTTAGCTCTTAGTGTTCTTAAAAAGTTATGCTGATTGTTGGACTGAATGAGCAGAGTTTCCATATGATGGTTGGTCTTAAAATAACTAATGTTGAAAGCATTCTGATGCTGCTCTGTACCATGAACATAACCTATGAAGTAATTCAGATTGGGCTATTCTGGCTTCTAATCTGCAGCTAAACATTGAATAATTAATGTATAAGGCTACATTGGTAGGTTTTGCATCTACATAAATACCACAAGCTATGTGTGCATGGCACTATAATGAGGGGTTTTGGGGCTTGCTGATTGGGCTGGTCCCATTTGTTGCTAATGTTCAGTACTGTGACTTGTATATTTAGAGCACATACATCTTTATGAGCTCTATAGGGTGTTACTCTTGATAAATAGCTCATTAGAAATTGATTGTAGTAGGGATGGCTGAATATCTTGGTCTACTCTGATTGAGAGGGGCTACTCTTCCCTTGTACTAATAAATCTAGATCCATTAGTACAAGGGGCTACTCTTCCCCTTGTACTAATGGATCCAGATTTATTCATATCCACCTTATATGATGTTAGCTATTAAACATGATGACTCATAAAATATTTATAAAATATCCATAAAGATCTTGATAAATGACTATTCTTTTGGGTAATTACATAACAACTTGATCTACCAGAGGGCATAGTTACTTACACTTACATAATCATGCATAGGTTGTTTGTTTAACTGTAAGGATAGGGTGACATTTATACCATGTGGATAGGTCCATTGACACTTGTAATACACATTCAGGCTAACAAAATGTTTTGTCTGTTTGTGTGGATGCAAGTAACATAACCTACCCTCTCTTCTCTTGCAGTTAATTTTAAACAAGCTTCCCTTGCTATTTTAACTTTATTTCCACTAGATGCAACTTGTCATCATTGACCCTAAAATGTACATGACTCATAGTTGAACTTGTGCAACACACACACACACACACACACACACACACACACACACACACACACACACACACACACACACACACACACACACACACACAGATATACACTAATTTACATATTATTCCAATCGTCAAATATAATTCTATAAAATTTTAAGTTAATCTAAATATTTTTTTATTTCTTTATATTTTGAATTTATCTTTCTGTTTCTCAATTAACCATTTATAACCTACAGTAGCTTACATACACACACTCTTTCTCCTTTCTCTAATTCTCAATACTTTATAAAATTTATTGAGTATAAAATATATAATTATATTTAATCTAGTTAAATATAATTTAATTAAAAATTTAGATTAAATCAAACATATTTTTATATATCCTTATCCTTATATTTTTTATTTGTAATATACACTATCATACGAGGAACAAATAAACATGTGTGTTTGTCATATATATATCTTTCTCTCTTGCCATCTTGAGATGCATGATATTTTGCAACACCATAGATAGGCATCTCCTTGAGTAGTAGACATTCAGCTACTTTTGTTAAGCTGATTCAACTACTGTTTTATTATACACATAGGTCTAGAGTAATAGTTAAAGTACTCTTTTCTATTAGCTCAGATATCTATTCTATTTTGCATTACATGTCTTATTTATGATAGCATGATGAGAAATTCAAATATGAAACATTTCTTAAATCTTTTATACTCTCAAATTTCTCTTTTTCCTCACAATCTACTACTCATAAATACATATTGGCCATTACACAAACACACATACACAAATTTACAGATTATTCTAATAAATACAATTTTATAAGGTTTCAGATAATTTAAACTTTTCTATTTTTTTCAATGCCATAGATAAACATCTCTTTAAGTAGTAGACATTGAGTTATTGCCTAATGCCTTTCTAGAGTGATAAGCTAATTTGGCTAACCTCTTGTATTGTAAACTTGGAGTTCTCTTTTCTATTGGCTCGATTCTCTTTCTATTTTGCATTACATGTCTTGCATTTATGATCAGTTCACATATGGAACATCTATAATACTTGTTATTCTCATAGATCCATTGGTTCTTTTGTAGATGCTAATAAAATCTCTCTCTCTCTCTCTCTCTCTCTCTCTCTCTCTCTCTCTCTCTCTCTTTACACACACACACACACACACACACACACACATACATATATACATACATACATATATGTACATATATAATGTATGTATGTATATGTACATATATCTATATATATATATATGTATGTATGTATGTATGTATATATATATATATATATACATATATGTATATATATATCTATACATATATATATATACATATATATATATGTATATATATGTATACATATATATATATATATATGTATGTATGTATGTATATATATGTATACACACATACATATATATATACACACATACATACATACATACATACATACATACATATATATATACATACATACATACATATATGTATGTATGTATGTATGTACATACATATACATACATACATACATATATATATATATATATATATGTACATATATATATGTACATATATATGTATGTACATATATATGTATGTACATATATATGTATGTATACATATATGTACATATATATATATATACATATATGTACATATATATATATACATATATGTACATATATATATATACATACATATGTATATATATATATATACATATATGTATATATATATATATGTATATATATATATATATGTATATATATATATATATACATACATATGTATATATATATATATATATGTATATATATATATATATATGTATATATATATATATATGTATATATATGTATATATATGTATGTATATATATGTATATATATATACATAGGAAGATCTAAAATGGGTGGCCCTTTTTTTATAGCCCAATCTCACTATGTTTGACAAAAACAATTACGAATCATTCTAATATTAATAACTACTCATTGATATTTCATGAATAACGATATATATATACATGTATGTATATATATGTATATACATGTATATATATATATGTATTTACATGTTTGTATATATATATATATATATATAACATGTAATATATATATATATATGTATATATATGTATATATATATATATATATAATTCCATATATATACATGTATATATACATATATATACATGTATATATATATATATATATAAATATATATAAATATATATATATATATATATATATATATATACATACATGTATATACATGTATACACACACACACACATATATATATATATATAACATGTATATTACATGTATATATACATATATATACATGTATATACATATATTGTAAGATTCCTCCCTTCAGCTTTTGAGGTGTGCAAGTGTAAGTACCTCCCCTTCTGATCTTATAATTATTCCCCTCTCAGAAATAAAAGAAAGATCTTGTTTTACCCTGTTTGTCCCGGAGAGAGAAAATGTTTAGAGGGAGGTAATTCAAATTTGAGATATTTTTGGATATGAAAATCCTCCTAGTGTCTAAAATGGTTTTCCCTGAAATAGAAATTCAAAAAGAACTTTCTAATGTGCTATTGGAATTAATTGAAAATAGGTAAATAGGACCTTAGCCTAAGGGTCCAGATTTTCAGAAATTTTTGGATTATGGTCCAATTAAGGTTCCTATGGACCAATAAGATTATTCCAAATGTAGGGAGGAGATAAATTAAAGAATAAAAGAAAACCCCCCAAAATTGAGTAAATGCTCACATAAAATGAAGAGTTGACTAAGTACAAGGTTTATTAGTTAAAAAAGAAGAGATATTTAGAGGAAATGATGCATTTTTGACACCTCAGTGTGGGGATCTTCCCTCATGAAGGAGGCACCTATTTCACATGTGTGGAGGAGTTTTAAACTAAAAAATAATGAGATATTTTCATCTCTCCTCTCTCCTGTTTCAACTAGATCCAAAAAGTAAGCTAAACTGACCCAAAAATGGTCAAAAATTGACTAAACTGATCTGGAAAGTTCTAGAATCAGTTTGCTTGGTTAGAGGCTCACTTTTTTCTATAAATTGAAGCCTCCCCCTTTGTAAAAGCTTAATGGTGTTTATGCACTGTTACTCTGCTCTCCTGTCTTGAGCCATTTACATTGAATTTTTTTAATAATTCAATTGTTTTTGGCCTAATCCTCTCCAAAGAAATTGGTGGCCACTCTTGCTTCAAACAATAGTAGAACCCTCAATCCCTCAAGCCAAAGGAAAGCTTACAACTCCATGTAAGCTAATTTTTTTTACTTTTTTAATTTTAAATCTATGGTTTTCTTTATTTTCTTGTTTTACGGTTGCTTAAATTAAATTCAAATGCTATGCCTTTGAGGAAAAGGTCACCAGGCTTCTCTTCTTTACAATTCAGCCTTTCTTAATCTTAGAAAGATTAGTTAAATGATTAATTAAACTTTTCTTATTGTTTACTCTCTTGAATTCCAAAAATTGAGTAGATTAGAGTCCTATACATCTAGATTGGGTTAATTTAAGTTGAAATTAGGATGATAAAAATGAGAAATGGTCAACTATACAAAGGAGGTTATGGCAAAATTTTCCAAAATTTTGTGGAAAAGAAACTTTGTTTTTATGTTATTCCAAAAGAGTAATTCCCAGTGTTTGTGCATTCTAAAAGAAATATTCTAATTACTCCATGTACATATTCACCTATGAATATGCATGGATATCACTGATATTAATTATTAAAATTAATTTTTATGCATAAAAAGATGCATAAAGGATTTATTTTTATTTCAAAAGTGTTATTCTCATTAAAATTGATTTTATGCATAGAAAGATGCATAAAGGATTTATTTTTATTTCAAAAAGTGTTATTCTCATTAAAATTGATTTTTATGCATAGAAAGATGCATAAAGGATTTATTTTTATTTCAAAAGTGTTATTCTCATTAAAGTTGATTTTTATGCAAAAATAGATGCATAAAAGGATTTTTATAAAAGTGTTATTGTCAATGAAGGTGATTTGTATGCATAAATAGATGCGTAAAGAATCTTTATATCAAAATTAGAATTCTCTTAAATTCTATGTTTAAATTCTGTGAATAGATGTAATGTGATGAGATGAGAATTAGATGGTGTAAATGTGATGGATATGAATGAATGTGATGTGATGGATGTAAATGGATGTGATGGATGTGAATAGATGTGATGTGAAGTGAATCGGGATGTGAATGAATGAGATGTGATGTCATGCGAATCGGGATGTGAATGAATGAGATGTGATGTCATGTGAATCGGGATGTGAGTGAATGAGATGTTATGTAAATTGGGATAGATGTGATATGTGATGTGAATGAATAGATATGATGAGATGTGATGTGAATTAGATAAATGTGAATGAATGGATGGATGGATGTGATGTTAATAGAGGTGAGGTGAAATGGATGTGATGTGGATCGGGGTAGATATGAATAGATGAGATGTGAAAAAATGTGATGTGATGAGATGTGGAGATTGGGTAGATGATGCGAGTGGATGAGATCTGATAAGGATAAATGAGGAAAGATGTGATGAGATGAAAATGATGTGATCGGATGAGAATGAAAATACATATGAAATTGATGAGATTTAAATAATGTGGATTGATGTGGAACAATGTGGAAAGAAGAGAGTTCGTTATAGAAGCCCGCAATTGGGTCTTTAGATGGAAGTACCGCAATTGCATGGAATCCTCGACTTGCTTGAGGCCTAGACATGATGGTATCTACCTTATAATTCCAAGGACCGTGACTACCGTATATACCGAGGGTATAACTGTAGCTCTTTACTGGCAGTATATACGAGTAAATCTAAGACTTGAAATTATAAGCATAAATGCTATCCAGATGATGAATTCGAATGTGGTTGATATGATTTTAAAATTCTGGTTGAGAACTCATGAGTTGACTTGGGTTCTGATTGAAAAATGATGATTCTTGAGTTTTGGTTGAAAAGCGATAAGTTGAGCAAAACCACAATGAGGATGAATGGGACGAGTTCCTGTGTGATGATGTTCGTAATAACTGGAATGATGATAATGACTTCAGCAAATCACTATGAGTTTAGTGGATTGTGCTGTGATAGATTGCTACTGTTAACACTTGACCCAGTGGATCAAGTTAAGGGATGTCAAATTAAAAATCTGTATAATTGAAAATTGCCATGGAGGACTGTTCAGATGGAAATTTTGGTCTAATGGACCATTATTGTGTTAAAGATATGAATGATATGATCTGAAAGAATTGGTATATCTAATGATGAGTTCTATATAAGGGATCTTTATCCCAGGATTCTGTTGGGTTCATTAAACTATAAGGAACCCCAAAATCAATTGGATCTTAAGGTAAAGAGTTGTCCTCTAGTTTGCGAGATGAGGACATCTTGCGAGATGAGGACATCTCGCGTTTTTTAAGTCGGGTAGGATGTAAGATTTCTCCCTTCAGCTTTTGAGGTGTGTAGGTGTAAGTATCTCCCCTTTTGATCTTATAATTATTCCCATCTCAGAAATAAAAGAAAGATTCTGTTTTACCCTGGTTTGGCCCGGATAGAGAAAATGTCTAGAGGGAGATAATTCAAAATTGAGATATTTTTGGATATGAAAATCCTCCTAGTGTCTAAAATGGTTTCCCCTGAAACAAAAATTCAAAAAGAACTTTCCAATGTGTAATTGGAATTAATTGAAAATAGGTAAAAAGGAACTTAGCCTAAGAGTCCAGATTAATTGAAAATAGGTAAAAAGGAACTTAGCCTAAGGGTCCAAATTTTCAGAAATTTTTGAATTATGATCCAATTAAGGTTCCAATGGTGGACCAATAAGATTAATCCAAATGTAGGGAGTAGATAAATCGAAGAATAAAAGAAAAATCCCCAAAAATGAGTAAATGCTCACATAAGATAAAGAGTTGACTAAGGACAAGGTTTATTAGTTAAAAAAGAAGAGATATTTAGAGGAAATGATGCATTTTTGACACCTCAGTGTGGAGATCTCCCCTCATGAAGGAGGCGCCTATTTCACATGTGTGGAGGAGTTTTAAACTAAAAAATAATGAGATATTTTTATCTCTCCTCTCTCCTGTTTCAACTAGATCCAAAAAGTAAGCTAAACTAACCCAAAAATGGTCAAAAATTGACCAAACTGATCTGGAAAATTCTAGAATCAGTTTGCTTGGTTAGAGGCTCACTTTTTCCTATAAATAGAAGCCTCCTCCTTTGTAAAAGCTTAATGGTGTTTATGCACTGTTACTCTGCTCCTGTCCTGAGCCATTTACATTGAATTTTTTTAATAATTCAATTATTTTTGGCCTAATCCTCTCCAAAGAAATTGGTGGCCACTCTTGCTTCAAACAAGAGTAGAACCCTCAATCCCTCAAGCCAAAGGAAAGCTTACAACTCCATGTAAGCTAAATTTTCTTACTTTTTTAATTTTAAATTTATGGTTTTCTTGATTTTCTTGTTTTACAGTTGCTTGAATTAAATTTAAATGCTATGCCTTTGAGGAAAAGGCCACCATGCTTCTCTTCTTTACAATTCAGCCTTTCTTAATCCTAGAAAGATTAGTTAAATGATTAATTAATCTTTTCTTATTGTTTACTCTCTTGAATTATGAAAATTGAGTAGATTAGGGTCCTATACATCTAGATTGGGTTAATTTAAGTTGAAATTAGAATGATAAAAATGAGAAATGGTCAGCCATATAAAGGGGGTTATAGCAAAATTTTTCGAAATTTTGTGAAAAAGAAACTTTGTTTTTATGTTATTCCAAAAGAGTAATTCCCACTATTTGTGCATTCTAAAAGAAATAGTCTAATTACTCCATGTACATATTCACCTATGAATATGCATGGATATCACTAATATTAATTATTAAAATTGATTTTTATGCATAAAAAGATGCATAAAGGATTTATTTTTATTTCAAAAGTGTTATTCTCATTAAAATTGATTTTTATGCATAGAAAGATGCATAAAGAATTTATTTTTTTTTCAAAAGTGTTATTCTCATTAAAATTGATTTTATGCATAAAGGATTTATTTTTATTTTAAAGGTGTTATTCGCATTAAAATTGATTTTATGCATAGAAAGATGCATAAAGGATTTATTTTTATTTCAAAAGTGTTATTCTCATTAAAATTGATTTTATGCATAGAAAGATGCATAAAGGATTTATTTTATTTTAAAACTTTTATTCTCATTAAAATTGATTTTATGCATAGAAAGATGCATAAAGGATTTTTTTTTCAAAAGTGTTATTCTCATTAAAGTTATTTTTTATGCATAAAAGGATTTTTATAAAAGTGTTATTCCCACTGAAGTTGATTTTTATGCATAAATAGATGCGTAAAGAATCTTTATATCAAAATTAGAGTTCTCTTAAATTCTATGTTTAAATTCTGTGAATAGATGTAATGTGATGTGATGAGAATTAGATAGGTGTAAATGTGATGGATATGAATGAATGTGATGTGATGGATATAAATGGATGTGATGTAAATGAATGTGATGGATGTGAATAGATGTGATGTGAAGTGAATCGGGATGTGAATGAATGAGATGTGATGTCATGTGAATCGGGATGTGAATGAATGAGATGTGATGTCATGTGAATCGGGATATGAGTGAATGAGATGTGATATAAATTGGGATAGATGTGATATGTGATGTGAATGAATAGATATGAATGAGATGTGAATGAATGAGATGTGATGTCATGTGAATCGAGATGTGATGTAAATTGGGATAGATGTGATATGTGATGTGAATGAATAGATATGATGAGATGTGATGTGAATAAGATAAATGTGAATGAATGGATGGATGATGTGATGTGAATAGAGGTGAGATGAGATGTGAGGTAAATAGATGTGATGAGATATGATGTGAATCACATAGATATAAATGAATGGATGAGATGTGATGTCATGTGAATCAGGATGTAAATGAATGATATGGGATATGAGTGGATGATATGTGATGAAAATGGATGTGAATGTATATGTGAAGAATGGATGTGAATGTATATGTGAAGAATGGATGCGAATGTGTATGTGAAAGAATGGATGTGGTTATGTATGTGAAGAATGGATGTGGATGTATGTGAAAGAATGGATGTGGATGTATGTAGAAGAATGGATGTGGAATGAGTATGTGAAAGAATGGATGTGCATATGCATGTGAAAGAATAGATGTGGATGTGTATGTGAAAGAATGTGATGTGGATGTGTATGTGAAAGAATGTGATGTGATGTGACAGGAATATATGTGGATGTGAAGTGATAGATATGAATGTATGGATAGATGTGGGTAGTCGTACATGTGAACAATTGGATGGATGTGGATGAATGAGATGAGATGTGTATGAATGAGATATGATGTGGATAGATGTGATGTGATGTTATGTATGTGATGGGATGGTGATGAGAATGAATGTGATGGATATGAGTAAATGTGATACGAATCGGGATGTGAATAAATGAGATGTGATGTCATGTGAATCGGGATGTGAATGAATGATATGGGATGTGAATGGATGAGATGTGAAGTGAAATGGATGTGATGTGAATCGGGATAGATGTGAATGAATGAGATGTGAGGTGAAATGGATGTGATGTGATGTGATGTGGATCGGGGTAGATATGAATGGATGAGATGTGAATAAATGTAATGTGATAAGATGTGGAGATTGGGTAGATGCGAGTGGATGAGATCTGATGAGGATAAATGAGGAAAGATGTGATGAGATGAAAATGATGTGATTGAATGAGAATGGGAATACATATGAAATGGATGAGATTTAAATAATGTGGATTAATGTGGAACAATGTGGAAAGACGAGAGTTCGTTATAAGTGGTAAGGTTGTGAGACCTTTCTATGCTTGTGCACCATCTACGGTCTTTTGCTTATTGGTGGCCTCCCTCGCGATACGCCTAGCAACAAATTCAATGCTAACATTTGATAGGCCATCGCAAGCAATATGTAGGAGGGTTGTGGGTGGTGTAATCTACTAAAAATGCTTAGCTAAATGGTAATTGAAAAAGTGCTATGAAGCTTGTCTCTATATTTATAGGAGTGGGAGATATTCTTAAAGAGATATTCCTTGTAATTTTGCAGTAAAAAAACAAACATATTGGGGTAAGAGCGAGTATGTATCTTTTCTTTTTGTATGAGCAATTTTAGAAAAGCTTTCTTGCATGCTTAAAGGCTTCATGTGATTTGTGACCTACCGTCCTTCTCTCTCTCCCTCATTCTTCCCCTCTCATTTCCCTATGATTTCTAAACATTTAATGCTCATAATACGTTTACCATTCATCACTAAAAGACCATGTTTTGCAATACAATATCTACTTGAAAATGCAATGGGATAACAATACCTACTTGAAAATGTAATGGGATAACAATATCTACTTGAAAATGAAATGGGATAACAATACCTACTTGAAAATGCAAATGGGATAACAATACCTAGTTGAAAATGTAATGGACTAACAATACCTACTTGAAAATGCAATAGACTAATAATATTCGTCTCAAAACTCAACTTTAATTTGATAATGTAATATGAGAAGCTTAACAAACTTTATTTGGAAGCGGGATTGCAAAGTTCATATACACATTCCCTTCATCGCGAGAGAGAGAGAGAGAGAGAGAGAGAGAGAGAGAGAGAGAGGGAGGGAGGGAGGGAGGGATAGAGATAGGGACATTGCACAATCAAACTCTCTACAATGAGGTTGCTTCTAATGAGGTTATAAAAGTCCCAAAAAACTATAGGACATGAAATGAGAAAATTTGGCATGTGAAATTCCATGCATTCAATGGCCTAAATTAGGGTAGGTTCTCCTACGAGACAAGGCATTGTAGAGCATACATAGGTAGATATGTGTGTACATATATATATGTATGTGTGTGTTAGCCTTAGAAGTCCTTGGTGTGAACAACCCTACACATGGGTACTTTTTACCAGGTGTTGGTAGGGGTTTTTTCCTTGTGTGAACACACTCTTGTGTGTTAGCCACATCAGTCGGTAGGGCTAGGGCTACTAGTACTCATGTGCTCCACTCATTTCATATCATTATCGTTGAGTACCTTCCAGCTATTGCAGCTTCGTATCTCTCACTCTCTGAGCTTGTGTACAACTGTGTGTGCATGTATGTCTGTGTGAGTGTGTAGAGCATCTACTCCCTCATCCAACATTGGTATCAAAGCAATGATTCAGAGTCTTGGTTTCAGAGTCTGCGTCCGCATTTGATTGTTGGCAACTGCCATCGGTGTTTGTGTCTACTCTCGCCTTGACATCTTGCTACTGTTGGCATTGACACCCTCCTCATTGGCGTGGCCTCCTATTGCACTTTTTAGAGCCTGGTTTCAGAGCTTGGATGTAGAGCCAACAACTCCTCGCCATTAGTCTCTTAATTGGTAAAGAAGGTGTAACATTGTTGGTGTTCTTCCACCACCGTACATCCATTCATTTTTGCCACCCCGCAAGCCTATGTAAGCGCTCACACTTTGCACTTTCCACATATCTAGGGTTTTTGCCTCCTTCTGTACATTGGTCACCTTTTCTTTATGCTGTCGTACACTTCGGGCAACCCCGCACACTAACTCAAGCTTTCACAGAATCTTTTGGCTTTAGATTCCAGTATTTGCTATTTTTTTAATTGCTAATGCTGTCTTGTTAATCCAATTTAGGATTAACAAGAGCTACCACCATTATCTTACATCAATGAGTCACGGTAGATACACCAAAGGGTCATACATTCAAGATATGAAGCAATAGTGTCCAAAGCTATAACTTGGACAGGCGCTCGTAATGGTGTGACAAAGTATTTATGGCAATTCCCGCTTCAAGAGCATGTGGTAGCAAGATAGGATGAAGTCCTAAGTGATGTACATGGATATATTATGAGAGTAGTCATTGTAATAGCATTAGGCTCTTATGAGCCTAAAGTGCCCGGCTAGCCACAGTTTAAGTGAGTGTGAACACTTATGGCCATGTATATAAGTGAATTTCTCTCATAATACAGCATACTCTCCCATTGTGCAATTGAGTCTTGCTTCCAACCTGATGACTTATTGATGCTACATTAGCTTCCAACCTGCTGATGCCATGTCTGCTTCTGACCTTCTGACTTGTTGATGCTATGTCTGCTTCTAACCTTCTGACTTGCTGATGCTACGTCAGCTTTCGAACAACCTGCTCACTTGTTGACACCATGTCAACTTCCAACTTGCTGATCTGTGGGGATGCCACATCAGCTTCTGTCCTTCTGACTTGTAGATTGTTGATTTGGTAAGTTTGCACATGTATTGAGCAGACATTTGAGGTACTCTGAGTCACTTAAACCTATTGCTTGTGTCAGATATACTTTAGTTTGCACATTCCTTTGTTGTGTAAAATGTCTGGAAACATCAGTGATGTCTTAACATATCCAGTGATTTATTTGCTTCTTATTTGTCATTATTGGATGCTGATTGGTTATTTGATTTGGGTGCTACAAAGCACATCACTTTGTGAAAACAATTGTTTGCCACCTTGAGAGATGCTCCGTCAGGTGGGATATAATTTTGTTTGGTAATAATGCATCATATGCCATTAAAGGCATTGGCAATGCTCCGTCAGGTGGGGTATAATTTTGTTTGGTAATAATGCATCATATGCCATTAAAGGCATTGGCAATGTGGAACTAACATCATGTAGTGAGGCCACATATACTCTTTGCTGTGTAAAATGTCTTGAAACATCTGTGATGCCTTGACAATTAGATAAATTGATTTATGTGCTTCTTGTTTGTCATTGTTGGATGCTGATTGGTTATTTGATTTGGGTGCTACAAAGTATATCACTTTGTGAAAACACTTGTTTGCCACCTTGAGAGATGCTCCGTCAGGTGGGGTATAATTTTGTGTGGTAATAATGCATCATATGCCATTAAAGGCATTGGCAATGTGGAACTAATATCATGTAGTGGTCCACATATAGTCTTTCTAACACTTTGTATGTACCTCGCATCTGCAAAAATCTAATTTATGTCTCAACACACTGGCCTCAAAATCTAGTTTTTTTATCATTGCTACTCCATTTATACATAACTAATTTTGATGCACTTCTGCTATCACACAGGACCCTTTAATCTTCTTGAAGAAATAATTAAAAACTCATAAATTATATCAAAAATTAAAACAAAGACTTGAATTAAATTGAAAATCAAATCATATATGCATAAAATAAAGCAAGACAAAAAGAATAACATCACCATTAAGACAAGATTGGGTGCAATCTCTCCTCCATGCTGTGTAGCTCCACTTCCACGACATGAGTATTTAGAGAATTTTATTTCATAAAAATAGCCCAAGGATCTACGAATAGGTGAGCGTACAAATTAGTCTTCCTTTTCCCACTTTTGGGGTATTGTTTTTCACATTTTTAATTATATGAAGTCTCCTAAGGTTTGTACATATAAAAACCTTTTCCCAAATAAATTTGCTAGTTGGCTTTGTTACATAAAATGACTATGTGCACATTTACACCTATACATTAATCTTGTGCCCACTTTCATATTCCATTAAACTGAATCTTGGATAAATTCAATTAAACATATTTTTATAGGATTATTAATTCATCAAAAATATGAATAAATATATACTTGTAATAGTCCTTCCGTTTGAGGAAGCAATTATCCTCAATTGCGTAAAAGAAAATGCTACAACAAAAAAATAAAATAAAAAATCTCGTGTGCGACACCCAAATTGGTGATGCTCGCACTATCATCAAATCAAAAATAATAAAAATTAATATGATATAGACAAGATCCCTTATGTGTGACACACACACATTGCTCATCACCTATTTCTGTAAACACATCCCAATATGATACATTGATAGGCACAAACACAACATATATTCACCAATTGTTTCACTATGATGAGAGTATCGCTATGTACACATCACCTAGCATGGTGTGAGTTGCCACTTGTTACACTCCAATGAGCATGGCACATCAGCTGCATAAACCACTTGTTTCACTTCATCCATGTGCAGTTGTCAAGCATAGTCCACTTGTTTCACTTGACCACAATACAGTTGTCAAGCATGGCACTACTTGTTACACTTAAACAACATACACCCGTCAAGCATGGTCTCAAGCTATGCCAATACCACTAGGTAATCAATATTTAATGTGGAGTCACCCACGATACCAATTCACTAGCATGGCACACTAGTGTACGGGCGTCCCCATACAACTAAAGAATGGACATTATATAACATCCCTCTTGCTTGGATAAGCAACTGACCTCAAATTCTTGTTTGTTTATGCAAGCAAAGGAGATCAATTGTCATATACTATATAAATTCAAGTATGTTCACTAACAAAATACATTATATCAAGGACTTCTATGTGTAATAAATTCTAGTGTCCCATACCACCAGAAATTACCCCACACACATGTAGAGATAAGTATGCATCGCAATCCTTCACACAGGATTAATCGCGTGTCCCATACCACAAGATTAATACATAGTGAAAAATTCATAAAGTATAATTCAAGATGGAAGGGTCAGTTCCTTCAAGGAGTTCTAGTTTTGCTGCATAAAAACTCTCCTTGAGTTTACCAAAAAGTGTTAAATAATCAAATGCAATAAATATGTTACCTCAAGAGTCTGAGTAGTCGTCGTGGTATTCTTTCTCTTCATCTTCATAGATCATATTGAGTCCCAATGAAATAAACTTTGACTTCCGTGGACAATTTGATGTGATGTGTCCAATCTCGTTACACTTGTAACACTTCTTGGAATCATGTTTATTAGCTTTTTGTGAATCATCTATATTAGTGTTAATACCTATGTTAGGGTCATTAAGAGATGTGTCAAATGTTTTTGGAGAGGTTTTAGGGTTCAAAGATGTTGATGCCAAGGTTTGAGGATTCATTGTTTTCTTAGAAAAATCATTTTTCTTTTCACAATTGAAAGCTAGAGAAATAGCTGAACTAAGAGAATGTGGTCGAAACATATTTACCTCAGATCGAATTGTAGGTTTCAAACTTGCTACAAACTTTCTTCTTTGATCCTTGGTGCGAACCTTTTCGATTACCTGCATTTGTAATATAGTTTACCAAAACCTGTCCACATAAGTTGATACATTTTCTGTGTTAAGCTGTCTGAAGGTAGACCATCGTTGTCGAGTATTAACTTTGTATTGTGAAGGTAGGAAATGTTTCTTCAAGAGTTTTTGGAACGTTTTCCATGATGAAGGTCTATCTTTACCTTGTTTAGTCACATTCCACCATAAGGCAGCACTTTCGATCAAGTGATTACAAACACATTTAATTTTATTCTTTTCTGAGAACATTTCGCCCGAGAAATAATCATCTAGTTGGCTAATCCAAGCAATGAGAACTTGTGCATCCTTCTTACCATCACAATTTTGGAAAGTGAATGACCTTTAACTGATTCGTGAGTCTTTCTTAGAATTTTGAGCACGCAATGTAGCTTTAATAGTGAGTCTAACTTGATCACTTCCCTCGTCATCTAAGTCGGAAGAATAAAAAAACATCGCGTTTGCGTTTGGTACGCTTGACTTGACGCTCTAATTTGCGTCGGAGTTCTCATTCATTAGTAATTTGTTCTTGAAGCACTAAGACTTGTTCTTGGACCATGGGCAGAATGGGTAAAGTAGCCATTGTAATTTAATAATACAAATAAATGAAGATGAAATATTAGCTCTTGAATTTGTCGTCCAATAGTTGGCTAGATACCATTCTCCTAGAATTTTGCAAAATCCAAGACTTCTTTGATGCCGAAAAAATTTAACAGCAAGAGGCTATAGGTTTTCTCTCTTCTATAAGAGAATTTATGAAGGTTCGCTCTTGAGCTTTTGGTCAGAATGCACTAAAAGGAGAAATAGGTAGATGGGATATGGTATATATATATATATATATATATATATGTATATATATATATATGTATATATGTATATATATATGTGTATATATATATATATATATATATATGGAATGCTGTGTTCGCTGCCGCCCTGCGCTGCGCTGCCCGTGAAGGAGGGTGGGTGGAAAGAAATTTATATATATATATATATATATATATATATATATATATAATTTTCTAGCTTACCCACATAAGCTTGGGTCCAGCGCTAGCGCTGAATTGAGGAGGATAAAAATAAATCCCTCTGAAAAATCCTCATCCCCCTCTGATGGAATTCTTGAGGTTGCAGTAGTTTAAAAATCTGATTATGGCTCTCAATGCTCCTCTCTTTGCTGATTCAGTCCTTACGGACAAATTATGGAATTCTTGAGGTTGCAGTAGTTTAACAATCTGATTATGGCTCTCAATGCTCCTCTCTTTGCTCATTCAATCCGCACTGACAGATTAGGAAAAGGATTAGTGTTGAGTGACAGATTAGAAAAAGGATTAGTGTTGAGGAAGGTGGCTTTGTGGTTTTGGGAAACCCACTAATGGTTTTCCACCTAATTTTACCCTTTGGACAATAGATTGATGGAGATTGGTTACCCAATGGTAAAAAACAAGCCTTCTTTCAACCATGAATAAACTTAAATCCATAAATGTGTTCTTCTTCAATTTAAATTCAAAAAATTTACCAAAATCACCTCTATTTTTGTCTCTTTCACCTCTTTGTACACAAGTTTTTGACCACCTTCAAGAAGATTAAATCAAACCAAAGCTCTGATACCACTACCACTGTCATGGGACCCTTTAATCTTCTTGAAGAAATAATTTAAAACTCATAAATTATATCAAAAATTAAAAACAAAGACTTGAATGAAATTGAAAATAAAATCACATATGTATCAAATAAAGCAAGAGAGAAAGAATAACATCACTATCAAGACAAGATTGGGTGCAATCTCCCCCCCCCCTCCCCCTCCCCCTCCCCATGCTGTGTAGCTCCACTTCCACGACATGAGTATTTAGAGAATTTTATTCCAAGGAGCTAAGAATAGGTGAGCGTACATGGGTATTGCTTTTCACATTTTTAACCATATGAAGTCTCCTAAGGTTTGTACATATAAAATCCTTTGCCCAAATAAAATTGCTAGTGGACCTTGTTACATAAAATGACTATGTACATATTTACACCTTTACATTAATCTCGTGACCACTTGCATATTCCATTAAACTGAATCTTAGACAAATTAAATTAAACATATTTTTGTAGGATTATTAATTCATCAAAAATATGAATAAATATATTCTTGTAACATCTGCTGGTACATCTGCTGGTACATTGTGCAATGGCCTATATAGGCTTGACATGTATGATAGGAGTAGTGATCCTCATGCTGATGCTTTGGCTGCTTCCACATCAGCTATTATGCATGACACTAAGCTTTGGCATGCTCGGTGTGGTCACTTATTTTCCTTCTCTTTTGCGGTTACATTGCCACCAGGCTATGGTTCATGAGCTGCCACCTATGTAGATTCTACACAAGCATGTATGCGAGGGATGTATACTGGGAAAAATGCACCATCGGTCCTTTATGAAAAATGGCACTGTGTAAGCTACTCGGCCATTGCAACTCGTACATAGTGATCTTTGTGGCCCTATGAGGGCACCATCTTTCCACGGACATCTATACTTCATGACTTTCATTAAAACGGTTACACTTGTTTCTATTGAGTGTATGGTTTGAAAGCCAAGTTGGATACATTTTCTGCTTTCCATCAATTTGTCCCTTTGACTGAAAATGCTTGCAGTCATAAGCTCCTAACATTGCAGACCGATCGAGGGGGGGGATACTTGTCACATGAGTTTACAGCTTTTTTGCACTCCCATGGCATTTCTCATCAGTGTACTACTCCTTATACACCACAACAGAATGTTGTGGTTGAATGTCGGAATCAAACACTTATGTAGCCTCTTGGCTTTGTTTAGAAACATGTATAGCAAAGCTTTGAACTTATTACCGCTACCAAGGTAGTTTGTTACACCCTATACACATTCACACCATTCACTTTAGGCGGATTTATTAGCCTTGAAAGTCCGTGGTGTGAACAACCCAACACACGGGCACTTTTTACTCTATGCTGGCCAGGGTTTTTTCCCCCCCGTGTACTCATGTGTGTTAGCCACATCAACCCTAGGGCTAGGGTTACTAGTACTTATGTACTCTTCTCATTTTATATCATTATCATTGAGTACCTTCCGTGAGCTTGTGTACGATGACTATGTGTGTGTGTGTCTGTGTGAGTGTGCAAAGCATCTACTCCCTCATCCAATTTGTTAGCCTTGGAAGTCCCTAGTGTGAATAGCCCTACACAGGTGCACTTTTACCTTGGTAGGAGGTTTTTCCCCATGTGAACACATCAGTCTAGGGCTAGGGCTACTAGCACTCATGTACTCCATTCATTTCATATCATTATGGTTGAGTACCTTTCCATTATCGCAGCTTCATCTCCCTTGCTCTCTGAGCTCGTGTACAATTATGTGTGCGTGTGTGTTTGTGTGAGTGTATAGAGCATCTACTCCCTCATCCCCGACAATATGTGTGTGTGTGTACATAAATATATGTATGGGTGTGTGTGTGTGTGTGTGTATACATACATACACACACATACACACGCACACACACACACACACACACACACACGTGGCACCATTGTACGTACACCACATGTAATGCCACCGGTGGGGCATTACACATGGCGTGCCACGTGTGTTGCCCATACTTGGGCAATACACATGGCAAGGATAAGGCAAGCTATGTGTAATGCAAGCACTCGGGCAATACACATAGCATGCCGCATGTATTACCCGAGTGTAGGCAATGCTACCATGTGTAATGACCGAGGCAGGCAGGCACCATTTTAAATGGCTACCTCTCCCTCTCTCTCCCCCATTATCGCCCTCGAGCTACCCTCTTGTGCCAACCACCCTTCTCCTATGCATCCTCTCCTCTCCCCTCTCCCCTCTCACACCCTCTCAAACCCTAATCTCCCCCCTCTCACCCTCTCTGCTTCAAACTCTTCCCACTCTCTCCCTCTTAGCCTCTCAAATACTCTACACCCCCTTAATCTCTTTATCTCAAACCCTCTCCTCCCCCCTTCTAGTGCATACTCTCAAACCCTCTCACGTACACATTGTTTTTCACTCAACCTCTCTTGGCATAGCAAGAAAGTAAATATCTCCCCAAAATCATTTACAATCCAAGGGCTTCACTGAAAATCCATACAAGATTGCAGTATCTTAGGACATGGGCATGTTGCAAGTTTCCCCCACATCGTATAGCAGGCATGCACGAGAGAGCTGCCATGAAAGCTTTTAGGACGACGCACATTGAAAAGGTGTTTCTAAGGTGGAAAGGGAAAATGCATGCCACCTTGGACCCTGACCAGCACAACCACACTTGTCATGCATGGCACAACGCCTGATATGTAGTAGCATACTTGATACTTTGTGCCTCATTTTAGTCTATCGTATTGAAAGATTATTTGAATGTTTTTATATTAGGTGGTGGAGAAATTGTGTGTGTAATCGGGTATGTATTCTTGAGCACCCGTTATTAGTAGATGCATGATGGGTGCCCGAGAGAGAGGAGATGGGATTGTACCATAAAGGACTGGATCGACGAGCTACAGGGTATGGAGACATGGACATCTTGCCCATGGTGGATAGACTAACCTGAGGACTGGATCGACGAGCTACAGGGCAAGGAGACATGGACATCTTGCATAGACTATCTTGAGGGAGAGTTTCCTCTTAGCGAGGCTAAGGAGTTTCAGAGTAAGTATCGTTGTGTGTATGGTAGCTTTTTTATAGAGTGAGTATCATTGTGTATGGTAGAATTTTTATATGAACTTTGAAGTCTGTATAGGGAGTTTATAGTTGCTATATGGGTTGGATGCAAGAGCAAAGAAGGGCAAGAAGCTGGCCACTAAGCAGCAACCTAAGGATAAGGGCAAGAAGATGTCTCCATCATTCGCAACCATGACCAAAGCACCTAAAAAGAGGACACGACTAGAGTGGGAAGGGGAAGAAAATGATGAGGATACTAAGAAGAGCACCCCCCTTGATGCTGCTGAGGATGTAGAGAGCGTTGGTCAGTGGGTGGGAGCCCCATGCAGGGGGTGATGAACACAGACAATCTCGTAAGGTGAGAGTGAAGAGAAAGGGACGTAGAGTCCAAAGGAAGATGATATAGACCTATTAGGATTCCGTAAGTGTAAACTTCTTTGTGTTTTAGCATAAGTTTATTATTTGAACATTGGGAATAACATGTGATTTTTCTTGTCAAAATGTAGAATTCAATTCAGAGGTGGTGGACCCTCTCCACTTGGGTCTCCACTCCAACAATGATCACCTCCATCTTGCACTTTTAGGAAAGAGAAAACATAGGTATGATCTCTCCCCCATGCAAGTTACTCTCCCCGTTTGTTGTGGTTAAATAGTTTGCAAAGAACTTATATGTTGTGGTGTTCCATAAATCTTGCACTATTGCGACGATTCATGGGATGGTTGACGAGGATGGGAACCATGGATGCTTATGATGGCCTTGGAGCCTTGCCACTTGGTGTGGGTAGATTTTTCTATAGATCTTGCTCTCTCCAAGTCCAAGCATGTGGTTCCCCGATGGAATGTATTTATGGAGGTGCTTATGGGGAGTTAGTCTTTGTACTCGCTTGTTGCAGAGTTTCTACATGCCGATTGCACTATGGCTTGTACTCTACGTATATGGCACTTGGGGATTACAATGTGAGAGGCAAAAACTTGCAACTTAACATTATGTAGGAATTTTTATACATGTATCTCATGTCAGAAGATGGACAAGAAGAGGTGAGTGAAAGAGTGGATTGTTCCCATTTTATATCTCATGTATCTCATGTATCTCATGTCAAAAGATGGACAAGAAGAGGTGAGTGAAAGAGTGGATTGTTCCCATTTTATATTTTAAGTGAACCACCATGATTTCCCTAACTTAGTGACATGTATATGCATGTAGGTGTTTGTTTTGGTCATCGCTATCTTTACGCATCCCCATCATACTATGTCTAATCGACCAAAGTATGATAGGTGGGGAGGTAGCTGTTGCTGATCATGCAAGTTTTGAGGTGGATGACGATGTCTTCATAGAGCCTAAACTGCGAGAGGGAACCCACCCATACATGTTGGATGTGGACAAGAATCCCATTTGATATATTGCTGACCGTAGTCATGCTTTTTCAAGGTAAGGCTAGAGCTTCATCTATGGCATTCACTTCATTGCAATTCATTTCAAGTAGTGTAATTGTTCTATATTCATTGTCTTTTGTATTGTTGTTCGTTCATATATATATATTTAAATGAAAGAAGCGTGTATGGTAGTGGTTCATATATATATATATATATATGTAAATGAAAGAAGCATGTATGGCAATGGTTTCTCGAGATGTTCACCAATCGAGGGGATGTAGTTCTAGATTGCTTTGCCAGAATTGGGACCCTTGCTAGAGTATGTAAGGGACTACATCCACATTGCATCAGCATGGAGTGGGAAGAACTATGCTTTAGATCTTGTATACGACCTCTTTTGCACGTTCTTGATGATTTAGGGCGGCACTATGGTTTGTACTCTACGTACAGAGCACTTGGGGATTACAATGCGAGAGGCAGAAACTTGCAACTTAACATTATGTAGGAATTTGTTCATGTGCCTCCCCCGCAATACATGTATCTCATATCAGAAGATGGACGAGAAGACGTGAGTGAAAGAGTGTACTGTTCTCATTTTATATTTTAAGTGAACCACCATGATTTACCTAACTTAGTGACATGTGTATGCAGCTAGGTCTTTGTTTTGGTCATCGCCATCTTTACGCACCCCCATCACACTATGTCTAATCGACCAAAGTATGACAGGCGGGGAGGTAGCTGTGCTGATCATGCAAGTTTCAAGGTGGATGACGATGATGAGCCTAAACTATGAGAGGTAACCCATCCATAATGTTGGATGTGGATGAGAATCCCATTTGATATATTTGCTGAGCGTAGTGAGGCTTTTGCAAGGTAAGACTAGAGCTTCATCTATGGCATTCACTTCATTGCAATTTGTTTCAAGTAGTGTGATTGTTCTATATTCATTGTCTTTTGTATTGTTGTTTTTTCATATATATATATATGTAAATGAAAGAAGCATGTATGGCAATGGTTTCTTGGGATGTTCACCGATCGAGGGGATGCAGTTCTAGATTGTTTTGCCAGAACTGGGACCCTTGCTAGAGCATGTAAGGGACTACATCCACATTGCATCAGTGTGGAGTGGGAAGAGGTGTGCTTTGGATCTTGCATTCAACCTCTTTTGCACGTTCCCGATGATTTAAGGCGGCACTATGGTCTATACTCTACATACAAAGCACTTGGGGATTACAGTGCGAGAGGCAGAAACTTGCAACTTAACATTATGTAGGAATTTGTCCTCCCTTGCAATACATGTATCTCATGTCAAAAGATGGACGAGAAGAGGTGAGTGAAAGAGTGTATTGTTCTCATTTTATATTTTAAGTGAACCACCATGATTTACGTAACGTGACATGTGTATGCATGTAGGTCTTTGTTTTTGTCATCGCCATCTTTACGCACCCCCATCACACTATGTCTAATTGACCAAAGTATGACAGGCGGGGAGGTAGCTATGCTGATCATGTAAGTTTTGAGGTGGATGATGATGTCTTCATAGAGCTTAAACTGCGAGAGGGAACCCACCCATACATGTTGGATGCAGATGAGAATCCTATTTGATATATTGCTGAGCGTAGTGAGGCTTTTGCAAGATAAGACTAGAGCTTCATCGATGGAATTCACTTCATTCAATTTGTTTCAAGTATTGTAATTGTTCTATATTCATTGTCTTTTGTATTGTTGTTCGTTCATATATATATGTAAATGAAAGAAGCGTGTATGGTAGTGGTTCATATATATGTGTAAATGAAAGAAGCATGTATGGCAATGGTTTCTTGGGATGTTATCGATTGAGGGGATGTAGTTTTAGATTGCTCTGCCAGAATTGGTACCCTTGCTAGAGCATGTAAGGGACTACATCCACATTGCATCAGCGTGGAGTGGGAAGAGGTGTGCTTTAGATCTTGTATACAACCTCTTTTGCATGTTCTCGATGATTTAGAGAAAATGTATTTCAAGGGAGACGACATCAGTGATTATGCTCAATGGGAGCAATAGAGGGACGTGGGACCTCATCTCCACACATTCAGCACCACCCTCCTCCTCCACCCATTCTATTACCCATGAGCCCGGCAAGGTCAAGCACCTTGTCATAGCCACCCAATGTTCCATTGAAGGCCCCACAATGACCTGTTTTGCCACATATGTCCCCCATGGTTCCTCATATGATGTCCTCATCATGGGCACAACATCCTGAACTTGTGAGGCCACTATTCCCACTTGCACCATTTGGTAGAGCTCCCCATATGAAGCCACAGATGTCCCCTCCCTCATATGATGTCCTCATCATGGGCACAACATCCTGAACTTGTGAGGCCACTATTCCCACTTGCACCATTTGGTAGAGCTCCCCATATGAAGCCACCTTATTCCATCATCAGCCATAGTGACCTCTTTGATGTAATCCACCTCTTGTAATGATAATAAATTATTGATTTTCACATTATTTTGATGTAATTTTGTTGTACACTTAACTTGGTGCTATGACATTATAGTTGATGTGAGACCCCTCTACCCCCTCCACGCACCGGATTCCCGGTTGCTAGCCGTGGAAGTAGCTTCCTCTTGCGCGGGGCAGGGTTTCCCACTCGGGGCCTTGCCCTCGAATGTCCGGACACACAAGACTAAACTGGTGTCATTCCGAAACCGAAACCGAGAAAATTTCCCTTGCTCGAAAAACGGGTCGAAAAACGGGGGCGATTCCACCTTTTTTATTTTCTTAACAAATTTTCTAACGGGGTCAAGAGACTAAACTATCCTTCACGTGATAGATAGAAGGAAAACTATCACCGACTTAATTTGAAGAAATCAACGCTTTTTCCTAACCGAAATCAGGCACAGCCGTTGATCTAATCATTTGAGGAAATCACATTCACTCACATCTCATATCATTCATTTACATTCTGATTCACATGACATCACATCTCATCCATTCATTCACATTTATCTGATTCGCATCACATCCCATCACATCTATTCATCTCATATTCTCATCACTTCCATTCACATCACATCTATCCAACCATCTATCTGATTCGCATCACATCTATTCACATCACATCTATCCAATCATCTATCTGATTCTCATCACTTCTATTCACATCACATCTATCCAATCATCTATCTGATTCGCATCACATCTCATCACATCTATTCATCACATCTCATCACATCTATTCATCACATCCCATCACATCTATTCATCTCATATTCTCATCACTTCTATTCATATCACATCTATCCAATCATCTATCTGATTCGCATCACATCTCATCACATCTATTCATCTCATATTCTCATCACTTCTATTCACATCACATCTATCCAATCATCTATCTGATTCACATCTTATCTCATCACATCTATTCACCTCATATCTCATCTCCTCTATTCACAGAATTTAAACATAGAATTTAAGAGGATCCTAATTTTTTTATATAAAGATTCTTTACGCATGTATTTATGCATAATTCAAATTTAAGGAAAATAACACTTTTGAAATAAAATTAAATCCTTTATGCATCTTTCTATACATAAATTTGATTTTAATGAGAATAACACTTTTGAAATAAAAATAAATTTCTTTATGCATCTTTCTATGCATAAAATCAAAATTAATGAGAATAACTCTTTTAAAATAAATTCCTTTATGTATCTTTCTATGCATAAAATCAAAATTAATGAGAATAACTCTTTTGAAAAAATATATTCCTTTATGCATCTTTCTATGCATAAAATCAAAATTAATGAGAATAACTCTTTTGAAATAAAAATAAATTCCTTTATGCATCTTTCTATGCATAAATTCAATTTTAATGGGAATAACACTTTTGAAATAAAAATATTTCTTTTATACGTCTTTCTATGCATAAAATCAAAATTAATGAGAATAACTCTTTTGAAATAAAAATAAATTCCTTTATGCATCTTTCTATGCATAAATTCAATTTTAATGGGAATAACACTTTTGAAATAAAAATAATTCTTTTATGCATCTTTCTATACATAAATTCGATTTTAATGAGAATAACACTTTTGAAATAAAAATAAATTCCTTTATGCATCTTTCTATGCATAAAATCAAAATTAATGAGAATAACTCTTTTGAAATAAAAATAAATTTCTTTATGCATCTTTCTTTGCATAAAATCAAAATTAATGAGAACAACTCTTTTGAAATAAAAATAAATTCCTTTATGCATCTTTCTATGCATAAATTCAATTTTAATGGGAATATCACTTTTGAAAAAAAAATAAATTCTTCTATGCATCTTTCTATACATAAATTTGATTTTAATGAGAATAACACTTTTAAAATAAAAATAAATTCCTTTATGCATCTTTCTATGCATAAAATCAAAATTAATGAGAATAACTCTTTTGAAATAAAAATAAATTCCTTTATGCATCTTTCTATGCATAAAATCAAAATTAATGAGAATAACTCTTTTGAAATAAAAATAAATTCCTTTATGCATCTTTCTATGCATAAATTCAATTTTAATGGGAATAACACTTTTGAAATAAAAATAATTCTTTTATGCATCTTTCTATGCATAAATTCAGTTTTAATGAGAATGACACTTTTGAAATAAAATAAATCTTTTAGAATGCACAAACGGAAGGAATTACTCTTTTAGAATAACCTAATGATAAACTTTAATGCCACAAAATTTAAGAAAATTTTACCATAACCTCCTTTGTATGGCTGACCATTTTGCAATTTTAACATTCAATTTATGACTTGAATTAATCCAATTTGAATTCTAATATCTCTAATCTACTCAATTTTCTAAAAATTAAGAGAGTAAACAATGAAAAGAGTTTAATCAATCATTTAATTAAACTTTCTAAGATTAAGAAGGGCTGAATTGTAAAGAAGAGAAGGGGGTGGCCTTTCCATCAAGGCATAGCATCAGATTTTAATTCAAACATTTTCAAATCATAAAATTTAAGAAAATCATAGATTTAAAATTCACAATAAGAATTAAGCTTACATGGAGTTTGTAAGCTTTCCTTTAGCTTGAGGGATTGAGGGTTCTACTCTTGTTTGTAGTAAGAGTGGCCACCAGTTCTTTTGGAGAGGATTTAGTCAAAAACAATTGAATTATTAAGTGAATTCAATGTATTTGACTCTGTGGAGGAGTAGAGTAACAGTGCATAAATACTATTAACCTTTTACAAAGAGAGAGGCTTTTATTTATAGAAAAAAGTGAGCCTCTAACCAAGCAAACTGATTCTAGAATTTTCCAGATCAATTTGGTCACTTTTTGACCATTTTTAGGTCAGTTTAGCTTACTTTTGGATCTAGTTGAAATAGGAGAGATGAGAGATGAAAATATCTCATTATTTGTGAGTTTAAAACTCTTCCACACTTGTGAAATAGGCACCTCCTTCATGAGGGGAATTCCCCACACTGAGGTGTCAAAAATGCATCATTTCCTCTAAATATCTCTTCTTTTTTAACTAATAAACCTTGTCCTTAGTCAACTCTTTATCTTATGTGAGTATTTACTCATTTTTGGGGGATTTTGTTTTATTCTTCAATTTATCTCCTCCCTACATTTGGATTAATCTTATTGGTCCATAGGAACCTTAATCCAAAATTTTCAGAAAATCTGGACCCTCAGGCTAAGGTCCTTTTTGCCTATTTTCAATTTATTCCAATTGTACACTGGAAAGTTCTTTTTGAATTTTTGTTTTAGGGAAAATCATTTTAATAAGAAGGTATATTTTTCCATCCAAAGATATCTAGAAACTGAATTATCTCTCTCTAGAATATTTTCTCTCTCTAGGCCAAAACAGATAGAAACAAGATCTGTTATTATTCTGAAAAGGGGATTGATTATAGGGGAAAAAACTGGACATCTTGAGGGGCTGGGGAGGAATCTTACAACCTACCCCACTTAAAAAATGCGAGATGTCCTCATCTCGCAAGTGGAGTATGATCTCTTTCATCTTCTTCTTCTTCTTCAATCACTTCCAACGTTACGGCCTTGGAAGTGGACGGCCGATTTGGAAACAACTCTCTTTGACTTTCCCTATTTTGAGGCAGAGGTCTTGCATTACTTTGGTTTGAAACTGCGGGTTGGTTAGAGGGTCTACCTCTGGGATTTCCCTGATTTTAGCGGATAGAAACCTGATTACTCTGGAAGGAAGGAGCTGCAGTCCGGAATCTTGATCCCTGATTTCCCTGCCTTGAAAACCTTGATCCAAAAGGAGTTGGACAATCCATACTGCAATGTCCAAATCCTTGACAGTTGTAGCATTTCACTCCCTTGTACAAGGGTGGAACTTCTGAAGTTGAATTCTAGGGGATTGAGTTTCGAGAAAAGGACATTTCTTCCATTCTGGAACTTCCCATATCTTGGGCTTGACCCTAATATCTCTTAGGTGGTGGAAGGTTGGAATCACCTTTTAGAACTAAAAACCTTTTGAAAGGTGATGGTGCTGGCTTTGGTGGGACCTTGACATCAAAGGCCTTGGAGAAATCCTTCGCCATCCGCACTACTTCGGCCATGGAAACTAGCTTGGCGTTCTTCACCAAAATATTCAAAGGTTCGTTCAGTCCCCGAATGAACCTGGCCATCAGCTGTTCTTCATGGCGCGAGTATTTGAGAAGGAGAGCAATTGGTGATATACTTCAATAGTTCTGCTCCCCTAGGTTAGCTCTAAGAATTCGTTCACCTTTGTTTCCAAAAAGCCGGGAGGACAAAACCTCGTCCTTAGATAAATTTTGAGATCATTCCATGTCTGGGTATTCCGATCCAGACAATTTGTCTTGTAGCAATTTCTCCATGCCACTCTGGCTATTTCTACTATCTTTATTCTTGCAAGAGCCATTTCGCTCTTCTCGTTGTACCCGGTGACATCAAAGTACTCTTCCATTGCTTCGATCCACTTTTCCACAGCCTTGCCCAAGTTTTTCCCTTCACCCTTGAAAGGCCCATGCTGTGAACTATGAAGAGTTTTACAAACATCCAAGTCGAGCTCTTCCTCATTGAGTTGGGGGTTATCATTTCTACCACGACGACCTCGATCCATGTTCCTATCAATACGAAAAATCTTGTTAAGTCCCTTTATTTATGATTCAAATCCGATTTTTGATTCATCTGATTTTGGGGTTCTTTAGATAGGTCGGTTCCCCACAGAATTGTGGGATAAAGATACTCGCATTATCAGATAACAATTCATTCAGAACATATCATTCATACCTTAAACACAATAATGGTATATTAGATCAAAATTTCCACTCCATGGGGGATTTCAATTTTATAGATTTTTAATTTGTCATCCCTTAACTTGATCCACTGGGTCAAGAGTTAACAGTAGCAATCTGTCAGCACAATCCACTAATCTCATAGTGATTTGCTAAAGTCATTATCATCATTCCAGTTACGATCATCAACTACATCATCATTGTGGTTTTGCTCGATTTATCGCTTTTCAACCAAAAATTCAGGAATCATCATTTTTTCAATCAGAATCCAATTCAACTCATCAGTTCTCAGTCAGAATTTTAAAATCATATCAACCACATTTTAATTCATCATCTGGATAGCATTTTAGCTTATAATTTCAAGATCTTAGATTTACTCGTATATACTGCCAGTAAAGAGATGCAGTTATACCCTCGGTATATACGGGTAGTCACGGTCCTTGGAACTATAAGGTAAATACCATGATGTCTAGGCCTCAAGAAAGTTAGGGATTCCATATAATTGGAGTACTTCCATCTGAAGACCCAATTATCAATTTAGGAATTTCATTCTGAATATCAATTTGTATGAGTTTCATCACACAATTCCAACCTTTTACTGCTACTTCTTAAATTTATGACATTCTTGGCTTCTCGGTTGATCCACTTTAGCCAAATTGCTCTAATACCAGTTTTGTAAGATCCCTGTCCCCTCCGCGCAACGAATTTAGGGTGCTAGCAATGGAAGTAGAACTTCTTGCACGGGGTAGGGTCCCACACTTGAGGCCTCGCCCCCATGGATATCCGGACAAGAGACTAATCCATCGGTTCTTCCAAAATCGAACCCGAAAAAACTTCCCGTGCCCGGAAAGCATGGGCGATTCCTCCAGGATAAATTTTTCTCTAACGTAGTCAAAAGCCTTAACTAATTGAACTGATCTGACCAAACCCGTAGTATCAAAGTCAGATCAAGGAAAAGATTGCACTTGGATCATAGAGACCAATGCTTTTTTCCTCATAGAGAGGCACAGCCGTTGATTCTTTTCCATAGAACAATTTTTATCCGGGATTTACTTCATCTGTCGTACCATAACAGAATTGAGTCTCATTTTAGGGATCCATCATTCCAGCCTAACCCCATCCAGTCCCATGGGTTGGCCACCAAACCACTGTAGTGATGGGATCCGATTAGGAATTTGGTTAGATTTTGTCCCAGGTACCAGGGAAAAGAGTTCCCAAGCCCCCTAGCCGGATATTCATGCAAACTTAAAACTAATCACACCACCAGTATGAAATTGCCTTTTTCTCACAGATTCAGCTATCTTTAAAAACAATCATTTAATGAAACCATTGTGTCACTGATCATAATCCTCAAAATCTCCGGTTAAATCCTTATTTCAGCTATCATTTAATGAAATTGCCTTTTTCTCACAGATTCAGCTATCATTTAATGAAACCATTGTGTCACTGATCATAATCCTCAAAATCTTCGGTTAAATCCTTATTTCCAATCATTCCTTTATCGGTGTACCTATGGCATCATTGGTAACGAGAACGCTCACCACCTGTCCACTCAGGGGCCTTTTCGATAGTTCCTAGCTCATAGTAACCGGCAATATATTCACACATCAAAATGGAATCTCCATTGAAGATCAGCAAGATCAACCAACGGATCCATATAAAAGAGCCATGGACTCATCCGTTGAGGACCAGCAAGGTCAATCAACCAGATCCATGCCCAAATTCAGAAAACAACTCATACTCCTTGTTCCAATATCTTCCACGATGCATGCGTGGGTATCGTCGACGAGCACCGTATGGTCAGCACCCTCTGGGATCCTTCGCAGGTGACCTAGCGCTTCACTCATAGGCCGCTTCCTTGGTCCCTCATCCACCGTACCGGAAGCTCACCATTTTAATCGAACCGAGGCTGGTCAAGACCTTGGTTGACCTTGCTACGCGAGACGTCCTCCATTGACTCTCCACCGTCAGCTGTTGCAACAACTATAAGATTAGGTCTCCACCACGACCTCATTCACAAGACGGTCAAAATGCTTCTCCAACATTCTTGACATAAAGCAGTCATTTAAAAACAATTCAAAAATACAATTTCTATAACAAACTCTCGTCTTTCCACCTTGCTCCACATCAACCCACATTATTTAATTCCACAACCATTTCATAAGGATTCCTATTCTCATTCAATCACATCATTTTTCATCTCATCACATCTTTCCTCAATTTATCCTCATCCACTCGCATCTACCCATATCCACATCTCATCACATCACATTCATTCACATCTCATCCATTCAGACCACATCACATTCACTCACATCTCATCCATTCAAACCACATCACATTCACTCACATCACATCTCATTCATTTTACCTCACATCTCATTCATTTTATCTCACATCTCATTCATTCACATCTATCCCGATTCACATCCCATCACATCACATTCATTCATATCCATCACATTCACATTATTCATATCCATCACATTCATTCTTATCACCACCATTAAATCACATCACTTCTATCCACATCATATCTTATTCATACACATCTCATCTCATTCATCCACATTCATCCAATTGTTCACATGTACGACTACTCGCATCTATCCATACATTCATATCTACCACTTCACATCCACATATATTCATATCACATCTCATCAATTTACATCGCATCACGTTCTTTCACATGCACATCTATATCCATTCTTTCACATACACATCTATATCCATTCTTTCACATACATCCACATCCATTCATTCACATCCATTCTTCGCATACACATTCACATCCATTCCTCACATACACATTCACATCCTTTATCATCACATACATTCACTCACATCTCATATCATTCATTTACATTCTGATTCACATGACATCACATCTCATCCATTCATTCACATTTATCTGTTTCACATCACATCCCATCACATCTATTCATCTCATATTCTCATCACTTCTATTCACATCACATCTATCCAATCATCTATCTGATTTGCATCACATCTATTCATCTCATATTCTCATCACTTCTATTCACATCACATCTATCCAATTATCTATCTGATTCGCATCGCATCTCATCACATCTATTCATCTCATATTCTCATCACTTCTATCTGATTCACATCTTATCTCATCACATCTATTCACCTCACATCTCATCACCTCTATTCACATGATTTAAACATAGAATTTAAGAGGATCCTAAATTTTTTATAAAGATTCTTTACGCATCTATTTATGCATAATTTAAATTTAAGGAAAATAACACTTTTGAAATAAAATTAAATCCTTTATGCATCTTTCTATACATAAATTGGATTTTAATGAGAATAACACTTTTGAAATAAAAATAAATTCCTTTATGCATCTTTCTATGCATAAAATCAAAATTAATGAGAATAACTCTTTTGAAATAAAAATAAATTCCTTTATGCATCTTTCTATGCATAAAATCAAAACTGATGAGATTAACTCTTTTGAAATTAAAAAATTTTTCCTTTATGCATCTTTCTATGCAATTAATGAGAGTAACTCTTTTGAAATAAAAATAAATTCCTTTCTGCATCTTTCTATTTATAAATTCAATTTTAATGGGAATAACACTTTTGAAATAAAAATAATTCTTTTATGCATCTTTCTATTCATAAAATAAAAATTAATGAGAATAACTTTTGAATAAAAATACATTCCTTTATGCATTTTTCTATGCATAAATTCAATTTTGATGGGAATAACACTTTTGAAATAAAAATAATTCTTTTATGCATCTTTTTATACATAAATTTGATTTTAATGAGCATAACACTTTTGAAATAAAAATAAATTCCTTTATGCATCTTTCTATGCATAAAATCAAAATTAATGAGAATAACTCTTTTGAAATAAAAATAAATTTCTTTATGCATCGTTCTATGCATAAAATCAAAATTAATGAGAATAACTCTTTTGAAATAAAAATAAATTCCTTTATGCATCTTTCTATGCATAAATTCAATTTTAATGGGAATAACACTTTTGAAATAAAATAAATTCTTTTATGCATCTTTCTATACGTAAATTCGATTTTAATGAGAATAACACTTTTGAAATAAAAATAAATTCCTTTATGCATCTTTCTATGCATAAAATCAAAATTAATGAGAATAACTCTTTTGAAATAAAAATAAATTCCTTTATGCATCTTTCTATGCATAAAATCAAAATTAATGAGAATAAATCTTTTGAAATAAAAATAAATTCCTTTATGCATCTTTCTATGCATAAATTCAATTTTAATGGGAATAACACTTTTGAAATAAAAATAATTCTTTTATGCATCTTTCTATGCATAAATTCAGTTTTAATGAGAATGACACTTTTGAAATAAAATAAATCTTTTAGAATGCATAAACGGAAGGAATTACTCTTTTAGAATATTCTAAACTTTAGTTCCACAAAATTTAAGAAAATTTTGCCATAACCTCCTTTGTATGGTTGACCATTTCTCAATTTTAACATTCAATTTATGACTTGAATTAATCCAATTTGAATTCTAATATCTCTAATCTACTCCATTGTCCAAAAATTAAGAGAGTAAACAATAAAAAGAGTTTAATCAATCATTTAATTAAACTTTCTAGGATTAAGAAGGGCTGAATTGTAAAGAAGAGAAGGGGTTGGCCTTTCCATCAAGACATAGCGTCAGATTTTAATTCAAACATTTTCAAATCGTAAAATTTAAGAAAACCATAGATTTAAAATTCACAATAAGTAAGAATTAATCTTACATGGAGTTTGTAAGCTTTCCTTTGGCTTGAGGGATTGAGGGTTCTACTCTTGTTTGCAGTAAGAGTGGCCACCAGTTCTTTTGGAGAGGATCTAGTCAAAAACAATTGAATTATCAAGTGAATTCAATGTATTTGACTCTGTGGAGGAGTAGAGTAACAGTGCATAAACACTATTAACCTTTTACAAAGGAGGAGGCTTCTATTTATAGAAAAAATTGAGCCTCTTACCAAGCAAACTGATTCTAGAATTTTCTAGATCAGTTTGGTCACTTTTTGACCATTTTTAGGTCAGTTTAGCTTACTTTTTGGATCTAGTTGAAATAGGAGAGATAAAAATATCTCATTATTTGTGAGTTTAAAACTCATCCACACTTGTGAAATAGGCGCCTCCTTCATGAGGGCAATTCCCCACACTGAGGTGTCAAAAATGCATCATTTCCTCTAAATATCTCTTCTTTTTTAACTAATACACCTTGTCCTTAGTCAACTCTTCATCTTATGTGAGTATTTACTCATTTTTTGGAGATTTTCTTTTATTCTTCAATTTATCTCCTCCCTACATTTGGATTAATCTTATTGGTCGATAGGAACCTTAATCCAAAATTTTCAGAAAATCTGGACCCTCAGGCTAAGGTCCTTTTTGCCTATTTTCAATTTATTCCAATTGCACACTGGAAAGTTCTTTTTGAATTTCTGTTTCAGGGAAAATCATTTTAATAAGAAGGGATATTTTTCCATCCAAAGATATCTAGAAACTGAATTATCTCTCTCTAGAACATTTTCTCTCTCTAGGGCCAAAACAGATAGAAACAAGATCTGTTATTATTCTAAAAAGGGGATTGATTACAGGGGGAGAAACTGGACATCTTGAGGGGCTGGGGGAGGAATCTTACACAAATAGTGTGTATGAAAGTCAAATAAAAAAGCAAGGTCCATAAATACGATGAAAATTGCATGTATCACTCCTACCTAGAGTAACCAACCCACCATTGAAAAGAGTAACCTAGAAAAGTTGGTCTTTTGTCACCATAAAATCAAAGAAAGTAATATATTCAAGTACATTAACAATCTTGCTAGAATTATTTCCCACATGTGAAGAGGAAATATCTGCTTTAACTATCTAATTGTTCGGCCATTTTGTCAACCAAGTGAGACTCCTATGTTATCAACATTCCATAAGAGTAGCATGGATACTCCCCTCAGTGTGAGCAAAGACTATATACCCCTTCCACATCATCCCAATGTTTTAAGCCCTTACTCTACAACTATTTTTTACTAACCTCATATACCAAACCTTGACTTTAAGCACTTGAGCGTTAGATTCACATCAACCACTTGTGGGTTTTTATAATTATCTTTTATTATCTTCATCCTTATTTCATGGTACTTTTGGATAATTGTCTTGTATTGTATTCATCATCATTTCATGTTACTTTGCTATTAAGTGATCATGGATCACACACAAGCTTATACTATAATTACTTATATTTGATAATAGAATACCTAAAGGTAGGGGTTTGGCCCACCATCTTCAATTCCCACAGTAGTGTTATGGTCTCAACTTATTCTCAGTGGATTCTAGTGTCTTGTTCATGTTTGTGGATTATTTAAAAGTAGTTAGATTGTATGGTCATTTAAACTGTAAAAATCACTAATGAGATTCCACTAACAAATTGTCAGACTCTGTAAACTACTACATTGTTGCAAGAGTGCTAGGAAATCTACTCAAATTGTTATCTAACTACTCAACCTATTGCTCAAATTACTCCTAACTATGTTCTTTAAGGTAATCGGATATACATGAGAATTAGGAGTCTCCCTTCATTTTAGCATGCAATGCACAAGCTACCAAACTAGTAGATTTTGGATACAAAAGTTGTTAAAGTTGAAGAAGTAAGGCCAGTGATATGTAACTCAGAGTCAAAGTGCTAGAGATAAAATAAAGAGTTTTAAATTGAAAATAAAGTACACTAAGATCATAAGACCATGTTCTTCTTAAGGAAATCAACACAAGGATAAGCAACCCCAAAATCTCTTGATGTGCAAGTGCGAGTATTCCTATCTTGCTTAGCTCGATAAACTTGCCTGTGATTGGCCCTTTGGGTATGCATGTGGACAAGTCCCACCAACACAGAAGCATTTGGCATGTGTTTTACTAAGAGGAGGTTTGTTGCAACAGCTGGCGAGGAGTCGTCGAGGGATGTCCCTCGCAGCAAAGCCTACCGAGGTCTTGACCAGCCTCGGTATGGTTAAAATGGTGCGCTTCCGATACGATGGACGAGGACCGACGAAGCAGTCCCTGAGTGAAGTGCTAGGACACTTAAGGAGGATCCTAGAGAGTTTTGACCACGTGATGCACAGGCTCGCGGTTGCTAGGACACCCATGCGTGCATCGAGGAATATTCGGATGGACTAAAAGGAAAGATTTTTGTGAATCAAATTTTGATATTGGATCTCGTTTGGTTGGCTAGCTGGTCTTCAACGGAGAGTCCAGAGGACAATACAATGGACAGAAATTTAGAGGATGATGATGATCAGTAATATTATGATTTTCATTGAAGGATAGTTTTAAAGACAGTCGAATTTATTATAAATGGCAATTTCATATCGGGTGTGTACGTGGTATGCCTACTTTAAATTTTGCTTGAAAGCCGGCTACATAACCAAATCTTTATAAAGGAATCCCACCAATACAGTGGTCAGGAGGTTGGCTAACCCATGGGTTAGGTTGGATCGAGGGATTCCTGCGAAACAATTAAGATATGATTAGTTACGTTAGTTAGATTAAGTCCTGATGAGAAGACCCTTAATTTGTGGGAGGGAATCAACGGCGGCTGTGCCTCGTTAAAGGAGGAAAAAAGCGGTGATTCTATGGATCAAGTGCAAGTCTCTTCTTTTATCTGACCATGTGACTTTAGGTTTGGTTGGCGGATCAGTTTAACTAGTTAAGACTTTGACTCGTTAGATTAATTCCCCCGTTAGAAGATTTTCCCATGGTGGAACCGCTCGTGCCTTTTTCGAGCGGCGAGGGGAGCTTTTCTGGGCTTGGTTTCGGAGGAACCGTCGGGCTAGTCTCTCATCCGGACATCCGCAGGCAAGGCCCCGAGTGTGGATCCCCGCCTCGCACAAGAGGCGGACATTGCTTCCGTCGTTGGCGCCCCCGGAGGGGCGGTCTCATAATTCCGAATGGTTTACAACAAGGAAATTACTTTGAGTATGAATTCCTCTGATCATCCGCAGTCTGATGGGCAAACATAGTGTATGAATCAGATTGTAGAGGATATGCTTCGTGCATATGTCTCTGGAAAAGCATCAAATTGGGAAAAATATCTTCCAATGATGGAATTTGCCTATAACAGTTTTAAACATACGGCTATTGATTTTAGTCCATTCATGCTTATGTATGGGTATTAACCCAGGACACCTATTAATGTCGGTCTTAAGGACATCGAGCTTGATGCATCGAGGGATTTCTTGCGTGATATGCAGGAAATGCTGACCCGCGGCTCGGGATTTTATCAGGAGTGCTCAGGATAGGGCACAGTTCTATGCTGATAGAGGACACTCAATTTGGGCTTTTAAACCAAGAGCGTTGGTTTATTTTAATGTTCCTAAAGATTCTAAGACTTTGTTCAATCAATAGGAAAATGCTATAATTTATCTCCTAGATACTGTGGTCTATTTCAAGTTATACATCGGATTGGCACGATTGCGTTTGAACTAAAACTACCTCCAATTGTTAGAGTTCATCCAGTCTTTCATATCGATAGATTGAAAGGGAAACTGGGAGGTGAGGATAACACAGTTACTCCTCCAGAACTCGTTGAAGTCGAAGATTTATCCTATGTTCCACATGAACCTGATAAGGTACTTGAATTCAGGGAAATGAAACTTTGTAGTTGACTAATCCCTGAGGTTAAAATTAGGTGGAAAGATAAGGAAATAGAGGATTCGACTTGGGAGTCGGTTGATATTGTTCAGTGCAGTTCTCCTTTTTTTCATTGCAAGAGTGTAATGTTTTGAGAGAGGGGAAGTATGTTATATGCACATTATTGTGCATATATACTAGGAGGCTAACCCACATTAGGCTTGTGAGCATGGGAGCATAGGAACAAGCTCTAGTGGAGCATGGGTTAGGACTAACCTTAAGGGTTAAGGTTAGGGTCAAGAATCCAAGGGTCACACATGGGAAATGGAGAGTGAAGAGTCACTTGAGGGCCCTCCTATATAATAGGGGCATGGGGCACACTCAAGGGAGGCTTGAAGGCTTGAGGCTTGGTTATGTTATGCTCTCTTGAGGCTTGGTTATGCTATGCTCTCTTGTGTAGAGGATGATAACTACTCACCTACCATTTCACACTATAGCTACATGCTATTGAATTGGAGTTATACCTCTTGATGGTATGGGACATCAAGGTAGAGGTATGATGTATTTCATTTATAATTCATGTGTGCATCCCTTGGGCTTGGGGGTGGTTGGGTGGATGAGTTTATGCCTGATTTATGCATGTTTATGCATAACAATTATCTAGAGAGATCTTAGGGTTTTAACAATACACCAACCATAGAAGACTTAATTTCTATGCTCATGTAGCAAATGACTAAACAGTGGAAGGTCAGGGTAAGAAAAGGTAACATAGGCCAACCACATCTGTACCACCCCAGACATGAGTTCAGTATGCCATGCCAACCACACAAGCATGGAGTGCCCCCACCTAAGACTGAGATAAAGAAGAATAGGGTGTGCATGCTACATGAGGATGGAAAACCATGACACTCTCCATTGCTATAAGAGTCAACCTCGGAGGTAGCACCGCTATATGCACCAACTCCACCCGCCCAACACCTCTCCTTACATGCTCCAACACCTGGACTTATTGACTCGAACACCTGGCCTTACCGGCTCCGCCAACAAGACCCATGCTTGCCAATGCACCTCACTTGAGGTAGTATTATGTGTCCCAAAGAGGAGTTCTAAGAGTTCTAGAACTACCCTTGCCACCTCCAGTATTGCCACAATAACCACCCATTCCTAGAGTGATCCCATGAACCAATTAACCCTGATAGAAATCTCTGAGAGGGAGAGGAAGAAGGAATAGGAGGGGATACTAACTACCTAGAAACACTAGAGGCTCAAAGCTTCCCAATTCAAATCCTAAGCCACTATGTTCAAGATGGTGATAGTGTCTAACATGTATATATAGTCATAGTGCCAGTACAATGCTATCACTGCAAGGGACCTCATCGGGTGGTGAAGTGTCCCATCAAGAAGGCTATGGTAGTGCGACCAACCTAGACTCTTAATACCACTTTGCACAGGATGTGGTATTGACCACATGTACAAGGATTTCCCATTAAGAGCATCCAATCCGGGTCTAGGCCAAGAGCATAAACCAAGTACGAGCCTTAATTTGTATCAAGAATAGGCTATTACAAACAGTTTCCCTCAATGTTGTGGTGACTAGAATGTAGAATAGGAGGAGAGCCACTTCTCATGAAGTCAAACAAGCTTTAGATTCCCATAATTAAAGGGTGAAAACCCACCCTGAGTCCTATTAGAGCAACAAAGTTTTGGAACATTTCCCCTAGAATTAGAAGACGAAGAACCAAGAAGATAGGACAAGTGAAAGACTGTGTGAATGTATAAGAGGGATCAGGTGAGGACATAGTTTCCATCATCTTTTCATCCTCTTAAAACGAAGAATTGAATCCCCATCCCACCATAGACTTGGAGAAGCTAGTTATAGACTTGGAGAAGCTAGTCATAGACTCTAGCAACCTGCCTAAGAAGCTGGCAGAGTATCCCAATCCCATTGAGGAAAAAATCAGGCTCAAAGTAGTCCAAGGAACTAGTAAGAGCATGTGAATCATAAATGGAGGTTGAAACTCTAGTAGTCCCCATTATTGAAGAGGACGCCAATGTAGAGTCTAGTTTCACCTTGCTCAAAAAAATACCAAGGAAAGAACCCATCCATCCCATGACTCAAGAACACTTAGAACAATAATTAGGGGATGAAGATAAAAGCTTTGAGGCCATGGCCTCCAAACTCTTGTGTGATGACCACGAATACCACACTCAAAAGGGCCTATACACATTCCTTACACCATTATTGTCCCCAAAATCTATGTGAGTAATAATGGACAAACATCTAGAGGCATAACTAGGCTCATCACCTTCCTTTCCTTCCAAGTATAAATTTTTGTTGGTTCCTTACTCTAAGGAAGTCCAAGCCTATGGAAGGACTTAAAGGATTGGATGAATGGTAAGTTAAAAGTAGGAATGGAAGAACAACCAATTCTCTAGTTTTTTCATCAAAAAACTATTGATTTTCATCCTTCTCATGTGATTTATATACATCTCAAGGTCTAACTACTTGCCGCCTTCTTACAGTTTCCCTATATAGAGACCCTAATAGAACCAACAAATTGTTTTGGCCAAAACTCTCTGATAAAAAATTTGAATATGGTCATATAACCAGTCAAAAGAAGTGGAAGGCATCTAGTCTATAGGCCTACGTGAGTAGAATAGACAAAAACGTCTGTATATAGCCGCAAATGTGCCATCTTTAGAAGCACGTTTCTTTTTCATATTTTTAGTGTGCATGGCGTGTAAATATGTAAAAGTACTCTAAATATGACCTCCTATCACCTAAATTCAAAAGTATATTTTTGGTGTGCATGGCATGTAAATATGTAAAAGTACTCTAAATATGACCTCCTATCACCTAAATTCAAAAATATATTTTTGGAGATATTTATCTCTTCATAGATCTATTCTTGTCTTCTTATTTCTTTTCAGATTTCTGGAGCTAATATTTTTACTCTATCACTTTCTTAATGTTTCTAGCCTTATAATCTCTCTAAGCACACTCTCTTTCTTCTTGAAATCTATATTAAAAGAGAATCATTACATGGCTTGGGAGGGATCTTACATTCTCTCCCACTTAAAAGATTTGAGATGTCCTCATCTAGCAATCTGGGGTAATCTCTAAGTAAATCCTCCTCCCTCTCCCAAAGTGGTATCCCCACTGGGTAAAAATCTTCTTTTATCTAAACATTGTTCCTAAGAGTCCCTTCTTTCATGTGTCTAGCTCATTTTGTTAAGCTCCCAAAATATCTTCATTATTCTAAAGTTGATTGGCCTTATTATCCTACTAAGTTCATGCATCCATATATACTCTCATATGATATGAACCCATTCTTTATTATCCCTAATCCTACCTTACGAATTCCTTATTCCATACACCCATGTAATATGGTGCTTCACAAATTGTCATGGAAAAATGTAAGAGGGGATCAATCCTTTATGCAATCTAGCCTATGACAACAAGATTCATAGCTTTAGCATCGTCTCCTAGAATACCTCTATTAATCATGTGAATTACTTCACATGAATCTTGCACCAATCATCTTCTATTTACTCATAGAAACACTTGTTTAATTTTAGCTATCTTTAACACATCATATGTATAATCTATATCAAAATTTCTAACCTAATCTCTCGTTTAGAATCTTATCATAATCTCTATAACACTTTCTTACACAATCCCTATGTTAATCTCTAGCATACTCCCTGACATATTCTTAATTAAACTTTGATTAAAGAATCAATGATCTCTAGCTTAATTCAAAACAATCACAGTTTAGGCAACCACATCCTAGTTTGGATATTCTAGGCTTTGTATTGGCATCATTCTTGCCTCTTGAATTGATATAGGCCCATCCTAATGGGTTTCCCCTTTCCATGATTTAGGAAGAGAGGGTCCTTAGTTAGTTAGGGAAATATTTCCTCAGGTGGCCATGTTGTTTACACTTGAAGCATTTGTTCTCATGGAAAATCTCGTTGCGTTATCTTTATTCTTGATATATAGTTGAGAGAGAGCTCTTCTTTCTAATCTTGATATATAGTTGAGAGAGAGCTCTTCTTTCTAATCTTATTGTCTAAAATATTGGTCTTTCTTATGATCTTGCCAATGATGATCTCAATAGGAAAGGGAAAATTTTCACTTGATGACCTTGTTGTTGGCATCTAAACCATCTTCTTTCTTGAAAAGTCCAGATGCGATGTTTACGAGTCGAAGATCTACTCTCTAACCCTGTTATCCCTATTTCTTGACCTTGATTTTGCTCTTGCAATTCCTCTTAGCCAAGGGTGGGCTTGACGTTCCTCTTAAATTAGGGGACCTTTTCTTGATTAGCATGAAAGGACTCACGTCCTTCTAGACACTTTCCATATTAAAAACTTTATCACAGTCTCTGGCTATAATTATGGCTTTTAAAATGGAGGATGGTTTTGCATTCTTGAGTAGGTTATTCAAAGGTGGATTAAGCTTCCAAATGAATCGATGGAGAAGAGTTACCTCATCCATCTCTAGAGAAAATCGAAGAATTTTAGCAAAAGTTTGGTGGTATTCTTCCAGGGTCTTCTCTACTTGGGGGTAGCTCCAAAAATTCATTCATTTTGTCCCCCATTTAGCAAAAGTTTGGTGGTATTCTTCCAGGGTCTTCTCTACTTGGGGATAGCTCCAAAATTTCATTCATTTTATCCTCCTGGGAGACAAAACCTTTCACGAAGGTGTATTTTCATGGCATCCCATGACAATTGATTCTGGTTCCAATGGTTAGATTGACAATAGTTCTTCCAACTAATCTGGGCATTTCTTGTGATTTTTAACAAGCAAGGGAGAACTTGCTTCTTTCATTATGTCCAACTACATCGAAATACTCATCTCCATGGAATCTATCCAAGCCTCTACTTCTTCTCCCAAATTATTTCCTTCACCTTTGAATGGTTTGGTTGGGCTCCCGTGAAAGGCTTCTTTAATGCCATTATCCAAGCTTTCTTGGTGAGACACTTTCTATTGCCTGAAAAGTATCCAAGAAGTCTCTTAAACTCAAACTCTCTTTCTTAAGAAAAGGTCTTTACTTAGTTGGTCTATATAAATTTCATGATATTTCCTATATGATATAATTAGTACCACACTTAACATGGTTAACTGTTGGGACACTCTCCATCGACTAATAATTCTATTCATTTAAATCGACTCCTCCATAAAATCTGACCTCATATATTATAAGAAGAGTAATACTCTCCTTAAATTGCTCTAATAGGTTGAAGCAATAATTATTCATTACCATCAACGATAGCTAACTAACTTTACTTATATCCTTGGTCATGGGCATGCTAATCTAGAATTTCCATCACAATAAAATCATGAAAGGGTAAACTTTCAAGTCTCCATTGGTAATACTCGAGATTTTTGTTCAACTATTTTTTTTGGTCATTACTGAGCCACCTTCCTTTCAAGAAACAACCTTCTTAGAACTTTGACTCTCCTATTCTTGTTGGATAATAAGGATTTTAAAAAAAACATACAAACTTCAAAAAAGACTAAGTGTCATCAAGAAAACAATTCAAAATTTAATCTTCCCTTACCATCTACCATAAAACTATCATCCACGAAAAGTTAAAAACTATCAAATACCTATCATAGCACCACATTTGAAGGCACTCAAGATTAATACATCTGAGAGCTTCATTTTATGGGAATTACACCTCTGATGCCTTGGGATTAACACATACAAGGGTTCTCAGGATTAACACATCATCTGAGAGTTAGTTCATCCGAGATGGGGTCACGATCCCGGACAACCATCCTAGTGTAAAACATCCAGTGGATGGCATTCACTCAACTATTCAAACCTACATTGGAACCTTACACAGGTCTCTCCTTAATGGAGTTATAATCTTAATAATTTACAATATACAAATTAATGAGATATATCATAAAAATTTCTCTAAACAAAGTTTTGGTCTATCCTTCTAGTCATCAGTCACATCAACTGGTTTCTTAATTTGATCACTCCTCGGAAGTTTTCCTCCCCAATCTTACTTCTCAAATTTATTGTACAAATATCTTACATGTGCACCCCCAATATACAAGCACAATTTCATAGGATGATTGTCTCAACATGTGAGGATATTCAAACCACTTCTATGGCCAATAGAGATGATTGGTTCATCCTTATATGATAAACAATCACTTGTTTTAAGCCCTTGAATAACAAATCCTAAGAAGTAAGATCATCTCTAATACCGATTGTAAGGTCCCCGCCCTAGCTAAGGCAATGGGATCCTTTTGATAGGCAACTATGTCCCCTTGCCTTCGATTGACAACACCTTGAACTCTTGGAAGTATGAGGATACAAGAAAATGAAGGGACCTAACTCTATCTCATATGGAGGAAACCTAATTATTCTAATAGGAATCTATTCCTCCAATCAAACTGTGCTCAATGTGCGTGATCGAGGATGGAACAAGTCCACACTTGGTTCATGGAAGCCAACGCCTTTTTCCTCTTTTCTTTATGAGACACGGCCACCACTGACTCATTCTCCTAAAATGGAACTTTTTTGGGCACTATTCTATTACGGATCATAAATAATAATTATGTTGGAAAGTTACCTGACTCAGCGAGTCCAACCATCTATAGGATGGCGCATCGGGGCATCCATCCACCCACGCACCCAATCATTTTTTTAATCTAATTAGGTCCTACCACACTGTGAAACATATAAAAAGATGTTCTTTAATTAAAGACGTTCCACAATGTTCCTTAAAAAACAGCCTTTGAGAATAATATTTACATCAAACAATTCTTACAGCAAAATGTTCACAAAAGAGACCCTGAAATCGGGTCAATAAACAAATCCAAGCTTCCATATCCATGTCCACAAACATATCCAAACCAATACCAACCCACCGATGATCTAGAATTTGGTCTTCCAGCCTAAACTAGTTGGGCATACCTCACGGACCATACTCCCTCGTCGTCGATGACCAGTCTCAGTGAGGGCCAAGCCAGCCTATCACCCTCTTAGGTCCTGCCACTTATACCAAACCCTCCTGCTCCTCAAAGGGGACATCTACTCATAAGGTAGGCTAATTCACCGCCCTAACTTGGGCCCACAAAACTAGGCAGCATCATAATCTTATGTCCACCCTTGCAGGGTGGAAATCCAATTCCTAGTGGCATAGGAGTGGATTACCCTGGGCCAAAACTCCCGGGCTTAGAGAGGAGCTAGAAAATTAGGGGAGAAGATGTACCTACAGATTAGCAATGAAACCAACAAACATATCCATAAAAATAAAAAATTTTCTTTTTAATAATTCATTATACTATTTCTATCGTAATTTGTATCTTAATTAAACTTTAACTAGTAAATCAATCAAATAGATCACTACTGACAATTAATAGCGAAGCTGGGGACATACCTCAACCCCCAAGAATGCTATATAATTGAAAAACTAAAAATATATACCTTATAGAAATTATGTAGAAATCTATCTTTTATCATTGTCTTTGTTCATTAACAAGAGCTTTGGAACTTGAAATATGAGAACAGAGAGTTTTCTAATGCCTTCTCGTAGAATTGGAATCATCCGACCATCCCCGAGCTTAATCTCCTCTTGCTCGTACTCTGACTCTTCTCTCTTTCGAATCACTATGGCAAAGTAGGTCTTCTCTCTTTCGAATCACTATGGCAAAGTAGCCTTCTCTAGTAGGTCTACGGCATACTATTCTTCCTTTTAAAAAAAAACTATGGAGTAGTAGTCTCTTCCTCCGAAAGACCATACCAAACTAGCCTTCTCTTCCAAGAGATTAGATAAGAATAAAGGGATATATACATCTGAAGGTCTAGAATCACCTTGTGGCTACTTGTTGTCTTCTTACAGTTTTCCTATATAGAGACCCTGACAAAACTAGCAAATTGTTTTGGCCATAACTCTCTGATAAAAACTCAGAATATGGTTTTATACCCAATCAAAAGAAGCGAAAGGCATCTGGTCTACAAGCTAACGCGAGTAGAATAGACAAAAAAACGTTTGTATATAGCCGTCGCAAATACGCCATCTTTAGAAACACGTTTCTTTTTCATATTTTTAGTGTCCATGGCCTCTAAATATGTAAAAGTACTATAAATATGACCTCCTATCACCTAAATTTGAAATTCTATTTTTGGAGATATTTATCTCTTAATAGATCTATTTTTGTTTTCTTATTTCTTTTCATATTTCTGGAGCTAATATTTTTACTCTATCACTTTCTTAATGTTTCTAGCCTTATAGTCTCTCTCTAAGTGCACTCTCTTTCTTCTTGAAATCTATATTAAAATATGGCTTAGGAGGGTTCTTACACTTTTAGTGGTAACTCTCTCTCTCTCTCTCTCTCTCTCTCTCTCTCTCTCTCTCTCTCTTATACTCCTTTTGGCTTCCCCACCTTGTCGGCCCATCATTGTCCCCTTAGACATCCCCGGACAAGATGGACCCTTTGACCAATGCAAATAGAAGACCATTCGACCATGGATAGCCCCATTGGCAAATCATTCACGGCATGGTAAGCCTTCCCATTCAGTGGACAACCCCTGTAAGTAAGTGTTCTCCAAGTTAGACAACCTATTCTGAGACCAATCTAAGTGTTTCATGGACATCCCATTGCAAGCATGGCCATATCTCTCCCCGTTCTGGTAATAAGTGTTCTTCAATTTGGAGAACCCATTCCAATCTAAGCATGGACATATGATGCCAATCATGGACAAGAAAGAGCCCATCTAGCTCAAAAACATTCCATCCCATTTTGTGCATATACAGCCCATCCCATGCACACATGTAGTCCATCACGCTCACATGCAGCCTATCTTGCACACATACAACTTATACCGCTCATATGCAACCTACATGATGCCCATACAGCCCCTCTCGCACACATATAACCAAACATGTCCTATGGCCATTTCACATATATATAGCCCATCCCATGCACACATGCAATATCACACTCACATGCAACCCGTCGTGCACACTTACAACTCATACTGGTCACATGCAACCTATATAGTTCCTATAGAGTCCATCTCGCACACATACAACCTATTCCACACACATACAACCCATCTCGTCCCCATATAGCCCCTCCCACACACATTTAGCCCTTTTAGCTCACAAACAACCTATGTCATGGGGCCATTCAGCCTATCCCTGCGCACATACAACCCATCTAGATTACCCATCTAGTTTACAAACAACCCATCCCAGATCCATACATTCCATCACACACACATACAGCCCATCTAGATTACCCATCTAGTTTACAAACAACCCATCCCACATCCATACATTCCATCACGCACACACACAGCCTATTTGGTGCCCATATAGGCCTACATAAAACCCATCCATCTCACAAACAACCCATCTTGTAAACATACAGCCCATCTAGAATCATAAACAATCCATCCTGTCATCTAGATTACAAGCCAGTCCATCCAACTCAAAAACAATCCATCCCATTGGCATACAAACCATCTCGCACATATATAGCCCATCCCATACACACATGTAGTCCATCATGCTCACATGTAGCCCTCTTACACATACAACTTATATTGCTCATATGCAACCTATCCGATGCCCATATAGCCCCTCCCACACACATACAACCAATCCAAACATGTCCTATGGCCATCTCACACATATATAGCCCATCCCATGCACCCATGTAGCATCACACTCATATATAGCTTGTCGTCATGCACACATACAACTCATACTCGGGTCACATGCAACCTATATAGTCCATCTTGCACTCATAGAGCCTATCCCACACACATACAACCCATCTTGTACGCCCATATAGCCCCTCCCACACACATTTAGCCCTTTTAACTCATAAACAACCCATGTCATGGCCACTCAGCCCATCCCGCACACATAAAGCCCTTCTAAATTAGCCCATCTAGATTACAAACAACCCATCCCACATCCATACATACCATCATGCACACATACATCTCTTCGGTGCCCATACAGGCCCTCCCATATACATATAACCCATCCATCTCGCAAATAACCCATCTTGTGTGCATATACAATAATACATACAGCCCATCTACCATCTAGATCACAAACAACCCATCCCACGTCCATACATCCCATCCCACACACATATAGCCTAATTGGTGCTCTCATATACATACAACCCATCTAGCTCACAAACAACCCATCTCACGACCATACAACCCATCTAGAATCACAAACAACCCATCCCATGCACATACAACCCATTTAGATCACAAAGAAGCCATCCCATGTCCATACATCCCATCCCACACAAACATATAACCTATATAGTGCACAAACAACCCATCTCATGGCTATATAGCCCACATAGAGTCCATCCACTCTCACAAACCCATCCCACACATACAATATGCATGGCATATCATGGGCATACATGATGGCATGCATGACCATCATGGTGATGTATGTATACACATGTATAATCCCATACTCACATGGACATGCTCTTACCACCACATCACCTCAGGTCCACGTCAGCAAAACCTTGGCACCAAAAGCTCGCCGCCAAGTGCTTGCCCCAAAAAAGGCTCATCGCCAAATACTCACCAAAAAAACAACCTCCAAATTACAGAACATATAATTTCAAGACAAAGATTCATAACTAACTTTGCGTATATCTTCTTCTACATATGTCTCTATATGTGTATATATCAGCACTTTAGCGCATAAAAAATCATTTGGATCTAGAAAGAAAGTGTCATCTCCGATCCAATATGCCTATTAAGATCTTATTCCTAAGCTACTAAGTTAAGTTAAAAGTAGTCAATAAAACCAAGGCAAGTTACTTCCTAAGCTAATGCATGGCACACCCACCGATGGGTAGTTTTCCCCATGGACAAATGTCAAACAAACTTGATTTATTTGGATAAGTAATAATAAATCTTGATTTTGTAATTTCTTGAGTAAATATATGTTGAGGGTATCCTAATTTGGATCGATGTAATGGCTATCTAAAATCAATATCTATAGTATGAGCAGAAGGATGAAGTTGCCTATAAGAAACTATTTGAAAAGATAAATAAATATGTTTTTCCCTAAATTTTTGGATTGATTTTTTCGGATTTTCTTTAGTCTACACCCTGCTTTCCAGATTATTACTCTTACCATATAGTCAAAAGTAAATCGAACTTTGTGTTGATGCATGAGTACTAACAACATTAGTACCAACCAGGTGGAACATGTTTCCAGCTACCTGAGGTCAAGATCTACAAGGTCAATCCATATCCTGAAAAGGATACAGATCATCTAGAGTGTCAAAAAGGCGGATGTTTAGCAAGAGGTGGAATTTCTTTACTAAAATATGTGATCTTTTCACATCACGCCTGTTTGGTGGAATGGGTAAATCACTAGCCCTAGAATCTCCATAGCATTCTGAATAAAATTTGTGGATATTTCCATCTCTCTTTCAAGCACACTAATAGAACTTTTAAGTTCTTTAGCTTGTGTCTCCAAGAGCTTATCTTTTCTTTCCAATTCATGATTTGCTTTTAGATTGTGAATCTCTTCTTCATATTCATCTAGCTTATTAACTGCTCCTCTTAACTCTCTAGATCCAGTAGCTTTCTTTTTAAGTTGGTTAATCTTCTGAATATCTTGAGCTTGCTGGTCTTCCAGTGTTGCATTTCTTTTTTCCATCTCTTGATTTACCCACTGCAAAGCTGTCACTTCATTTTTGAGATACTTTGTATTATGATTAATAAGCCTTAGCCTATCCTTTATAAATAATACATTCTCTTTGAACACAACTAAGATATTCATCCTACTTATTTGCCCTTATCATCTTGCTCAAGAAGTACTTGTTTGCTCTTATCATGTTGATTTCTAGCATCAGTTAGATTGGGCTCCTGAAGTAGTTTCTACTACATCTGTTGAGCCTCCCTCAATTGTTACTAGAATGTGGTCTCACCCTTCAGATCCACCTGCTCTAGATGTATCATCTGGCTTTATGTTACAAGGCATTAGCGTCAGCATTCACGATCAATCAGAAACTTAAATTGTTCTATATAGCCGTTATATAGATCATCTATGAGCTACTTAATTCAAGATTCATAAGTAATTACATCGCTGGCTGTGAGCTCATAGACCTCTAGATCTTCAGCACCATTCTTAGTATCTATCTGGCTTTGCAAGATCTAGAGTCTTTACTCGATCTCCAGATCTTCAACTGCATCTTTAGTATCTATCCGGCTTTGCAAGATCGAGAGTCTTTGCTCGATCAGCTTTAGATACAGCCTCATATTATGGATTCATGGTGGCAACCAGATGTTGGGTCATCAAATTTTGACATTTTAGTTCTGAATGTATTTTTTTGCAAGACCTAGATTCTTTACTCGATCAGCTTTAGATTAAGCCTCATATAGATTCATGGCAACCAGATGCTAGGTCATCAAATTTTTACATTTCAGTTTTGAACGTATTTTTTTGCTAGAAATCTAGAATTTCTTTTCGCATTCTGGCTTTACCCATGTTGGACAATGTTACACCCTCTTTAAGCGCTTCTAATGTCTGCAAGGTTGCCTATTCAACTTCCAAGGTAGCATGCCATCTTTTTCCAAATCACGGACATTTTTGCCAATTCAATTGTGGATTTTGTCAGCTTAGCATTGGACAACTTTAGGGCATTCTATAGAGCATATTTTTTATCTATCAAATGATGCAATGGTTTGAGGGTTCCATGGAAGCAGTCCTACCTTCTCCAACTAGGTGCAATTGAAGCTAGTGTTGACATCATCTAGAACTGTTGCTAACTTCTCAAATGCCACCATTGCAAAGAGAGCTTGTTTTGCAAGTTGTGATAACTATGTGAGGGAAAAAATGGAGAGTGATAAGGAAATGAACTTTGTGGAAACACTTGCGAGAGAATGAAAAATGTGTTTATGTAAGTGTTTTGTCCCTAACACGGACCAAAAATCTAGGTAACCAGTTCATGAATCATAGATTCAAGGAGCACAAAAAACAAGGTTAGAGAAATATAGTACATGACGCCCCACAATACAGAAATTTCTAACTGCATACACACTACATGGATTCAAACATGTGTCATGTAAATGTTTTACAAAAATGGTATACATAGGTTTTGGTTCTAGTAGTTTACCAAAATAGGATTTTAATCTAAACCCATTAACTGGCTTCGATAGTTTCATACCATCTAGCGATGTTAGCTCAAATGTGCCTATACCAAATTTTGTGGATATCCAGTAAGGTCTAATCCACCTCATCTTGAGCTAAAACCTAGAAGTCACAACCTTTGGCAAACTTTTAGGCATCTTTAAACACTGTGAGGCCACCATAATCCTACCTGAAATATCTTTCAACTTGTAATTTCTCTGAAAAAGTATCTTCCACTAACACCTTGATGTGCTTGTGTAATCACTGCAACTTTCTCATGATCTTGAACACATTGCTTAAGATCTGATACACCCCCATTTTGTACAGCTAGCCTACTACAACTATAAAAGTTCTACTAGGGAGTGCTAGCCTCTTCCGGTGATGTCTTGGTCATTCTCTCTAGAAATTCTCAACTTGCCAAGAACATCATCATTTTATCATACCGTGTGATTGGTGAAGCATCCAAAACAAATATCTTAGCATCTGGAAATTAATCTAGTACACCATTTGGTGGTTCTCGAAATCTACTCGAGACAAAAAATGTATAACTACATGCTCAATTATAGACATGTGTTCCATGGTAAACTCAAACTCCTACAATAATAGTATCCATCTTGCTAGCTTATTTTTAAGATTCCTCCCCCAACCTCTCAGGATGTCTGGTATCTTCCCATGTAATCAAATCCCTCTTCAGAAATATAAAAGATCTTGTTTCTACCAGTTTTGGCCTAGAGGGAGAAAATGTTCTAGAAAGAGAATATTCAGATTTTAAATATTTTTGGATAGAAAAATACCTCATCTTATTAAAATAAGTTCCCCTGAAACAGAAGTTCAAAAAGATTTTCAGAAGGTGCATTAGAAATTAAGAATAATCTGTTCAAGAGGCATTATCCTGGGGGTGAAGATTTTTTTGAAATTTTAAATTAAGGTTCCTATGGACCAATAAGATTCATCCAAATGTAGGGAGGAGATAAATGAAGAAATAAAAGAAAAATCTCCCAAAAATGAGTAAATACTCACATAAGATGAAGAGTTGACTAAGGACAAGGTTAATAGTTAAAAAAGGGAGATATTTAGAAGTAATGGTGCATTTTTGACACCTCTACATGGGGGAATTTCCCTCATGAAGGAGGCACCTATTTCACATGCTTGAATGAGTTTTAAACTCCCAAATAATGAGATATTTTTATCTCTCCTCTCTCCTGTTTCAACTAGATCCAAAAAGTGAGCAAAACTGACCTAAAAATGGTCAAAATTTGACCAAATTGATCTGGAAAATTCTAGAATCAATTTGCTTGGTTAGAGGCTCACTTTTTTCTATAAATAGAACCCCTCCCCTTTGTTTAAACTTAATAGTGTTTTTGCACTGTTACCCTGCCTCTCCCAAGTGCCAAAAACAATGAATTTTACTCATAATTCATTAGTTTTTGACCTTCCCTCTTCCAAAAGATTGGTGGCCACTCTTGTCTCAAACAAGAGTTGAACCCTCAAACCATCAAGCCAAAGGAAAGCTCTCAAATTCATTAGTAAGTTGGTGTCTCTTTTCCATTTATTTTATGGTTTTTTATGCTTTTTGTCTTCTCTAAAATTGCAAGTGATGTTATGCCTCATTGCAAAAGGCATTCCCCTCTCTTCTCTAGTAAATCCAACCATTCTTTATCCTAGGTGAATGATTAATGAATAAACTCAAGTTTTTCATAACGTTTCTCTTGAATAAGTAGAAAAATGTTACTTTAGAATGATTTAAATACTCTTGATGCATTTCTAATTACTTTTAGAGACTTAAAATTGAAAAATGGTCAGCCATACAAAAAGGAGGTTATAGCAAAATTTTTCAAAATAAGTATTATCTTTCATTATTTTAAAAGAGTAATCCTTATAAATTCTATATTCTAAAGTGTCATTTTCATGCATAGAAGATGCATTTTGATTATTTGTATAAAAGAAATTTAGTTTTATTATAAAAGTATTACTTTCATTATGATTGATTTTCATGCATAGAGGTATGCATAAAAGATTATTATTTTATTGTAAAAGTGTTACTTCTATCATATTTGATTTTCATGCATAGAGGTATGCATAAAAGATTATTATTTTATTATAAAAGTGTTACTTCTATCATATTTGATTTTCATGCATAGAGGTATGCATAAAAGATTATTATTTTATTGTAAAAGTGTTACTTCTATCATATTTGATTTTCATGCATAGAGGTATACATAAAAGATTATTATTTTATTTATAAAAGTGTTACTTTTATCATATTTGATTTTCATGCATAGAGGTATGCATAAAAGATTATTATTTTATTTGTAAAAGTGTTACTTCTATCATATTTGATTTTCATGCATAGAGGTATGCATAAAAGATTATTATTTTATTGTAAAAGTGTTACTTTTATCATATTTGATTTTTATGCATAAATGGGTGCATAAAAGTATTTTTATATTAAAAGTGTGATTTTCATCATAAATGATTTTATGCTTAAATTAGATGCATAAGAGAAATTCTTTTATTCTAAAAGTGTAATTCCTACTAAAATGTGGAAATGGATGTATGGATGTGGATGTGGATGTGGATGTGGATGTGAGATCCCTATTCCCACCGAGCAACGGATTCGGGGTACTAGCAGCGGAAGTAGCACTTCTCGCGCGGGACAGGGGTCCAACACTCGGGGCCTCGCCCACGGATATCCGGACAAGAGACTAATCCGTCGGTTTGTCCAAAACCGAAACCGGAAAAACTTCCTTTACCCGGAAAGCACGGGCGATTCCACCAGGATAACTCTTTACTCTAACGTAGTCAAGATCATTACTGATCAAACTGATCTGACTGCACCTTTAACGGTACTTGGTCAAATCAAGGAAGAACTTGCACTTGGATCATTGGGATCAACGCTTTTTTCCCCATCAAGAGGCACAGCCGTTGATTCCTATCCATAGAACAATTTCTATCCGGGATTTACTTCATCTATCGTAATAATAGAAATTAAATCTCGATTTACGGATCCATCAGTCCAGCCTAACCCCATCCGATCCCATGGGTTAGCCAACCGCCCAACCACTGTAGTGATGGGATCCAATTTGGAATTTGGTTAGGTTTTGTCCCGGGTACCAAGGAAAAGAGTTCCAAGGCCCCCTAGCCGGAATTTCATGCAAACATAAAACTAGTCACACCACTTACACACCCAATATGAAAATTGCCTTTTTCTTAGCATCAGCTAACTTTAAAACAATCCTTTAATGAAACCATAGTACCACTGATCACAATCTCCCAATTTATCCAGTTGATTTATAATTTCCCATCATTCCTTCATCAGAGTATCTATGGCATCATTGGCAACTAGAACGCTCACCACCTGTCCACACAGAGGCCGTTTCCATAGTTCCTAGCCCATAATACTCGGCAATATAATCACTTATCAAGATGGACTCTCGTTGAAGATCAGCAAGATCAACCAACAGATCCATATAAAAGAGCCATGGACTCATCCGTTGAGGACCAGCAAGGTCAGTCAACCAGATCCATGCCCGGTTTCACAAAACAACTCTTACTCCTTGTTCCAATATCTTCCTCGACGCACGCGTGGGTATCCTAGGCGACCCAGAGCCCGAGCACCGTATGGTCAGCACCCTCTAGGATCCTTCGCAGGTGACCTAGCGCTTCACTCATAGGCCGCTTCCTTGGTCCCTCATCCACCGTACCGGAAGCTCACCATTTTAATCGAACCGAGGCTGGTCAAGACCTCGGTCGACCTTGCTACGCGAGACGTCCTCCATTGACTCTCCGTCAGCAGTTGCAACTTTATCAGTTAGGTCTCCACGACCTTAATCACAAGACGGTCAAAATGCTTCCCCAGCATTCTTGACATAAAACAGCCATTTACAAACAGCATTTACAAACAGTTTACAAATACAGTTTCTATATTAACTCTCATTTTTTCACATTATCCCTCATTAATCCACATTACTTATTCCACATTCCATGTATATGTGTACTCATCCAATCACCTCCTTTTCCATCTCTTCACTTCAGATTCCTTCACATCACATATCATATATTCACATCCATATCCACATCCATACATCCACATCCATATCCACATTCACATCCATACATCCACATCTACATGCTTATCTCCATTTTCACATCCTCATTTATACATCCACATCCCATATCCACATTCATACATACACATCCATATATCCACATCTACATCCACATACATACATACATCCACATCCACATTCCACATTCACATCTATACATCCACATCTACATTCACATTCACATACATCCACATCCACATTCCCATACATCCACATCTATACATCCACATTCCACATTCACATACATGCATCCACATCTACATGCTTACCTCCATTTTCACATCCTCATTTATACATCCACATCCCATATCCACATTCATACATACACATCCATACATCCACATCTACATCCACATACATACATACATCCACATCCACATTCCACATTCACATCTATACATCCACATCTACATTCACATTCACATACATCCACATCCACATTCCCATACATCCACATCTATACATCCACATTCCACATTCACATCTACATTCACATTCACATACATCCACATCTACATTCACATTCACATACATCCACATCCACATTTCCATTCACATCTATACATCCACATCCATTCACATCTATACATCCACATCTACATCCACATTTACATCTATGCATATACATCTTCATGCATATATCCATTTTCATGTTCATACATCCACACTCCCATCTCCATATCCACACATCCACATACATACATCCATTTTCACATTCCCATTTATATAACCCCATATACTTTCACATCTAATCTTTTACATCACATCCATTCTCGCCCTATCACAACCCATATACATCTTATCCTATCACATACACTTCTTACCTCATCCCCCCATACACATCTTAATTCATCTTATCACATCCTAACTTATTTCATAAGCATCTTATCACCTCTTATCACTCCTCTTATCACATCCTATCACTTTCCATACGCATCTTATCAATTCTTATCACATCTCATACACCTCTTATCACATCTTATCACATTTCATATCTTTTTTTTTTTTAAAGAGAATTCTTTTATTTGATATAAGATTTCTCTACACATTTATTTATACATAAATTCCATTTAAGGAGACTAACACTTTCGAAATTAAAATCAATCTTTTATGCATCTTCTTATGCATGATTTCAATTTGGTAGGGAATTATACTTTTAGAATAAAAGAATTTCTCTTATGCATCTAAGTTAAGCATAAAATCCATTTATGAGGAAAATCATACTTTTAGTATAAAAAGAATATCTTTTATGCATACCTATATGCATGAAATCCAATATGATAAAAGTAACACTTTTGATATAAATTTTTTTTCTTTATGCATACTTCTATGCATGAAAATTAAAAATGATAAAAGTAACACTTTTGATATAAAAATTTTCCTTTATGCATACTTCTATGCATGAAAATTAAAAATGATAAAAGTAACACTTTTGATATAAAAATTTATCCATTATGCATACTTCTATGCATGAAAATAAAAATGGTAAAAATAACACTTTTGATATAAAAATTTATCCTTTATGCATAATATTAAAATTCAATTTCTCCATGATTATAATGAAATTCTTTCAATTAATCTAGGATGATGATTCCTAGAATATGGTAGGAAGTCCTCTTTTTATGCTTTGAATGAAAATTTTTTTATGCATAATTTTTATAAAAATTTTGCCATAGCTCCGCTGCTATGACTGATAAATCTCAATTTTTCTAAGGGATAAAGCTTATCATTAAGGAAATAATTAAAATGATTCTCTAATTGGATCCTTAATCCATAATGGATTGAATCATCAATATACATAAACTAATAAAAGCATAAGAAAAAGCCATTAATTTGGCCTCAAGCATAGCTTTATCTTGGGTTAAGGAAAAGCTTTATGAAAAGCTTGATTTGGATTGAGAATGGGTCATGAGTATTACCATTTCTTGAGTGAGAGAGAGAATTTACATAAGAATCATTAGAATTTAAACATAAATGAAAATTAACTTCAATAGCATTTATTAAATTATGTAACTCTTCACTACTATTCAAACTTCAATAGCATTTAAAAAAAACCATACCAATTAAACTTCTCAAGCTTGAGAGGGGTTGAGAAGAGAGAAACATTGAGAAATTATAGAAAGATGAATATTCACTAATTACCTTACAACTTGCTTGATTCTTTGTTCACGGTAGAGGCCCCCAACCAATCAATTGGTTAAGTATGTTGATGGAGCCACTAATGGGAATTGAAGAAAGAGGGAAGCTCCAAAAACTAGTGAATTATTAAATGAATTCACAGTTTCTGGCTTAGGTGGAGTAGAGTAACGATGCATAAACACTATATATTTTTTAACAAGGGGGAGGCTTCTATTTATAGGAAAAATTGAGCTCCTAACCAAACAAACTGATTCTAGAATTTTCTAAATCAGTTTGGTCAATATTTGACCATTTTTAGGTCAGTTAAGCTAACTTTTTGGAACTAGACTTGAATGAGGAGAGAGGAGAGATGAAATATCTCAATTTTTATGAGTTTAAAACTCATTCAAGCATGTGAAATATGCACCTCCTTTAAAGAACTCTCTTTCCTTACATATGTGTCATAATGGAATCATTTTAATATTGCTCATAGTTTTTTACTAATAAACCTTGTACATTTTCAACTCTTCATCTTATGTGAAATATGCACATCCTTTAAAGAACTCCCCTTCCTTACATATGTGTCATAATGGAATCATTTTAATATTGCTCATAGTTTTTTACTAATAAACCTTGTACATTTTCAACTCTTCATCTTATGTGAGCATTTAAGGGACTCCCCTTCCTTACATATGTGTCATAATAAAATCATTATTTCCAAAATATCTCATATTTTTAATATTGCTCATAGTTTTTTACTAATAAACCTTGTACATTTTCAACTCTTCACCTTATGTGAGCATTTACTCATTTTTGGGTATCTTCTTTTTTACAAATTGGATTTATCTACTCCCTACACATGGATTGATGCTATTGGCCCATAGGAACCTTAATTGGACCATAGTCTAAAGATTTCTGAAAATCTAGACCCTTAGACTAAGGTTCTTTATACCTATTTCCAATTAATTCCAATTGCACATTGGAAAATTCTTTTTGAATTCCTGTTTCAGGGGAACTCATCTGAATTATAAGAGATATTTTTCTATCCAAAAATATTCAAAATCTGAATATTCTCTCTCTAGAATATTTTCTCTCTCTAGGCTAAAATAGTTAGAAACAAGGTCTTTTATATTTCTGAAGAGGGGTTGATTACAGGGGAAGATACTAGACATCAAAAAGGGGTTGGGAGAGGAATCTTACATTCTACCCCACTTAAAAAAACGCGAGATGCCCTCATCTCGCAAACTGGGGTAATTTCGCAAGATGCACAAGTATGAGACTGAGAGAGAATTTTTTTTTTTAATTAAGATTAACCACCAATTTAAAAAAAAAGTCTCAAGAGAGCAAGATTCAAGATAAGAATAAGATTTAAACTTTATTGATTCTCGAAACTTATACAGTAAAGATAGAAGAACTCTTTACACTTCCATAAGTCCGTCCATCATATGATCACAAAAGCAGTCCTCACAAGCTGCACAAGTATAAGGTAACTCATCTATGGGAATGATTCTGTGGGTTATTGCTGCGCCTATCTCAGTGGTATGAGGTGATCTAACAAAAGGACCTCTGAGAGGCAAGCCAAAAACGGGATAAAGGCATATCTTCTCATGAGGAAGAAAACATGCCAGTAAGAAGACCCGCTCAGAAAACCCAAGATGCCTTGATCTCATGACACAGTAGTATCGGGGACCCAAACCCAAAGCTTCAATAACCATGGCCAAGCGGACATTGTTACGAAAGTGCTGCTGACCCCAGGGTGTTACCCTAGTTATGTTTTGATAGGTCCGCCATTTGGTTTGCGCTACAGAAGTTCCCAAGTGAGGGAAAAGTGAGCGCTCATACTGCTCTATAAAATCCTTCTTCACACATTCACTTGCGTCTTGAAGGTGAGGAATCATTATGGATAAAACTAGTTCTTGTTGCCAAGCCATGAAGGAGATTAAGAAAGAAAGGAGATCGATGGAAGTAAGATTACTGTGAGCGACAAGTAAAAGTTACGACTTATATAAAGGAAGGAGCTAGCGTAACTTAGAAGCCAACGGTAACTTGCCACTGAAGTTTTACCGTCTTTCCATGATTTGGGTTTGACACATTTTTCTATAGAAGGCATTAAGAATTTTGAGATGAAGAGATAAAAGAAGCTTGTAGGCTAAGTCACCTACTTTCATTGAATTCAGATATAAGGCTCACAATATCTGGGGGATAACTTCATATACTCCCCAAGATATAAAGAACTTCTTTTGGGCCGTACTCGAATGAAGACCAAAACCTTGATATCCAAAACATCGATTCTCACTTCTGAACTCATTGTTCTGAATCTTAAAACAGGTGGGACTCTTGAGAAGTATTCAGGGAAAAGGTTCTTCCTTTTTTAAACAGAATCTTTCTTTTATTTTAGAGAGAGAATAATTATAAGATCAGAAAGGGAGATTCTTACTCCTGTATACTCGAAGGCTGGGGGAGAATCTTACATTCTACCCCACTTGAAAAGTGCGAGATGTCCTCATCTCGCAAGGTAGAGGACAACTCTTTTTCTTAACATCCAATTTTATTTTGGGGTTCCTTATATTCTGGTCAACCCAACAGAACACTGGGATAAATATCCCTTATATAGAACTCATCATTAATTTTCAGATCATATCATTCATATCTTTAACATGATAATGGTCCATTAGACCGAAAAATTTTCTTCTGAACATTCCTCCACGGGAATTTCAGTCAAGCAAGTTCTCAATTTGTCATCCCTTAACTTGATCTACTGATCAAGTGTTAATAGTAACAATTTGACAGCACAACCCACTAATCTCATAGTGATTTGCTGAATTCATTATCATCATTCCAGTTATGAATATCATCACTGGGACTCGTCCCATTCATCCTCATTGTGGTTTTGTTCAGATTTTTATATTTCAACTAATTTCAGAAATCATCATTTTTCAATCAGAATCCAATTCAATTCATCAATTCTCAAACAGAATTAAAAATCATATCAACCACATTCGAATTCATCATCTGGATAGCATTAACGCTTATAATTTCAAGTCTTAGATTTACTCGTATATACTGTCAGTAAAGAGCTGCAGTATACTCTCGGTATATACGGGTAGTCGTGGCTCTTGGAATTATAAGGTAAATACCATCATGTCTAGGCCTCAAGCAAGTAAGGGATTCTATATAATTGCGGTACTTCTATCTGAAGACCCAATTACCAAATTACGAATTTCAGTTTGAATATCAAATTGTATGAATTATATCATACAATTACAACCTTTTTGTGTTTCTACATAAATTCTTGACATATTTGTCTTCTCAGTTGATCTTTATTAACCAATTCGCTCTGATACCAACTGTGAGATCCCTATTCCCACCGAGCAACGGATTCGGGGTACTAGCAGCGGAAGTAGCACTTCTCGCGCGGGACAGGGGTCCAACACTCGGGGCCTCGCCCACGGATATCCGGACAAGAGACTAATCCGTCGGTTTGTCCAAAACCGAAACCGGAAAAACTTCCTTTACCCGGAAAGCACGGGCGATTCCACCAGGATAACTCTTTACTCTAACGTAGTCCAGATCATTACTGATCAAACTGATCTGACTGCACCTTTAACGGTACTTGGTCAAATCAAGGAAGAACTTGCACTTGGATCATTGGGATCAACGCTTTTTTCCCCATCAAGAGGCACAGCCGTTGATTCCTATCCATAGAACAATTTCTATCCGGGATTTACTTCATCTATCGTAATAATAGAAATTAAATCTCGATTTACGGATCCATCAGTCCAGCCTAACCCCATCCGATCCCATGGGTTAGCCAACCGCCCAACCACTGTAGTGATGGGATCCAATTTGGAATTTGGTTAGGTTTTGTCCCGGGTACCAAGGAAAAGAGTTCCAAGGCCCCCTAGCCGGAATTTCATGCAAACATAAAACTAGTCACACCACTTACACACCCAATATGAAAATTGCCTTTTTCTTAGCATCAGCTAACTTTAAAACAATCCTTTAATGAAACCATAGTACCACTGATCACAATCTCCCAATTTATCCAGTTGATTTATAATTTCCCATCATTCCTTCATCAGAGTATCTATGGCATCATTGGCAACTAGAACGCTCACCACCTGTCCACACAGAGGCCGTTTCCATAGTTCCTAGCCCATAATACTCGGCAATATAATCACTTATCAAGATGGACTCTCGTTGAAGATCAGCAAGATCAACCAACAGATCCATATAAAAGAGCCATGGACTCATCCGTTGAGGACCAGCAAGGTCAGTCAACCAGATCCATGCCCGGTTTCACAAAACAACTCTTACTCCTTGTTCCAATATCTTCCTCGACGCACGCGTGGGTATCCTAGGCGACCCAGAGCCCGAGCACCGTATGGTCAGCACCCTCTAGGATCCTTCGCAGGTGACCTAGCGCTTCACTCATAGGCCGCTTCCTTGGTCCCTCATCCACCGTACCGGAAGCTCACCATTTTAATCGAACCGAGGCTGGTCAAGACCTCGGTCGACCTTGCTACGCGAGACGTCCTCCATTGACTCTCCGTCAGCAGTTGCAACTTTATCAGTTAGGTCTCCACGACCTTAATCACAAGACGGTCAAAATGCTTCCCCAGCATTCTTGACATAAAACAGCCATTTACAAACAGCATTTACAAACAGTTTACAAATACAGTTTCTATATTAACTCTCATTTTTTCACATTATCCCTCATTAATCCACATTACTTATTCCACATTCCATGTATATGTGTACTCATCCAATCACCTCCTTTTCCATCTCTTCACTTCAGATTCCTTCACATCACATATCATATATTCACATCCATATCCACATCCATACATCCACATCCATATCCACATTCACATCCATACATCCACATCTACATGCTTATCTCCATTTTCACATCCTCATTTATACATCCACATCCCATATCCACATTCATACATACACATCCATATATCCACATCTACATCCACATACATACATACATCCACATCCACATTCCACATTCACATCTATACATCCACATCTACATTCACATTCACATACATCCACATCCACATTCCCATACATCCACATCTATACATCCACATTCCACATTCACATACATGCATCCACATCTACATGCTTACCTCCATTTTCACATCCTCATTTATACATCCACATCCCATATCCACATTCATACATACACATCCATACATCCACATCTACATCCACATACATACATACATCCACATCCACATTCCACATTCACATCTATACATCCACATCTACATTCACATTCACATACATCCACATCCACATTCCCATACATCCACATCTATACATCCACATTCCACATTCACATCTACATTCACATTCACATACATCCACATCTACATTCACATTCACATACATCCACATCCACATTTCCATTCACATCTATACATCCACATCCATTCACATCTATACATCCACATCTACATCCACATTTACATCTATGCATATACATCTTCATGCATATATCCATTTTCATGTTCATACATCCACACTCCCATCTCCATATCCACACATCCACATACATACATCCATTTTCACATTCCCATTTATATAACCCCATATACTTTCACATCTAATCTTTTACATCACATCCATTCTCGCCCTATCACAACCCATATACATCTTATCCTATCACATACACTTCTTACCTCATCCCCCCATACACATCTTAATTCATCTTATCACATCCTAACTTATTTCATAAGCATCTTATCACCTCTTATCACTCCTCTTATCACATCCTATCACTTTCCATACGCATCTTATCAATTCTTATCACATCTCATACACCTCTTATCACATCTTATCACATTTCATATCTTTTTTTTTTTTAAAGAGAATTCTTTTATTTGATATAAGATTTCTCTACACATTTATTTATACATAAATTCCATTTAAGGAGACTAACACTTTCGAAATTAAAATCAATCTTTTATGCATCTTCTTATGCATGATTTCAATTTGGTAGGGAATTATACTTTTAGAATAAAAGAATTTCTCTTATGCATCTAAGTTAAGCATAAAATCCATTTATGAGGAAAATCATACTTTTAGTATAAAAAGAATATCTTTTATGCATACCTATATGCATGAAATCCAATATGATAAAAGTAACACTTTTGATATAAAATTTTTTTCTTTATGCATACTTCTATGCATGAAAATTAAAAATGATAAAAGTAACACTTTTGATATAAAAATTTTCCTTTATGCATACTTCTATGCATGAAAATTAAAAATGATAAAAGTAACACTTTTGATATAAAAATTTATCCATTATGCATACTTCTATGCATGAAAATAAAAATGGTAAAAATAACACTTTTGATATAAAAATTTATCCTTTATGCATAATATTAAAATTCAATTTCTCCATGATTATAATGAAATTCTTTCAATTAATCTAGGATGATGATTCCTAGAATATGGTAGGAAGTCCTCTTTTTATGCTTTGAATGAAAATTTTTTTATGCATAATTTTTATAAAAATTTTGCCATAGCTCCGCTGCTATGACTGATAAATCTCAATTTTTCTAAGGGATAAAGCTTATCATTAAGGAAATAATTAAAATGATTCTCTAATTGGATCCTTAATCCATAATGGATTGAATCATCAATATACATAAACTAATAAAAGCATAAGAAAAAGCCATTAATTTGGCCTCAAGCATAGCTTTATCTTGGGTTAAGGAAAAGCTTTATGAAAAGCTTGATTTGGATTGAGAATGGGTCATGAGTATTACCATTTCTTGAGTGAGAGAGAGAATTTACATAAGAATCATTAGAATTTAAACATAAATGAAAATTAACTTCAATAGCATTTATTAAATTATGTAACTCTTCACTACTATTCAAACTTCAATAGCATTTAAAAAAAACCATACCAATTAAACTTCTCAAGCTTGAGAGGGGTTGAGAAGAGAGAAACATTGAGAAATTATAGAAAGATGAATATTCACTAATTACCTTACAACTTGCTTGATTCTTTGTTCACGGTAGAGGCCCCCAACCAATCAATTGGTTAAGTATGTTGATGGAGCCACTAATGGGAATTGAAGAAAGAGGGAAGCTCCAAAAACTAGTGAATTATTAAATGAATTCACAGTTTCTGGCTTAGGTGGAGTAGAGTAACGATGCATAAACACTATATATTTTTTAACAAGGGGGAGGCTTCTATTTATAGGAAAAATTGAGCTCCTAACCAAACAAACTGATTCTAGAATTTTCTAAATCAGTTTGGTCAATATTTGACCATTTTTAGGTCAGTTAAGCTAACTTTTTGGAACTAGACTTGAATGAGGAGAGAGGAGAGATGAAATATCTCAATTTTTATGAGTTTAAAACTCATTCAAGCATGTGAAATATGCACCTCCTTTAAAGAACTCTCTTTCCTTACATATGTGTCATAATGGAATCATTTTAATATTGCTCATAGTTTTTTACTAATAAACCTTGTACATTTTCAACTCTTCATCTTATGTGAAATATGCACATCCTTTAAAGAACTCCCCTTCCTTACATATGTGTCATAATGGAATCATTTTAATATTGCTCATAGTTTTTTACTAATAAACCTTGTACATTTTCAACTCTTCATCTTATGTGAGCATTTAAGGGACTCCCCTTCCTTACATATGTGTCATAATAAAATCATTATTTCCAAAATATCTCATATTTTTAATATTGCTCATAGTTTTTTACTAATAAACCTTGTACATTTTCAACTCTTCACCTTATGTGAGCATTTACTCATTTTTGGGTATCTTCTTTTTTACAAATTGGATTTATCTACTCCCTACACATGGATTGATGCTATTGGCCCATAGGAACCTTAATTGGACCATAGTCTAAAGATTTCTGAAAATCTAGACCCTTAGACTAAGGTTCTTTATACCTATTTCCAATTAATTCCAATTGCACATTGGAAAATTCTTTTTGAATTCCTGTTTCAGGGGAACTCATCTGAATTATAAGAGATATTTTTCTATCCAAAAATATTCAAAATCTGAATATTCTCTCTCTAGAATATTTTCTCTCTCTAGGCTAAAATAGTTAGAAACAAGGTCTTTTATATTTCTGAAGAGGGGTTGATTACAGGGGAAGATACTAGACATCAAAAAGGGGTTGGGAGAGGAATCTTACATTCTACCCCACTTAAAAAAACGCGAGATGCCCTCATCTCGCAAACTGGGGTAATTTCGCAAGATGCACAAGTATGAGACTGAGAGAGAATTTTTTTTTTTAATTAAGATTAACCACCAATTTAAAAAAAAGTCTCAAGAGAGCAAGATTCAAGATAAGAATAAGATTTAAACTTTATTGATTCTCGAAACTTATACAGTAAAGATAGAAGAACTCTTTACACTTCCATAAGTCCGTCCATCATATGATCACAAAAGCAGTCCTCACAAGCTGCACAAGTATAAGGTAACTCATCTATGGGAATGATTCTGTGGGTTATTGCTGCGCCTATCTCAGTGGTATGAGGTGATCTAACAAAAGGACCTCTGAGAGGCAAGCCAAAAACGGGATAAAGGCATATCTTCTCATGAGGAAGAAAACATGCCAGTAAGAAGACCCGCTCAGAAAACCCAAGATGCCTTGATCTCATGACACAGTAGTATCGGGGACCCAAACCCAAAGCTTCAATAACCATGGCCAAGCGGACATTGTTACGAAAGTGCTGCTGACCCCAGGGTGTTACCCTAGTTATGTTTTGATAGGTCCGCCATTTGGTTTGCGCTACAGAAGTTCCCAAGTGAGGGAAAAGTGAGCGCTCATACTGCTCTATAAAATCCTTCTTCACACATTCACTTGCGTCTTGAAGGTGAGGAATCATTATGGATAAAACTAGTTCTTGTTGCCAAGCCATGAAGGAGATTAAGAAAGAAAGGAGATCGATGGAAGTAAGATTACTGTGAGCGACAAGTAAAAGTTACGACTTATATAAAGGAAGGAGCTAGCGTAACTTAGAAGCCAACGGTAACTTGCCACTGAAGTTTTACCGTCTTTCCATGATTTGGGTTTGACACATTTTTCTATAGAAGGCATTAAGAATTTTGAGATGAAGAGATAAAAGAAGCTTGTAGGCTAAGTCACCTACTTTCATTGAATTCAGATATAAGGCTCACAATATCTGGGGGATAACTTCATATACTCCCCAAGATATAAAGAACTTCTTTTGGGCCGTACTCGAATGAAGACCAAAACCTTGATATCCAAAACATCGATTCTCACTTCTGAACTCATTGTTCTGAATCTTAAAACAGGTGGGACTCTTGAGAAGTATTCAGGGAAAAGGTTCTTCCTTTTTTAAACAGAATCTTTCTTTTATTTTAGAGAGAGAATAATTATAAGATCAGAAAGGGAGATTCTTACTCCTGTATACTCGAAGGCTGGGGGAGAATCTTACATTCTACCCCACTTGAAAAGTGCGAGATGTCCTCATCTCGCAAGGTAGAGGACAACTCTTTTTCTTAACATCCAATTTTATTTTGGGGTTCCTTATATTCTGGTCAACCCAACAGAACACTGGGATAAATATCCCTTATATAGAACTCATCATTAATTTTCAGATCATATCATTCATATCTTTAACATGATAATGGTCCATTAGACCGAAAAATTTTCTTCTGAACATTCCTCCACGGGAATTTCAGTCAAGCAAGTTCTCAATTTGTCATCCCTTAACTTGATCTACTGATCAAGTGTTAATAGTAACAATTTGACAGCACAACCCACTAATCTCATAGTGATTTGCTGAATTCATTATCATCATTCCAGTTATGAATATCATCACTGGGACTCGTCCCATTCATCCTCATTGTGGTTTTGTTCAGATTTTTATATTTCAACTAATTTCAGAAATCATCATTTTTCAATCAGAATCCAATTCAATTCATCAATTCTCAAACAGAATTAAAAATCATATCAACCACATTCGAATTCATCATCTGGATAGCATTAACGCTTATAATTTCAAGTCTTAGATTTACTCGTATATACTGTCAGTAAAGAGCTGCAGTATACTCTCGGTATATACGGGTAGTCGTGGCTCTTGGAATTATAAGGTAAATACCATCATGTCTAGGCCTCAAGCAAGTAAGGGATTCTATATAATTGCGGTACTTCTATCTGAAGACCCAATTACCAAATTACGAATTTCAGTTTGAATATCAAATTGTATGAATTATATCATACAATTACAACCTTTTTGTGTTTCTACATAAATTCTTGACATATTTGTCTTCTCAGTGAGTTAAGGCTTTTGACTACATTAGGGAAAGGTTATCCTGGTGGAATCGCCCGTGCTTTCCGGGCAAGAGAAGTTTTTTCGAGTTCGGTTTGGAAGAATCGAGGAATTAGTCACATGTCTGGATATCCGTGGGCGAGGTCTCGAGTGTGGGACCCTGCCCCACGCAAGATGTGCTACTTCCGCTGCTAGCACCTCGAATCCGTTGCACGGTGGGGACAGGGATCTTACAGTTGGTATCAGAGCTATTTGGCTAATGATGATCAACTGAGAAGCCAAATATGTCAAAAATTTATCTAGAAGTACTAAAAGGTTGTAATTGTGTGATAAAATTCATACAACTTAATATTCAAACTGAAATTTGTAAATTGGTAATTGGGTCTTCAGACGGAAGTACCGTAATTGTATGGAATCCCTGACTTGCTTGAGGCCTAGACATGATGGTATTTACCTTATAGTTCCAAGAACCATGACCACCTGTATATACCGAGGGTATAACTGCAACTCTTTACTGGCAGTATATACGAGTAAATCTAAGACTTGAAATTATAAGCATTAATGCTACCCAGATGATGAATTCGAATGTGGTTAATATGATTTTTAAATTTTGGTTGAGAATTGATGAGTTGATTTGGATTCTGATTGAAAAAAAATAAAAAATTGATGATTCCTAAAATTTGGTTGAAATGTAATAAGCTGAGCGAAACCACAACGAGGATAAATGGGACGAGTCCCTGTGATGATGTTCTTAAATGGAATGATGTTAATGACTTCAGCCAATCACTATGAGATTAGTGGATTGTGCTGGCAGATTGCTACTGTTAACTTTTGATCAGTGGATCAAGTTAAGGGATGATAAATTAAAAATCTAAAAAATTGAAATCCCCATGGAGGATTGTTTAGATAGAAGAATTCAGTCTGATGGACCATTATTGTGTTAAAGATATGAATGAGATAATTCTGAATGAATTGTTAACTAATATAATACGTTCTATATGAGTATCTTTATCCCTTGACTCCGTGGGGAGCCGAGAACCCCGGAATCAGTTGAATCAAAATTCGGATTGAATCATAAATAAAGAGACTTAACAAGAATTTTCGTATTGATAGGAACATGGACCGAGGTCGTCGTGGTAGAAATGTTAACCCCCAACTCAATGAAGAAGAGCTCGACCTGGATGTTCGTAAAACTCTTCATAGTTCGCAGCTTGGACCTTTCAAGGGTGAAGGGGAAAACTTGGGCGAGACTGTGGAGAAGTGGATCGTATCAATGGAAGAATTCTTCGATGTCACCGGTCACAATGAGAAGAGCAAAATGGCTCTTGCAAGGTTGAAGATAGTGGAGACAGCTAGAGTGGCGTGGAGAAACCACTACGAGACAAATCGTCTCGACCGAAATACCCAAACCTTGACCGATCTCAAGGCTTACCTCAGAAAGAGATTTTGTCCCCCAGGCTTTCTTGAAATTAAGATGAATGAGTTCTTGGAACTAAAGAAGGAAACCCAAAAAATTGAAGAGTACCATCAGGCTTTTGCCCTTCTTAAATATTCCCCTCAATTGGATGAAGAACAACTGATGGCTAGGTTCATTCGGGGAATGAACAAGCCATTGGATACTTTAGACAAAAATGCCAAACCTATCTCAATGGCCGAAGCAGTAAGAATGGCGAAGGATTTCGCCAAAGCCTTTGATATCAAAGTCCCGCCAAAGCCAGCACCATCACCTTTCAAAAGGTTTTTATTCCCAGAAGGTGATTCCAACCTTCCTCCGCCTAAGAGATATCAGGGTGAAACCCAGGATATGGGTGTTGAGATTCAAGCTCGATGTCAGTGTGAGCCAGCTATGCTATGTGCTGGCATGTTAGGTAGGAACATGTGTGAGACATAAATGACCGCGTGTCCAGCTGGTCATGGTGTGTGAACATTAGCTAGGGTTAGTAGAGTGTGGACACAACTCATTGTGTGTTGTGTGGATTATGGATTATGGCATTATGCTTTGTGTGTGAGAGTGGAGATGGCTTTCCTCTATGGTTAGGGTTTGTAATATACATTAGGGTTTTCTCCTGTGTGTGTGTCTCCTCCCCCTCTACCGTTCTTTCAACTTGGTATCACAGCCTTGTGCTGTTTATTAGGGTTTATGAGTGAGTGAAGAGGGAGAAGAAGCTGTGAAGAGAAGCTGTGAAGCTTGCCATTGGAGCTGTGAACCTTGGAGGACACCAAATACTATCAGATCTGAAAGCTTGGCCTACCGGGTAAGGTCTTCTAAACATCCTTGAGCGGATTGCAGGTGATACAGGCAAAAACAAAGCAATTTAGAGCAACTCAAAGCAAAGCAAAATTCTGGTTTTTGGAAGCTTTCCATTAAAGCTTGCAAGCATTGATGTATGGTGGAAATACATGTAAATCTGGCAAAGCAAACATGTATCTGACAATGAGAGATGTATTGGCAACTTCTATGCAAGCCCTACTGTGATTTTGGAGCATTTTGGAAGCATTTGATTGAGTGAAAAACTCTGGTTTTTGAGCTCTCACAAAACAGAGAAAAAGGAGTCAAAAATTGAAGCATTTGGAGTGTGTTTTTGGTAAAAATCAAAGCATTGATGGGTCACACACTTGCCTAGGTGTCTTGGGCACTCATTACCATCATCAATTGTCAACACAAACTCTCCTAAAACCCTCTACAGCAGGCAGCGCTGGCTGGACAGTAGAAACAGAGGAAATTTTGACTATTTTGCAAAGTGGAGGATCAAACTTCACCTTGGTGCTTGATACATTTCACAATTGCTTTAGCAATTGGTTGCTTTACACTTTGGAGAAGAGGGCTATGTGATTGGTTTGGTCAATTATGCCTAATTGAGTTGGGAATGAGCTGATTAAAAACCCTGTCCACTGGTTACAGAGAAACAGAGCATTTTTAATTGAGCAATTAATCTTTGGTCTTATACAATTGGACAAATTCCTCTTACATGGAGTTGATGGATACTATTGCTAAGCTAATGAATGCCTGGTTGCTCAATTTGGACAAATATTGAAGAAATTAGAGCCAAATTACTACTAGTTTTTCTGGTTTTTCTGGTTCTTCGCAAAACAGAGAAAGGGGTTTTCAAAAATTGATATATACACATGTCAGATGGTGTTGATACTCTACATTGAGGCTGTTTAGGTGTCAATGCAAGTTTTCCATACTTGATTGCACCACTACATTGTGATTTGGAGTCGTGGAAGCACATCAAAACAGGGTATCTCGGACTGCGTGAGTCAGTTCATCTTGGATGCATACATGTTGATTTTGTACATCAAATTTGGAGTTTGTTGGCTACTTTGGAGTATCTGGAACACTCATTGGAGTGTGGTTGAGCTGAGGAAGGCTCATTTACATATTTTGAAGTGTGCGGAAGGTGTATGCATTGAGCAAACATGTCGGATAATCCAGTACAGATTGTTGGTGAAAAGCTGGATAGGAAGAACTTCCAGGCATGGAAGTACAGGATAAAGAGTTTCTTGAAAGGAAAAGGATTTTGGAATCTCATTACAGGTGCTGAGCCAGAGCCTGAGCTACCTCGACAACCTACACAGTAGCTTATTGCTCATAAGCAATGGTCAGAGAGAGCATTCAAAGTGCTGCATTATCTGTCTATATGTATTTCTGATGCTATGCTCATACACATACAGGATGCTGAGAATCCCAAAGATGCATGGGATACTTTGGTCAAGATGTTTGATACAGATACGAGTGCTCGCAAGTCTCAGTTGCGATTGCAGATACATAATGTGAAAAGGAATAAAAGGAGCATACATGATTATGTGCAAGAAATCAAGAAGTTTGTAGATGCATTGGCCACAATAAATGTCACAATGCCTGATGATGATTTGGTGGATATTACCTTGCGTGGTCTTGGCAAGGAATACAAATCTTTTGATACATCTATCTCAGTGAGGAGTACAGGTTTACCAGACTTCGATGAGTTGGTTTCACTCTTGCTGGTTGAGGAAATCAAACTCAGTGATTCATTTCTGGATGCATCTACTAGCCATGATGACAATGGTAGGAATCAGGCTTTCTACTCGCAGAGAGGCTTTAGAGGCAGGGGGAGATTTGCATCACGAGGACGTGGTGGTAATGGTCGTGGATGGCAGGACAGGTCTCCACAACAGAATTTTCAGCCTTCATATGGTGCTCGAGGTGGTCGTGGATATGCACCTCAGAGAGGTAGAGGTAACCCCCATGGTAGAGGACGTTGGCAAGGCCAACAAAATTCTATGCAAGATGTGGAATGCCATTACTGTGGCAAATATGGACATATGGCCAGAGATTGTTTCCGCAAACAGAATGATTTGAGAGGGGGTAGAGCACAACGTGGTGGTCATTATGGTGGAAATTATGCACAACATGGTGGAAACTATGCAAACAGTAATGATGGCACTGCAAATCATTTGTTTGCCATGAAGCATGTTGTGGGTTCTATGACGACAAATGCTGAGAATGATGACACATGGTATATGGACTCAGGAGCATCAAACCATATGACATGTCATGGTGAATGGTTTGAGCATATGAAGCCTATGGATGTAAAAGGCTATGTGGAGACAAGTGATGATACCCAGCATGTCATTACACATGTTGGAAGTGTACCATTGGTTATGCACAATGGTCAGACAAAGTCTATGTCAGATGTGTTGTATGTGCCTTCTATCACAAAGAGCTTGGCCTCAGTTGGTCAAATGGTGGAACAGGGATTACAGGTTCGTTTCAACGAGCATGGTTGCTTCGTTGAGGACTTCAAACATGGATGTAGAGTTATTGCTAAAGGCAAGAAAGAAGGCAGATTGTTTAAACTGGATGCTGGAATTCCTGAGCTAAAATCAGCCATGTTCTCCAAAAGCAAAAATGTGGTACAGGACATTGATATGTGGCATAAGAGGATTGGACATGTCAATATACAGAGATTAAAGAACATGCAAACAAGAGGCATTGTCAGTGGATTGCCTAGATTCAAATATGATGGAAATATGCATGTCTGTGAAGCTTGTCAGTTTGGGAAGCAGGCAAGATTGAGATTTCCTAGAGAAGGAAATATGAGTAGCAGGCCACTTGAGATTGTACATAGTGATGTATGGGGTCCTGCACAAAACCCATCTATCAAAGGTAGTTTATACTATGTGACATTCATAGATGATTTCAGCAAGATGACATGGATATACTTTCTCAGAGAGAAGAGTGAAGTGTTGGAAAAGTTCATGGATTTCAAAGCTTTTGCAGAAAAGCAATATGGCTGTTAGATTAAATGTCTGAGGACAGATGGAGGTGGTGAATACACCTCAAAGGCTTTTGAGCATTTCTTGAGGAAGCATGGAATAAGAAGACAATTGACTTGCAGGTATACACCTCAGTAGAATGGTGTGGTTGAGAGAAAGAATAGAGTCATATGTGAAGTGGCAAGGGCAATGCTTAATGAAAAGGGCATGCCAGATTACTATTGGGCAGAAGCATGTGCTACTGCAGTGTATATATTGAACAAAACACCTACAGTAGCCATTCATGGAAGCACGCCAGAGATGCGGCTTACAGGTTACAAGCCAGACATTGGACACCTCAAAGTTTTTGGATGCATAGCTTATGTACATGTGCCTGATGAAAGAAGGAGGAAGTTGGATCCTAAGGCAAAAAAATGTGTATTTGTTGGATATGCATAGGATCGAAAGGCATACAAATGTTATAATCCACAAACTAGACAAGTGGTCATCTCACGAGATGTGGTGTTTGATGAGCTCGCTAGTTGGTACAAAGCAAAAGATGAGGGAGTCATTGAGTCACTTGAGGCTGATGTGCATGTGAACTTGCCACCACAAGCAAGTTCTAGTTCTACTACTATGTCTGGGCCAGCAGCAGAGGCTGAGAGTAGTACTGGACGTCCATGGTCAAGACGTTTGAGGCATGAGAGTGTGAGCACTGGGAGTAGTGCTATGGACAAAGGAAAGAAGAAGGTCGAAGGAATTGGAATCACAGGTTATGAGTCATCTAGTTCTGAGAGTTTGGATGAGGAGCTTGGCATACCTGCTTTACGCACACCTGGTGCTAGGCAGGATAGATATGTGCCACCACATGCTAGAGTTACAAGTGTACAGAGTGACCCGCATGCATTGCGGAGATCCCAGAGAGTCAGATATCCAGTTGACAGATTGTCATATCGAGATTTTGCTATGCACTATGCATACATGACATCTATGGTGAAGCATGTGGAACCTACATGCTATATAGAGGCTATTGGAGAGCATGTATGGGAGAAAGCAATGGATGTAGAGATGAACGCATTGGTCCATAATGACACATGGGACTTGGTTGCATTACCAAAGGACAAGAATGTTATTGGATGTAAATGGGTTTACAAAGTGAAGTGCAAATCTGATGGTTCTATTGAGAGACATAAAGCAAGATTGGTAGCAAAGGGTTATGCACAGACCTAAGGTTTGGACTATGATGAGACGTTTAGTCCAGTGGCTAAGATGGGCACAGTGAGAGCAGTCATTGCTATGGCTGGGAAATGCATCAGCAGATGGATGTCAAAAATGCATTTCTGAATGGAGATCTACAAGAGGAAGTGTATATGGCACAGCTAGAAGGGTATGTACACCCTAGATATCCCACTCACGTATGCAAGTTGAAAAAGGCATTATATGGTCTGAAGCGCACCTCGTGCTTGGAGTTGTAAGATTCCTCCCGAGCCTCTCAAAATGTCCAGCATCTTCCCCTGTAATCAATCCCTCTTCAGAAATATAAAAGACTTGTTTCTAACTGTTTTAACCTAGAGAGAGAAAATATTCTAGAGAGAGAATATTCAGATTTTTAATATTTTTGGATAGAAAATTATCTCATCTTATTAAAATAAGTTCCCCTGAAACAGAAATTCAAAAAGAACTTTCCAATGTGCAATTGGAATTTATTGGAAATGGGTATAAAGGACCTTAGCGTAAGGGTCTAGATTTTCAGAAATTTTTGGATTATGGTCCAATTAAGGTTCCTATGGGCCAATAGCATCAATCCATGTGTAGGGAGGAGATAAATCCAATTTGTAAAAGAAGATACCCAAAAATGAGTAAATGCTCACATAAGATGAAGAGTTGAAAATGTACAAGGTTTATTAGTAAAAAACTATGAGCAATATTAAAAATATGAGATATTTTGGGTATCCAAAAATGAGTAAATGCTCACATAAGATGAAGAGTTAAAAATGTACAAGGTTTATTAGTAAAAAACTATGAGCAATATTAAAAATATGAGATATTTTGGGTATAATGATTCCATTTTGACACATATGTAAGGAAGGGGAGTTCTTTAAAGGAGGTGCATATTTCACATAAGATGAAGAGTTGAAAATGTACAAGGTTTATTAGTAAAAAACTATGAGCAATATTAAAAATATGAGATATTTTGGATATAATGATTCCATTTTGACACATATGTAAGGAAGGGGAGTTCTTTAAAGGAGGTGCATATTTCACATGCTTGAATGAGTTTTAAACTCATAAAAATTGAGATATTTCATCTCTCCTCTCTCCTCATTTAAGTCTAGTTTCAAAAAGTTAGCTTAACTGACCTAAAAATGGTCAAATATTAACCAAACTGATTTAGAAAATTCTAGAATCAGTTTGTTTGGTTAGGAGCTCAATTTTTCCTATAAATAGAAGCCTCCCCCTTGTTGAAAAATATATAGTGTTTATGCATCGTTACTCTACTCCACCTAAGCCAAGAACTGTGAATTCATTAATAATTCACTAGTTTTTGGAGCTTCCCTCTTTCTTCAATCCCCATTGGTGGCTCCATCAACATACTTAACCAATTGATTGGTTGGGGGCCTCTACCGTGAACAAAGAATCAAGCAATTTGTAAGGTAATTAGTGAATTTTGATCATTTTCTATAAATTCTCAATGTTTCTCTCTTCTCAACCCCTCTCAAGCTTGAGAAGCTTAATTGGAATGGTTTTTGAATGCTATTGAAGTTAATTGATGAATGTTAGTGAAGAGTTACATAATTTGATGAATGCTATTGAAGTTAATTGATTAATGATAGTTAAGAATTACATAAATTTCCATTTATGCTTAATTCTAATGGTTTTTATGTAATTTCTCTCTCTTACTCAAGAAATGGTCATACTCATGACCCATTCTCAATCCAAATGAAGCTTTTCCTTAATCCAAGATTAATCTATGCTTGAGGCCAAATTAATGATTTTTTTTCTATGCTTTTAGTTTATGTATTTCATGAATATTGATGATTCAATCCATTATGGATTATTGATCCAATTATGGATCATTCTAATTATTTCTTAATGATAAGCTTTATGCCTTAGAAAAATTGAGATTTATCAGTCATAACAGCGGAGCTATGGCAAAATTTTTATAAAAATTACGCATAAAATAATTTCATTCAAAGCATGAAAAGAGGACTTCTTACCATATTCTAGGAATTATCATCCTAGATTAATTGAAGATATTCATTGTAATCATAGAGAAATTGATTTTTATATTATGCATAATTGATTTTCATGCATAGAGGCATGCATAAAAGATTATTATTTTAACATAAAAGTGTTACTTTTATCATATTTGAATTTCATGCATAGAGGTATGCATAAAAAATGATTATTTTATTACAAAAGTGTTACTTTTAGCATAATTGATTTTCATCATAGAGGCATGCATAAAAGATTATTATTTTAACATAAAAGTGTTACTTTTATCATATTTGAATTTCATGCATAGAGGTATGCATAAAAGATGATTATTTTATTACAAAAGTGTTACTTTTAGCATAATTGATTTTCATGCATAGAGGCATGCATAAAAGATTATTATTTTAACATAAAAGTGTTACTTTTATCATAATTGAATTTCATGCATAGAGGTATGCATAAAAGATGATTATTTTATTATAAAAGTGTTACTTTTAGCATAATTGATTTTCATGCATAGAGGCATGCATAAAAGATTATTATTTTAACATAAAAGTGTTATTTTTATCATATTTGAATTTCATGCATAGAGGTATGCATAAAAGATGATTATTTTATTACAAAAGTGTTACTTTTAGCATAATTGAATTTCATGCATAGATGTATGCATAAAAGATGATTATTTTATTATAAAAGTGTTATTTTTATCATATTTGGATTTCATGCATAGAGATATGCATAAAAAATGATTATTTTATTATAAAAGTGTGACTTTTATCATATTTGGATTTCATGCATAGAGGTATGCATAAAAATTGATTATTTTATTATAAAAGTGTGACTTTTATCATATTTGGATTTCATGCATAGAGGTATACATAAAGGTTGATTATTTTATTGTAAAAGTGTTACTCTTATCATATTGGATTTCATGTATAGAGGTATGCATAAAAGATATTCTTTTTATACTAAAAGGGTGATTTTCATCATAAATGGATTTTATGCATAACTTAGATGCATAAGAGAAATTCTTTTATTCTAAAAGTGTAATTCCTACCAAATCGAATTTATGCATAAGAAGATGCATAAAAGATTGATTTTTTAAATTCAAAGTGTCATTCTCATCTAAATTGAATTTATGCATAGGAAGATGCATAAAAGAATGGAATTTCAATTCAAAAGTGTTATTCTCATCCAAATTGAATTTATGCATAGAAGATGCATAAAAGATGGATTTTTAATTCAAAAGTGTCAATTCTCATCTAAATTGAGTTTATGCATAGGAAAATGCATAAGAGATGGAATTTTAATTCAAAAGTGTCATTTTCATCTAAAATGAATTTATGCATAGGAAGATGCATAAAAGATTGATTTTTTTTATTTCGAAAATGTTAGTCTCCTTAAATGGAATTTATGCATAAATAAATGTGTAGAGAAATCTTATATCAAACATAAGAATTCTTATATCAAATATAAGAATTCTCTTATATGTAGAGAAATCTTATATCAAATATAAGAATTCTCTTATATTCTATAAAAAGATATGAAATGTGATAAGATGTGATAAGAGGTGTATGAGATGTGATAAGATGTGATAAGAAGCGTATGGGAAGTGATAGGATGTGATAAGAGGTGTATGAGATGTGAAAAGATGTGATAAGATGTATATGGGATGTGTTAGGGCGTGAATGGATGTAGATATGGATGTATGAATGTAGATATGGATGTATGAATGTGAAAATGGATGTATGTATGTGGATGTGTGAATGTGGAGATGGGAGTGTGGATGTATGAATGTGAAAATGGATGTATGCATGAAGATGTATATGCGTAGATGTGAATGTGGATGTAGATGTGGATGTATGTATGTGTGTGGATGTATAGATGTGAATGGGAATGTGGATGTGGATGTATGAATGTATAGATGTGAATGTATGAATGTGAATGTGGATGTGGATGTGGATGTATGGATGTGAATGTGAATGTGTATGTGAATTAATGTGTCATCGATATGAGGAAATGGATGAGAATGAGTACACATTGAATGGAAAGTGAAATAAGTAATGGGGACTAAGGAGGGATAATGTGGAAAGACGAGAGTTCGATTTAGAAATTGTATTTTGTGACTGTTTGTAAATGATTGTTTTATGTCAAGAATGCTGGGGAAGCATTTTGACCGTCTTATGGATTAAGGTCATGGAGACCTAACTGATAAAGTTGCAACTGCTGACGGAGAGTCAATGGAGGACGTCTCGCGTAGCAAGGTCGGCCAAGGTCTTGGCCAGCCTCGGTTCGATTTAAATGGTGAGCTTCCGGTACGGTGGATTAGGGACCAAGGAAGCGACCTATGAGTGAAGCGCTAGGTCACCTGCGAGCGAAGGATCCTAGAGGGTGCTGACCATACGGTGCTCGGGCTCTGGGTCGCCGAAGATACCCACACGTGCATCGTGGAAGATATTGGAACAAGGAGTAAGAGTTGTTTTCCGAAATCGGGCATGGATCTGGTTGATTGACCTTGCTGGTCCTCAACGGATGAGTCCATGGCTCTTTTATATGGATCTATGGGTTGATCTTGCTGATCTTCCACGGAGATTCCATTCTATTATATGAATATATTGCCGGTTACTATGAGCTAGGAACTATGGAAAAGGCCCCTGAGTGAACAGGTGGTGAGCGTTCTGGTTGCCAATGATGCCATAAGTACATCGATGAAAGAATGACTGGAATTAAGGATTCAACCAGAGACTTGAGGATTGTCATCTTCAGTGACATAATGGTTTTATTAAAGGATTGTTTTAAAGCTAGTTGATGCTGAGAAAAAGGCAATTTCATATTGGGTGTGTAAGTGGTGTGACTAGTTTTATGTTTGCATGAACTTCCGGCTAGGGGGCCTTGGAACTCTTTTCCTTGGTACCCGGGACAAAACCTAACCAAATTCCAAATTGGATCCCATCACTACAGTGGTTGGTGGTTGGCTAACCCATGGGATCGGATGGGGTTAGGCTGGACTGATGGATTCGTAAATCGAGATTTAATTTCTATTATTACGATAGATGAAGTAAATCCCGAATGGAAATTGTTCTATGGATAGGAATCAACGGCTGTGCCTCTTGATGGGGAAAAAAGCGTTGATCCCAATGATCCAAGTGCAAGTTTCTTCCTTGATCTGACCAAGTACCATTAGAGGTGCAGTCAGATCAGTTTGATCAGTAATGATCTTGACTATGTTAGAGTAAAGAGTTATCCTGGTGGAATCGCCCGTGCTTTCCGGGTAAAGGAAGTTTTTTCGGTTTCGGTTTTGGACAAACCGACAGATTAGTCTCTTGTCCGGATATCCGTGGGCGAGGCCCCGAGTGTGAGACCCCTACCCGCGCACGATGTGCTACTTCCGCTGCTAGTACCCCGAATCCGTTGCGCGGTGGAGACCGGGATCTTACAGTTGGTATCAGAGCGGTTTAAAACTAATACGGATAAGCAAATTCTTATCATAAATTGATAATAAAAATTGAGAAAAAGCATTTTTCATAATGAATTTTCATTCCGTAAGCCTCTTTAATGAAGAATTTTTAATCACAGAATTTTTTTTATATAGATGGAAGTTCCCTACTTATCTAGTATTCCCGACCTCACCCAGTCTCAAGATATAACTGCGTTCGCCTTCGAACATCTCATCTCTTCCGCTTCAACTCAAACAAGCCGAGCAAGACTCGCACGCCATTTCGCGGATTTATATTTTCCTACCCCAGCAGAGAGAATCCAGCATAAGTGGTTTGCAGGGCAATATGTCCACGCCCCTTGTGACCGCCGTACAATGCTGTGGCAGAATCTCTCATTGACTATGATCCTGTTAAAGCTGAAAATGGTGCGTGGTGTCATTCTATATCATTCGATGCCTCGAAATTTCAGACTTTCATGTCGAATTTATAGACTCCTTAGTCGATTTATCCCTAAGGAGAAAATAATAGCCCCCTTCGCAGTTAGAGAACTTATGTGTAACAGGGCATGACTATGGCCCAGTACGATCCTCTTATATGTCTTCCGAGGAGATTTTGAACTCAGAGCCGAGTTGCTCTATGTACATATTGTAACTTTTATATAAATAAAGAAACGTTTTTCGGTGAAAAAATTCCTATTGGATAAATGATTGTTTATGGCGGATGATCTGCTGCTGATAAAGAAAAAAAAAGAAAAAAAAATCTGTTATCGGACATATGTCATAGATCTCCATTAAGATCTTGTCTTGTATAAGAAATTGTTTTCCGAACTCTTAAGTCTTAGGATCTCGTGAATAATATCAAAATAAAAATTTAATAATATATAAATTTTGGCAGAATCATGAGACGAGGAAACCGTGGTCGTCAGCCAGACCCTGTCTCTGAAAATGACGAGCTTGACCTTGATGTTCGCAAGGCTCTTCATAGGACTCAGCCAGGACCCTTCAAAGGAGAAGGGGAGAACCTGGGCGAGGCTGTGGAGAAATGGGTGGAAGCCTTGGAAGAGTATTTTGACGTCACACGATACAATCATTAGAGCAATTGGCTAATAAAGATCAACTGAGAAGCCAAATATGTCAAAAATTTATCAAGAAACACAAAAAGGTTGTAATTGTGTGATATAATTCATACAATTTGATATTCAAACTGAAAAAATCGTAAATTAGTAATTGGGTCTTCAATTGGAAGTACCGCAATTGTATGGAACCCTGACTAAGATGTATATGTGATAAGATGTATATGGGATGTGTTAGGGCGTGAATGGATGTAGATATGGATGTATGAATGTAGATATGGATGTATGAATGTGAAAATGGATGTATGTATGTGGATGTGTGAATGTGGAGATGGGAGTGTGGATGTATGAATGTGAAAATGGATGTATGCATGAAGATGTATATGCGTAGATGTGAATGTGGATGTAGATGTGGATGTATGTATGTGTGTGGATGTATAGATGTGAATGGGAATGTGGATGTGGATGTATGAATGTATAGATGTGAATGTATGAATGTGAATGTGGATGTGGATGTGGATGTATGGATGTGAATGTGAATGTGTATGTGAATTAATGTGTCGTCGATATGAGGAAATGGATGAGAATGAGTACACATTGAATGGAAAGTGAAATAAGTAATGGGGACTAAGGAGGGATAATGTGGAAAGACGAGAGTTCGATTTAGAAATTGTATTTTGTGACTGTTTGTAAATGATTGTTTTATGTCAAGAATGCTGGGGAAGCATTTTGACCATCTTATGGATTAAGGTCATGGAGACCTAACTGATAAAGTTGCAACTGCTGACGGAGAGTCAATGGAGGACGTCTCGCGTAGCAAGGTCGGCCGAGGTCTTGGCCATCCTCGGTTCGATTTAAATGGTGAGCTTCCGGTATGGTGGATTAGGGACCAAGGAAGCGGCCTATGAGTGAAGCGCTAGGTCACCTACGAAGGATCCTAGAGGGTGCTGACCATACGGTGCTCGGGCTCTGGGTCGCCGAAGATACCCACACGTGCGTCGTGGAAGATATTGGAACAAGGAGTAAGAGTTGTTTTCCGAAACCGAGCATGGATCTGGTTGATTGACCTTGCTGGTCCTCAACGGATGAGTCCATGGCTCTTTTATATGGATCTGTGGGTTGATCTTGCTGATCTTCCACGGAGATTCCATTCTATTATATGAATATATTGCCGGTTACTATGAGCTAGGAACTATGGAAAAGGCCCCTGAGTGAACAGGTGGTGAGCGTTCTGGTTGCCAATGATGCCATAAGTACATCGATGAAAGAATGATTGGAATTAAGGATTCAACTAGAGACTTGAGGATTGTCATCTTCAGTGACATAATGGTTTTATTAAAGGATTGTTTTAAAGCTAGTTGATGCTGAGAAAAAGGCAATTTCATATTGGGTGTGTAAGTGGTGTGACTAGTTTTATGTTTGCATGAACTTCCGGCTAGGGGGCCTTGGAACTCTTTTCCTTGGTACTCGGGACAAAACCTAACCAAATTCCAAATTGGATCCCATCACTACAGTGGTTGGGCGGTTGGCTAACCCATGGGATCGGATGGGGTTAGGCTGGACTGATGGATCCGTAAATCGAGATTTAATTTCTATTATTACGATAGATGAAGTAAATCCCGGATGGAAATTATTCTATGGATAGGAATCAACGGTTGTGCCTCTTGATGGGGAAAAAAGCGTTGATCCCAATGATCCAAGTGCAAGTTTCTTCCTTGATCTGACCAAGTACTGTTAGAGGTGCAGTCAGATCAGTTTGATCAGTAATGATCTTGACTACGTTAGAGTAAAGAGTTATCTTGGTGGAATCGCCCGTGCTTTCGGGGTAAAGGAAGTTTTTCCGGTTTCGGTTTTGGACAAACCGACGGATTAGTCTCTTGTCCAGATATCCGTGGGCGAGGCCCCGAGTGTGAGACCCCTACCCGTGCATGATGTGCTACTTCCGCTGCTAGTACCCCGAATCCGTTGCGCGGTGGAGACCGGGATCTTACAGGAGTGATAAGATGAGCAGATATCTTATCTCACTTGGTTTTCAGATTTCTACAGCAGATTCTTCACTCTATGTGAAGAAGACAGAGCATGGGATTGTTTTACTCGTCATCTATGTGGATGACTTGATTATTACAGGTGATCATGGTGCAGATGTGATGCCTGTCAAGCAAGCTTTGAGTGGGCAATTTGACATGAAAGATCTTGGTGAGTTGAGATACTTTCTTGGAATAGAAGTGGTCAAAGATCATGCAGGTACATGGTTAGTACAGCGCCAATATGCATTGGATATGTTGGCAAAGTATGGCATGACAGTGTGTAAGCCTATGATTACACCTTTGGAGCAAAATGTGAAGTTGCGGGATGATTATGGCGAGGAATTGGATGATCCTTCTATGTACAGGAAGATTGTTGGTAGTCTCATTTACATGACTATCACACGCCCGAATTTAAGTTATGTTGTGGGGCTAGTCAACCAGTTTATGCAGAGTCCCAGAAAACCACATTTGGATGCAGTGAGACGCATTATGAGATATGTGAAGACCACTGCACATTATGGTCTACTTTATGAGAGTGGTAAAAGCTTGGACATACATGGCTACACAGATGCTGATTGGGCAGGTAGCGCATATGACAGGAGGTCTACTAGTGGATATGCTTTTACACTTGGAAGTGCCGTGGTGAGTTGGAGTAGCAAGAGGCAACCCACAGTTGCTTTATCCAGTACAGAGGCTGAATACAGGGGTGCAGCAGTTTGGTTAAAGAGTCTCTTGGCAGATTTATGTGAGCCTATTGATGGCAAAGTTGTCATTCATTGTGACAACATGAGCAGTATACAGTTGGCCAAGAATCCAGTGTTTCATGCGAGGACCAAATACATAGAGGTCCATTATCACTTTGTCAGAGAGAAGGTGCTGGATGGTACAGTTGATCTTCAGTATGTGAAGACTGATGTGAGCAGGTGGCTGACATCTTTACGAAGCCACTTAGCAGGGAGAAGTTTGAGTACTTCTGGACTATGTTGGGAGCACATGGGATGAGCTTGAGGGGGAGTGTTGAGAGGCTTGATATCCTAAGCTCGTCTACATCTTCATCGGCAGTACATCAAGAGCTTGAGAGGGGCTGTTGAGATTCAAGCTCGATGTCAGTGTGAGCCAGCTATGCTATGTGCTGGCATGTTAGGTAGGAACATGTGTGAGACATAAATGATCGCGTGTCCAGCTGGTCATGGTGTGTGAACATTAGCTAGGGTTAGTAGAGTGTGGACACAACTCATTGTGTGTTGTGTGGATTATGGATTATGGCATTATGCTTTGTGTGTGAGAGTGGAGATGGCTTCCCTCTATGGTTAGGGTTTGTAATATACATTAGGGTTTGCTCCTGTGTGTGTGTCTCCTCCCCCTCTACCGTTCTTTCAACAATGGAAAGTTTCAGAATGGAAGAAATGTCCTTTTCTCGAAACTCATTTCCCTGGATTTCAACTTCAGAAGTTGCACCCTTGAACAAGAGAGTGAATGTTATAACTGTCAAGGGTTTGGACATCGCAACATAGATTGCCCAACTCCTTTTGGATCAAGGTTTTTAGGGCAAGAAAGTCAGGGATCAAGATTCCAGACTCCAGACCCTTCCGTCCTCCAGATCACGGTTCTATCCGCCAAAATCAAGGAAATCCCAGAGGTAGACCCTTTGTCCAACCTACAGTTTCAAGTAATGCAAGACCTCCAACTTAGAATAGGGGAAGTCAAAGAGAGTTGCTCCCAAATCGGCCGTCCACTTCCAAGGCTGTAACGCTAGAAGTGATTGAAGAAGAAGAAGAAGATGAAAGAGATCATACTCCACCTGCGAGATGAGGACATCTCGCGTTTTAAGTGGGGTAGAATGTAAGATTCCTCCCCCAGCCTCTCAAGATGTCCGGTATCTTCCCATGTAATCAAATCCCTCTTCCAGAAATATAAAAGATCTTGTTTCTACCAGTTTTGGCCTAGAGGTAGAAAATGTTCTAGAAAGAGAATATTCAGATTTTAAATATTTTTGGATAGAAAAATACCTCATCTTACTAAAATAAGTTTCCCTGAAACAGAAGTTCAAAAAGATTTTCAGAAGGTGAATTAGAAATTAAGAATAATCTGTTCAAGAGGCATTATCTTGGGGGTGAAGATTTTTTCAAAATTTTAAATTAAGGTTCTTAGGGACCAATAAGATTCATCCAAATGTAGGGAGAAGATAAATGAAGAAATAAAAGAAAAATCCCTCAAAAATGAGTAAATACTCACATAAGATGAAGAGTTGACTAAGGACAAGGTTAATAGTTAAAAAAGGGAGATATTTAGAAGTAATGATGCATTTTTCACACCTTTGCATGGGGGAATTCCCCTCATGAAGGAGGCGCCTATTTCACATGCTTGAATGAGTTTTAAACTCCCAAATAATGAGATATTTTCATCTCTCCTCTCTCCTATTTCAACTAGATCCAAAAAGTGAGCAAAACTGACCAAAAAATGGTCAAAAATTGACCAAACTGATTTGGAAAATTCTAGAATCAGTTTGCTTGGTTAGAGGCTCACGTTTTCCTATAAATAGAAGCCCTCCCCTTTGTTGAAACTTAATAGTGTTTTTGCACTGTTACCCTGCCTCTCCCAAGTGCCAAAAACAATGAATTTTACTCATAATTCATTAGTTTTTGACCTTCCCTCTTCCAAAAGATTGGTGGCCCCTCTTGTCTCAAACAAGAGTTGAACCCTCAAACCATCAAGCCAAAGGAAAGCTCTCAAATTCATTAGTAAGTTGGTGATTCTTCTCTTTTCTATTTATTTTATGGTTTTATGGTTTTTTATGCTTTTTGTCTTCTCTAAAATTGCAAGTGATGTTATGCCTCATTGCAAAAGGCATTCCCCTCTCTTCTCTAGTAAATCCAACCATCCTAGGTGAATGATTAATGAATAAACTCAAGTTTTTCATAATGTTTCTCTTAAATAAGTAGAAAAATGTTACTTTAGAATGATTTAAATACTCTTGATGCATTTCTAATTAATTTTAGAGACTTAAAATTAAAAAATGGTCAACCATACAAAGGAGGTTATGACGAAATTTTTTAAAAATTTGAAAATAAGTATTATCTTTCATTATTCTAAAAGAGCAATCCTTATGAATTCTATATTCTAAAGTGTCATTTTCATGCATAGAAGATGCATTTTGATTATTTGTATGAAAGAAATTTAGTTTTATTATAAAAGTATTACTTTCATTATTATTGATTTTCATGCATAGAGGTATGCATAAAAGATTATTATTTTATTGTAAAAGTGTTACTTTTATCATATTTGATTTTCATGCATAGAGGTATGCATAAAATATTATTATTTTATTATAAAAGTGTTACTTTTATCATATTTGATTTTCATGCATATAGAGGTATGCATAAAAGATTATTATTTTATTGTAAAAGTGTTACTTTTGTCATATTTGATTTTCATGCATAGAGGTATGCATAAAAGATTATTATTTTATTATAAAAGTGTTACTTTTATCATATTTGATTTTCATGCATAGAGGTATGCATAAAAGATTATTATTTTATTTGTAAAAGTGTTACTTTTATCATATTTGATTTTCATGCAGAGGTATGCATAAAAGATTATTATTTTATTGTAAAAGTGTTACTTTTATCATATTTGATTTTCATGCATAGAGGTATGCATAAAATATTATTATTTTATTGTAAAAGTGTTACTTCTATCATATTTGATTTTTATGCATAAATAGGTGCATAAAAGATATTTTTATATTAAAAGTGTGATTTTCATCATAAATAATTTTATGCTTAAATTAGATGCATAAGAGAAATTCTTTTTATTCTAAAAGAATAAAAATTCATCATAAATGATTTTATGCTTAAATTAGATGCATAAGAGAAATTCTTTTATTCTAAAAGTGTAATTCCTACTAAATTGGATTTATGTATGGAAAGATGCATAAAGAATTTATTTTAATCCAAAAGTGTTATTCTCATCAATTTTAATTTTATGCATAGAAAGATGCATAAAGAAATCTATTTTTAGTTCAAAAGAGTTATTTTCATCAATTTTGATTTTATGCATAGGAAGATGCATAAAAGATTGATTTTTAATTCAAAAGTGTCATTCTCATTTAAAATGAATTTATGCATAGGAAGATGCATAAAAGATTGATTTTTATTTCGAAAGTGTTATTCTCCTTAAAATGGAATTTATGCATAAAGAAATCTTATATCAAAAATGAGAATTCTCTTGTATTCTATAAATAGATATGAGGATGTGAAACGAATCAGATAGATGAAAATGAACGATGAATAGATGGAGATGTATGTATGTGAAAGAATGGATGTAGATATATGTATGTGAAAGAAATGATGTAGATATGGAATGTGGATGTGGATGTATGTGAATGTGAATGAGGATGTGGAATGTGGATATGGATGTATGGATACGGATGTAGATGTATGAATGTGAGTGGGGATGTGAAGGTATGAATGTGGATGTGGAAATGAAAGTATGGATGTGGATGTAGATGTGGATGTATGAATGTGAACGTGGATGTGAATGTATGAATGTGAATGTACGAATGTGAATGGGGATGTGAATGTATGAAGGTGGATGTGGAAATGGATGTATGGATGTGGAAGTGGATGTATGGATGTGGAAGTGGATGTGGATGTATGAATGTGAATGTGGATGTGAATGTATGAATGTGGATGTGAAAATGGATGTAGATGTGGATGTGGAAATGGATGTATAGATGTGGATGTGGATGTATGAATGTGGATGTGGATGTGGATGTGGATGTGGATATATGAATGCGAATATGTATGTGAATGGATATGAAGTCGATATGAACGGATGGATGAGATGAGATGTCAAGTGAATCAGAATGTGAAATGAATAATATAATATGTGAACAAATGAGATGTAATGAGAAATGGATGTGATGAGACGTAATGTAAATTAAGAAAGATAGGAATGGATGTTATATGAAGTGAATAAATTTGATGAGATGGGATGGAAAATGATGTATCTGGTCAAGAATGGATACACTTATGAATTGGATTTAGGTTAAGTAATATGGATTATTGTGGAACAAACTAGAAAGATGTGAATTTATTATAGAAACTGTATTTGTGATCTGTTTGTAAATGACTGTTTTATGTCAAGAATGATGGAGAAGCATTTTGACTATCTTGAGAATGTGGTCGTGATGAAGACCTACCTGATAAAGTTGCAACTGCTGTACGGAGAGTCAATGGAGGACGTCTCGTGTAGCAAGGTTGACCGAGGTCTTGACGAGCCTCGGTTTGATTTAAATGGTGAGCTTCAGATACGGTGGATGAGGGACCAAGGAAGCGGCCTATGAGTGAAACGCTAGGTGACTTGTGACGAAGGATCCTAGAGGGTGCTGACCATACGGTTCTCGGGCTCTGGGTCACCGAAGATACCCACACGTGCGTCGTGGAAGATATTGGAATAAGGAGTAAGAGTTATTTTCTGAAACCGGGCATGGATCTAGTTGATTGACCTTGCTGGTCCTCAACGGATGAGTCCATGGCTCTTTTATATGGATCTGTTGGTTGATCTTGCTAATCTTCAACGAAGATTCCATCTTGATTTTTATAAGTGATTATATTGCCGAGTACTATGAGCTAGGAACTATTGAAAAGGCCCTTGAGTGAACAAGTGGTGAGCATTTTGGTTGCCAATGATGCCATAGATACTATGATGAAGGAATGATTGGAAATTAAGATTCAACCGGATATTTTGGAGGATTGTGACCAGTGATACTATGGTTTCATTAAATGATTGTTTTAAAGATGACTGAATCTATGAAAAAGGCAATTTCATATTGGGGTTGTAAGTGGTGTGACTAGTTTTATGTTTGCATGAACATCCGGCTAGGGGGCCTGGGAAATCTTTTTCCTTGTACCCGGGACAAAACCTAACCAAATTCCTAATTGGATCCCCTCACTACAGTGGTTGGGCGGTTGGCTAACCCATGGGACTGGATGGGCTGGACTGATAGATCCGTAAATCGAGACTCAATTTCTGTTTAGTTCGATAGATGAAGTAAATCCCGGAAAAAAATTATTCTATGGAAAAGAATCAACGGCTGTGCCTCTCAATGAGGAAAAAAGCGTTGATCTCTATGATCCAAGTACAGTCTTTTTTCTTGATCTGACTATGGGACTTACGGGTTTGGTCAGATGAGCTCAGTTAGTTAAGGCTTTTGACTACATTAGGGAAAAGTTATCTTGGTGGAATCGCCCGTGCTTTTCAGGCAAGAGAAGTTTTTCCGAGTTCGGTTTGGAAGAATCGAGGAATTAGTCACCTGTCTGGATATCCGTGGGGTGAGGCCCCGAGTGTGGGACCCTACCCCGCGCAAGATGTGCTACTTCCGCTGCTAGCACCCCGAATCCGGACAGGGATCTTACAGTTGGTATCAGAGCTATTTGGCTAATGAGGATCAACCGAGAAGCCAAATATGTCAAAAATTTATCTAGAAGCACTAAAAGGTTATAATTGTGTGATAAAATTCATACAATTTGATATTCAAACTAGAATTCGTAAATTGGTAATTGGGTCTTCAGACGGAAGTATCGCAATTATATGGAATCCCTGACTTGCTTGAGGCCTAGACATGATGGTATTTATCTTATAGTTCCAAGAACCATGACTACCCGTATATATCGAGGGTATAACTGCAGCTCTTTACTCTGGCAGTATATACGAGTAAATCTAAGACTTGAAATTATAAGCATTAATGCTACCCAGATGATGAATTGGAATGTGGTTGATATGATTTTTAAATTCTGGTTGAGAACTGATGAGTTGATTTGGATTTTGATTGAAATAAAAAATAAAAAATTGATGATTCTTAAAATTTGGTTGAAATGTAATAAGCTGAGCGAAACCACAATGAGGATGAATGGGACGAGTCCCTGTGATGATGTTCTTAAATGGAATGATGTTAATGACTTCAGCCAATCATTATGAGATTAGTGGATTGTGCTGTGTGGCAGATTGCTACTATTAACTTTTGATCAGTGGATCAAGTTAAGGGATGATAAATTAAAAATCTGAAAAATTGAAATCCCCATGGAGGATTGTTTAGATAGAAGAATTCAGTCTGATGGACCATTATTGTGTTAAAGATATGAATGAGATAATTCTGAATGAATTGTTAACTAATAATACGTTCTATATGAGTATCTTTATCCCTTGACTCTGTGGGGAGCCGAGAACCCCGGAATCAGTTGAATCAGAATTTGGATTGAATCATAAATAAAGAGACTTAACAAGAATTTTCGTATTGATAGGAACATGGACCGAGGTCGTCGTGATAGAAATGTTAACCCCTAACTCAATGAAGAAGAGCTCGACCTGGATGTTCATAAAACTCTTCATAGTTCGCAGCCTGGACCTTTCAAGGGTGAAGGGGAAAACTTGGGCGAGACTGTGGAGAAGTGGATCGAATCAATGGAAGAATACTTCGATGTCACCGGTCACAACAATGAGAAGAGCAAAATGGCTCTTGCAAGGCTAAAGATAGTGGAGACAGAGCTCTAGAGTGGCGTGGAGAAACCACTGCAAGACAAACCGTCTCGACCGAAATACCCAAACCTGGACCGATCTCAAGGATTACCTGAGAAAGAGATTTTGTCCCCCAGGCTTTCTTGAAATTAAGATGAATGAGTTCTTGGAACTAAAGCAGGAAACCCAAAAAAATTGAAGAGTACCATCAGGCTTTTTCCCTTCTCCTTAAATATTCCCCTCAATTGGATGAAGAGCAGCTGATGGGCCAGGTTCATTTGGGGAATGAACGAGCCATTGGATACTTTAGTCAAAAATGCCAAACCTATCTCAATGGCCGAAGCAGTAAGAATGGCAAAGGAATTCGCCAAAACCTTTGATGTCAAAGTCCCGCTAAAGCCAGCACCATCACCTTTCAAAAGGTTTTTATTCCCAGAAGGTGATTCCAACCTTCCTCCGCCTAAGAGATATCAGGGTCAAACCCAGGATATGGGAAGTTCCAGAATAGAAGTTAATTGTCCTTTTCCCGGGGTCTCCAAGCTCTACAACTCCTTGAGGAGCAATTCCACTATGCCTCCCACGAGCGTCGTCACACCACCGCGTTGCACTATGGGTCCTCATCCCTCCTCTCACCTCACTTCATTCACACACACTCACTAGCATGCATTAGGGAGAGAGATTAGAAAGAGCAAGCCTCAATTGCACAATGGGAGAGTCCCTTGTATTATGAGAGAAATTCAATTATATACATGGCCATAAGTGTTCACACTCACTTAAACTATGGTCGGCCGGGCACTTTAGGCTCGTAAGAGGCCTAATGCTATTACAATGACTACTCTCATAATATATCCATGAAGTACATCACTAAGGACTTCATCCTATCTTGCTGCCACACGCTCTTGAATTACCATAAATACTTTGTCACACCATTACAGGCGCCCATCCAAGTTGTAGTTTTGGACACTATTGTTTTTAAAAATCATGTTGGTTGCTTGGAATTTTAAACTAAAAAATGACTCTCTTTTTTAAATTCTATTTTTTTAAAATTCAGACAGAGTGAAAAATAACGGTCTATATCTCAAGTGAAAAAAACATGTGGATTCTAGAATCCTTTTTGCACTTCTATAAAAAAATTCAAACTTGTGAATTTTCATTAGTGAAATGAAATCCAAAGTTTTGAGAAAAATATGTATTATTATTGAAATCTTAATTATTTGGTAAAAAACAAAACATGAAGTGTAAGATATTTTTTAAAATTTTTGCTTTCAGTAAATTCTGGTAATCCTACTCAGCTTGTGAGATAAAGTGGATTCCAGAATCCTACTTTATGAAAGCTCTGTGTCGATGCTCCTTGGAAGTATTTGCACCATTCTCCCTAATCCCACTTTCTCCAGCTTTTCCTTGACCTCTACCTCTTCTAGGATTTGAAGGCACTCTGGGCTATGGTAATGCAGTGTGAGATCCCTGTTCCCACCGCGCAACGGATTCGGGGTACTAGCAACGGAAGTAGCACTTCTAGTGCGAGGCAGGGTCCCACACTCGGGGCCTCGTCCACGGATATCCGGACAAAAGACTAATCTGTCGGTTTTTCCAAAACCGAACCCGGAAAAACTTCCCTTATCCGGAAAGCACGGGCGATTCCTCCAGGATAACTTTTTACTCTAACGTAGTCAAGACCATTAGTGATCAAACTGATCCGACTGCACCTATAAAGATACTCGGTCAGGTCAGGGAAGAAACTTGCACTTGGATCATTGGGATCAACGCTTTTTTCCCCATCAAGAGGCACAGCCGTTGATTCCTATCCATAGAACAATTACTATCCGGGACTTACTTCATCTATCGTAATAACAAAAATTAAGTCTCGATTTACGGATCCATCAGTCCAGCCTAACCCCATCCAGTCCCATGGGTTAGCCGACCACTGTAGTGATGGGATCCAATTAAGAATTTGGTTAGGTTTTGTCCCGAGTACCAAGGAGAAGAGTTCCAAGGCCCCCTAGCCAGAAGTTCATGCAAACATAAAACTAGTCACACCACTTACACACCCAATATGAAATTGCCTTTTTCTTAGCATCAGCTAACTTTAAAACAATCTTTTAATGAAACCATTATGTCATTGATGACAATCCTCATAGTCTCTGGTTGAATCCTTATTTCCAGTCATTCATTCATCGGTATACTTATGGCATCATTGGCAACCAGAACGCTCACCACCTCAGGGGCCTTTTCCATAGTTCCTAGCTCATAGTAACCGGCAATATATTCATATAACAGAATGGAATCTCCGTGGAAGATCAGCAAGATCAACCCACAGATCCATATAAAAGAGCCATGGACTCATCCGTTGAGGACCAGCAAGGTCAATCAACCAGATCCATGCCCGGTTTCAGAAAACAACTCTTATTCCTTGTTCCAATATCTTCCACGATGCACGTGTGGGTATCTTCGGCGACCCAGAGCCCGAGCACCGTATGGTCAGCACCCTCTAGGATCCTTCTCGCAGGTGACCTAGCGCTTCACTCATAGGCCGCTTCCTTGGTCCCTCATCTACCGTACCAGAAGCTCACCATTTAAATCGAACTGGTCAAGACCTCAGTCGACCTTGCTACGCGAGACGTCCTCCATTGACTCTCCATCAGCAGTTGCAACTTTAACAATTAGGTCTTCATGACCTTAATCCACAAGACGGTCAAAATGCTTCCCCAGCATTCTTGACATAAAACAGTCATTTACAAACAGTCACAAAATACAGTTTCTAAATCGAACTCTCATCTTTCCACATTATCCCTCCTTAGTCCACATTACTTATTCCACATTCCATTCAATGTGTACTCATTCTCATCCATTTCCTCATATCGACGACACATTAATTCACATACACATTCACATTCACATCCATACATCCACATCTACATGCATACATCCATTTTCACATCCTCATTTATACATCCACATCCCATATCCACATTCATACATACACATCCATATCCACATCCATACATCCACATCCACATCCACATTCACATTCATACATCCACATCCACATTCTCATTCACATCTATACATCCACATGTACATCCACATACATACATACATCCACATCCATATCTACATCCATACATCCACCTCCACATCCACATCCACATCCACATCCACATCCACATTCACATTCACATCCATATATCCACATCTACATGCATACATCCATTATCACGTCCTCATTCATATATCCACATCTACATGCATACATCCATTATCACGTCCTCATTCATATATCCACATCCACATACATACATACATCCACATCTACATTCCCATTCACATCTATACATTCACATCTACATCCACATACATACATACATCCACATCCACATTCCCATTCCCATTCACATCTACATCCACATACATACATACATCCACATCCACATCCACATTCCCATTCACATCTATACATCCACACACATACATACATGCACATCTACATCCACATTCACATCTACGCATATACATCTTCATGCATACATCCATTTTCACATTCATACATCCACACTCCCATCTCCACATTCACACATCCACATACATACATCCATTTCCAGATTCCCATTCATATAACCCCATATACCTTCACATCTAATCTTTTACATCACATCCATTCTTGCCCTATCACAACCCATATACATCTTATCCTATCACATACACTTCTTACCTCATCTCATACACATCTTATCACATCTTAATTCATCTTATCACCTCTTATCACATCTTATACACCTCTTATCACATCCTATCACATCTCATGTCTATTTATAGAATACAAGAGAACTCTTATATTTGATGTAAGATTTCTTTACACATTTATTTGTGCATAAGTTCCATTTAAGGAGATTAATACTTTCGAAGTAAAAATCAATCTTTTATGCATCTTCCTATGCATAAAAATCAATGCATACCTCTATGCATGAAATTCAAATATGATAAAAGTAACACTTTTATAATAAAATAATCATCTTTTGTGCATACATCTATGCATGAAATTCAATTATGCTAAAAGTAACACTTTTGTAATAAAATAATCATCTTTTATGCATACCTCTATGCATGAAATTCAACTATGATAAAAGTAACACTTTTATAATAAAATAATCATCTTTTGTGCATACATCTATGCATGAAAATCAATTATGCTAAAAGTAACACTTTTACATTAATATAATAATCAATTTCTCTATGATTACAATGAATATCTTTCAATTAATCTAGGATAATAATTCCTAGAATATGGTAGGAAGTCCTCTTTTCATGCTTTGAATGAAATTATTTTATGCGTAATTTTTATAAAAATTTTGCCATAGCTCCGCTGCTATGACTGATAAATCTCAATTTTTCTAAGAGATAAAGCTTATCATTAAGGAAATAATTAGAATGATCCCTAATTGGATCAATAATCCATAATGGATTGAATCATCAATATTCATGAAATACATAAACTAAAAGCATAGAAAAAAGCCATTAATTTGGCCTCAAGCATAGATTAATCTTGGATTAAGGAAAAGCTTTATGAAAAGCTTCATTTGGATTGAGAATGGGTCATGAGTATGACCATTTCTTGAGTGAGAGAGAGAAATTACATAAAAACCATTTAAATTAAGCATAAATGAAAATTTATGTAATTCTTAACTATCATTAATCAATTAACTTCAATAGCATTCATCAAATTATGTAACTCTTCACTACCATTCATCAATTAACTTCAATAGCATTCAAAAACCATTCCAATTAAGCTTCTCAAGCTTGAGAGGGGTTGAGAAGAGAGAAACATTGAGAAATTATAGAAAAGATCAAAATTCACCATTTACCTTACAAATTGCTTGATTCTTTGTTCACGGTAGAGGCCCCCAACCAATCAATTGGTTAAGTATGTTGATGGAGCCACTAATGGGGATTGAAGAAAGAGGGAAGCTCCAAAAACTAGTGAATTATTAATGAATTCACAGTTCTTGGCTTAGGTGGAGTAGAGTAACGATGCATAAACACTATATATTTTTTAACAAGGGGGAGGCTTCTATTTATAGGAAAAATTGAGCTCCTAACCAAACAAACTGATTCTAGAATTTTCCAAATCAGCATTAGGAAGTGAATGGGGTCTTCTTGGGCTCTTTAATTTGCCCAAGCCTAATCAAGGTGATTAAGGAATAGCCAAATGGGGGGTGGCCATGTGGACTGAAATGTTGGGTTTGTAAGAGAGGTGTAAGAGTGGTCAAAGGGTGCACTTTTTTTCCCAAAAAGGAGGGGAGGCGATTTTACAATTTTCGGACCTCCATAACTTCTACATACAAGCTCCGATTTGAGCGGAGATTATAGATCCGTGATCTACGCATCAAGAGCTTTCCATAGATATGTTACATGATATGGTTTTGTCCGCTAGATTTTAAATTCCATTTTTTCCCCAAAATTCAAATTCGAATAAAGTAGCCGTTTTGAAGCTTCTAATTAGAAAACGTTTCTTCTTAAGAGAAAAGGTTTGACTCCTTAAACTGCCAAATAAAACGGCCCAAGAAGCCTTCCATTGAGGTCCTAATGGTTTGGTCAATTTTTGACCATTTTTAGGTCAGTTAAGCTAACTTTTTGGAACTAGACTTGAATGAGGAGAGAGGAGAGATAAAATATCTCAATTTTTATGAGTTCAAAACTCATTCAAGCATGTGAAATATGCACCTCCTTTAAAGAACTCCCCTTCCTTACATATGTGTCAAAATGGAATCATTATACCCAAATATCTCATATTTTTAATATTGCTCATAGTTTTTTACTAATAAACCTTGTACATTTTCAACTCTTCATCTTATGTGAAATATGCACCTCCTTTAAAGAACTCCCCTTCCTTACATATGTGTCAAAATGGAATCATTATACCCAAATATCTCATATTTTTAATATTGCTCATAGTTTTTTACTAATAAACCTTGTACATTTTCAACTCTTCATCTTATGTGAGCATTTACTCATTTTTGGATACCCAAAATATCTCATATTTTTAATATTGCTCATAGTTTTTTACTAATAAACCTTGTACATTTTCAACTCTTCATCTTATGTGAGCATTTACTCATTTTTGGGTATCTTCTTTTACAAATTGGATTTATCTCCTCCCTACACATGGATTGATGCTATTGGCCCATAGGAACCTTAATTGGACCATAATCCAAAAATTTCTGAAAATCTAGACCCTTAGGCTAAGGTCCTTTATACCCATTTCCAATTAATTCCAATTGCACATTAGAAAGTTCTTTTTGAATTTTTGTTTCAAGGAAACTTATTTTAATAAGATGAGATAATTTTCTATCCAAAAATATTAAAAATCTGAATATTCTCTCTCTAGAATATTTTCTCTCTCTAGGTTAGAAACAAGTCTTTTATATTTCTGAAGAGGGATTGATTACAGGGGAAGATGCTGGACATTTTGAGAGGCTGGGGAGGAATCTTACATGCAGTGTGACCTTTCCATGGGTCGTAAGGTTTCCTTGCTGATGATGGCCCCATGGAAGGCTTAGGCATATGGACCCAAGTAATTTAGTTTAGGTACCCGCACATTGGTTTCTTCTTCTGACTTGCTAGGGAGCCTATAGCAATGTCTTGGGTGGCTACTGGGGTCTCTACAACTTCCGAGGCTAACATCTGTACATGAAAAGTACATCAGTCTCTAGATTGGTGTGGTAGCTACCATTTCTCCTCTCTTTTGTTTTCCATTTTTTGGTTAATGGTAAATCGGCCAGTTGAGATGAGAAGTGTGTTAGTGTAGGAGTAATAACAAGGTGTATTAATTGATAGGTGAATGTTGTGGCGTTAATGTGCAGGGTCTTAGTAGTCCCATGGACCTGCAGGTTGTGAGAAGTTATCTCGTTGAAAGGTGGTTTCGTGAAATGAGGTTCCGTGATGTGAAAAGTGGTTACGTGAAAGGGAGTTCCATGAGACAGAATCCCGTGAGATGTGGTTTTGTGAAATGATGTTCCAAAGGTGGTTACGTGAAAGGGAGTTTCATGAGACGGAATCCCGTGAGATGTGGTTTTGTGAAATGATGTTCCGTGAAAGGTGGTTACGTGAAAAGGAGTTCTGTGAAACATTATCCCATGAGATGTGCTTTTGTGAACTGAGGTTCTGTGAAAGGTGGTTTCGTGAAAGGAAGTTCCATGAAATGGAATCCCGTGAGATGTGGTTTTCATGAAAGGGAGTTTCGTGAAACAGAATCACGTGAGATGTGTGTTGAGATATCAAGCTCAACTAGTGCTATGGTGGCGGACATTGTTGACCCGCATGGGTGATAGCTTCCGCATCTACACCACTGGCATGGTTGGTGAGATTATGGGTGATATGGGCCAGTGGGATGAAAGGCTATGTGACAGCCATTTTGGATTACTAGAGACTGGCATAGTTATAGCACCAACTCATTTAATCGGTGGGTTCACATTATGGACCGCCGACCCTTGTATGTTGTAGTAGTTGAGTACTAACCCATATAGTGTGTAATCTTATCTTTATATTAATGTTGGTTGAGTAGAGAAGAAGAAGATAGAAGAAAATTCAGCTATCCATCTCTCTCTTGTCTTGCTCTCTCTTGTGTGTGTGTGTTTGCTTGCTCTAGGGTTTGAAGCTCTCCCTCTCCCCCACATTCTCTTTATGGTATCAAAGCCTAGTTTCTGTATGACAGCTAAGGAGGCAAGCAAGAGGCAAGAACAAGCAAGGAAGGAAGCTGTACTACATGGGTAAGAGCACCATCATCTCTTTCCCCTTCTTGGTTTAGGTACAACACCCCCTCAGTAGCTCTGGGGGAGCTACACATCTCCGATTGAGAAGTTGTCTTCGCGAGCGGAGCTACAGGGCAAGTATATTGTCCTATTGGACGAGGTTGTTTCAGCCAGATTCTCGTTTTGGGGTGAGTTACGGGCCTCGTTTCATCACTACAGGGTCGACAGTTTTCTAGAAGTTCTAGTAGAGAACCGTTTCTGTTCGAAAATTGCACTGCAACAGTACATTTTGAAAATGCGGACAAGGTTTGCACATGTATTGTTGATATTGGGTGTATGTACATGTACTCTGGTCACATTTGGTGACACACAGACTGTGCTAAAGTACCACTGCTACTGCAACAATTTTACAGGAGATACTGTTGTATTATAGGTTGCATACAGAAGTTGTCTGTTTTTGTACTACTAATTACATAATTTTCAACAAAAGTAAAATTCGAGAGCTTGTATTGCAAAATATGTAGTTTGTAGTATCATCCATGCCATTGTAATTACTATTTCTCTAAATTTCAAAGAATTTTTAGAATCATGATGATAAAGAGCTATTAGTTTAGTAATTAAAAGCTTTAATTAATAATTAAGTAATACTAAATTCTTACTCAACGACTAAACAAATCATGTAAGGTTTATGAGTTATTCTTGATTGTATAGTTAAAAAGGTAGTATAATAATTTGGAGTGAAATTTAATCAATTTTTTGATTTTAGAAAAAAATATTATTGAAAAAAGATGAAGAAAGTGTACTGAGATCTTTTTTAAAACAAGGATTAATTGCTCACTATTTGGGTTTTTTTAGTGAGTGATTAAAGTAATAAGTTAGCAATATTATTGATAATTGATTGATGGTTGACTCAGTAAATATGTAGATAAATAATCTATTTAATTTGTAAACTAAAAGTGCAACCAGAATCTTATTCTAGGAAAGATTGTGGAAGAGTAGAGAATTCACAAGAATTGATTCAACCATAAAAACCAATGCTTTGCAAGCTTCAACTAAATCAAATCAATTGAAATTCATAAAATTAAAATACTTAGCTCAATAGACCATATTGGGTGCAATCTTCCCCCCTCTTGTGCATGGCCTCTCCCCACACAAGAGTATTTCTTTATTAGCTTTCTTTTCACCAAAATTAGGCCATAGCCCCCAAAATATACAAGATGTGCTTTTTAGAGACCACGGCACTCTTCTTTTACAAAAATAGAGTGTCAAATATTGGGACTAGGGTAAAGCCATAGGCTTTAATAAATTCCACATAATAAATGTATCTTTCCTAAAGTTCAAAATGGAAAAATCATTTGCTAAGGTTGCAAGCTACTATGCTTGCCAAAAATGAAATGTGATGAACCAAGACATTTCTTCCAAAGTAAACTCTTCAATTCCCATAGTCTTCATCACCTGAAAATATAAGCCCAATTAATTATTAAATTAATCCCACAAATATTAAACAAGCACAAATCATCACCAACTCATGACTACCAGGCGTAAGTACCCCCCAGGAATCACCCTGCCATACAAACCTAACCAAAATAATCATAAGTGGCCTCAAACATACGTCATATACCGTGCAACGTATTAATATTTATAGTGGTATCACCCACGATATTAACCTAGCCGGCATGACGCAAGAGTAACCTAGGCGTCTCCAAATTACTCAAGAGAGGATAAATAATATTTTTCTAGAGGACTTAAAATATATTCTCATGACATCCCTCTTGCTTGAGTTTGCAATTGTCCTCAATTGCGGATTTGCTGGGTTTGAAAAGAATGAAGAATTTCAGGGCAAACTCGGAAAAATTTCTCAGGCATCCATTTAGCATCTTCTTGTGGATGATTCTTGAAAGTCAAAAGATACTGGAAGTATTGATTACCTGTTCTTGTTGTTGTTATCTCTTGGTCAATGATAGCATCAGGAACTAGTACTTCTTCCTCTCCTTCAATAAGAGGTGGTTCCTCATCTGTTGGGTGAGTAGGAAGTGTTCCTCGAAAAGGTTTCAAGAGATGGATATGAAAAGAATTGTGGATATTCCAATTAGATGGAAGCTCTAGTCTATAGGCCACATCATTAATCTTTTGAAGGATTTTAAATGGCCCATAATATCTAGGCGCTAGCTTCACTGCAGGGAATTTTTCCACACTCTTTCATTAGGACCTCAATGGAAGGCTTCTTGGGCCCTTTTATTTGGAAGTTTAAGGAGTCAAACCTTTTCTCTTAAGAAGAAACGTTTTCTAATTAGAAGCTTCAAAACGGCTACTTTATTCGAATTTGAATTTTGGGGGAAAAATGGAATTTAAAATCTAGCGGACAAAACCATATCATGTAACATATCTATGGAAAGCTCTTGATGCGTAGATCACAGATCTATAATCTCCGCTCAAATCGGAGCTTGTATGTAGAAGTTATGGAGGTCCGAAAATTGTAAAATTGCCTCCCCTCTTTTTGGGGGGAAAAGTGCACCCTTTGACCACTCTTACACCTCTCTTACAAACCCAACATTTCAGTCCACATGGCAACCCCCCATTTGGCTATTCCCTAATCACCTTGATTAGGCTTGGGCAAATTAAAGGGCCCAAGAAGACCCCATTCACTTCCTAATGAATCAACATTTTTCAATTCTCAAAAGTACATAATCACCTTCTTGAAATGAAAAATCTTTACGCTTCCTATTTGCTTGAGATGTATACATCTCTTGAGCTCTTGCAATACAATCACGCACTTCAGATAAAATGCGATCAAAGTCTCTAACATATTGGTCGGCAGCTTCAATCTTATGAGAGAGTCTAGTAGCCGGAATAGGCAAAGATCTACCATAGATGATCTCAAATGGTGCTCGACCAGTAGCAGTATGAGGAGTATTATTATAAGCAAATTGGAGTAGGTGTATGTACTTATCCCATGCACTAGGTTGCTGGGAAACATAGGCTCTAAGCATATCTAAGATAGTGCTATTTGTGACTTCGGTTTGTCCATTCGATTCTGGATGGAAAGCCGTGGAAAAATCTAACTTAGTGCCTAAGTTTGCTGGGAAACATAGGCTCTAAGCATATCTAAGATAGTGCTATTTGTGACTTCGGTCTGTCCATTCGATTCTGGATGGAAAGCCGTGGAAAAATCTAACTTAGTGCCTAAGTTTGAGAAAAGAGCAACCCAAAAGTGACTACAAAATTTAGAATCTCTATCAGAAACTATCACTTTGGGTAGTCCATGATGAACAAAAATTTGCTTAACAAATATGTTCACGGCTTGCTGAGAAGTTAGTGTCTTTTTACATGGAATGAAATAGGCTTGCTTACTAAATCTGTCCACTATTGTCCAAATCATGTCATGGTGACTGGAAGTAGTAGGAAAGCCAGTAATGAAGTCCATAGACACTTGTTCCCATGGTCTATCAAGAATAGGTAGAGGCATAAGCAATCCCAAAGCTTTGCCTTTGTAGCTTTTAATTGTTTGGCAAATGTTACATTCAGCTACAAATTTAGCTACATCATTCTTCAAATGAGGCCAATAGAATTCTTGAGAAACTACTTGAAGTGTTGCGGAAACTCCTCTATGTCCCACAAATGGTGGTTGGTGCATCTCTTCCAAGACAAGTTGTCTATAAGGTTGAGTAACACACAATCTTTTCTCAAAGAAAAGATAGCCATCATTATGAGAATA
>NC_141073.1:34471685-34499185 GCF_041138505.1 Cibotium barometz | reverse complement strand
ATGGTTGACTCAGCAATTATATAGATCAATAATCTATTTAATTTGTAAACTAAAAGTAATTGATAGAGAATAATGTTAATTATTTATTTAATAAAGTAATTTAATAAAAATATGATAAAATAGAAGCTAGGTACTATCCACGCATTAATTGGATCCTTAGAAAGTTTCTTAAGGTGCATAATCAAGATAGATATCTTTGTGGAATTGTGTCGCTATGTGTTGCAATATTCTTCCACCTTGTAGCGTATCCTTCTTCCACATGTTGGTGCAATATTATTTTGTTGTGTGTCACAAGCTCCTTTATACATATATATATTTACATTTATATATATATATACATGTAGATATATATACATACATATATATATATATATATATATATATATATATATATATACATGTGTATATATACATGTATATATGTATACATATATGCATCTAAATATATACATGTAGATCCTTGTCTATTTTGAGCTCTTTTTTGATTCTAGATGTAACTTCACAATCATTCCCATAACAATTACTCTACTAATCCTTCTCTATAGTGTCTAAGGTGTTTCTTACCTTCCATGGATGTGAACATGATCGTTGTGAGTGTGCAAAGTTCTCACTTCATCAAGAACATGTACATATGCAATACACCCAAACACTTTCAAGTGAGACACATCCGGTCTTATTCCTGTAAACTTCTGTTCAGGAGGAGTCATTCCATGAACATCTACAATGGGTGTCCTATTCATAATGTACACAGGAGTTGCTACTACTTTTGCCCAAAATTAATGTGGCATATTCTTTTTAGCCACCATCAAGGCATGTGCCACTTCTGCAATATGCCTGTTTTTCCTTTCTGGAACACCATTTTGTTGCGGAGTGTACCTACACATAAATTGCCTCTTGATTCCCTGATTTCTCCCCATGAAATCACTGAACTCATTTGAGAAATATTCTCCTCCACCATCTAATCTTAGGCATTTTATTTGCATGCCTTTTTCCTTCTCGACCAAGGCTTTAAATCTCTGAAAGTGAGCAAACACCTCACTTTTCTTCTTCTTCATGAAATAAACCCACACTTTCCTAATGTGGTCATTAATGAATGTAACATAGTACCTGCAACCTGCAATTGTTGCAGTCTTGGTCGGGTCTCCTTACATCTGAATGTATGACATCCCATACATCTGAATGTATGACATCCAATGGCCTTGCACTGACATGCTTTTCATGTGGGAAAGCATGTTTGGCCTGCTTACCAAGTTGGCATGCTTCACATACCTTATGCATACCGTCAACCTTAAACTTTGGCAAACCTGCAACAATATTTTGGGCCTGCATAGACTTCAGTCTTGTTGTACATTCATATGACCAATGCACTTGTACCATATGTCAATATCTGCAAGACACCTATTCCATCCGCAAACATGGCTGCCTTTATCTCATGCATGTTCACATTCAAAGTAAACATTTTACCATTTCTATTACCCTTTGCAACCAAGCGACACTTATTTTTGAAGTCTTCCACAAAACATCCTTGAGAATTAAACCTCACTTGCAGACCCTACTCAACCATTTGTCCAACAAACCAGGTTCTTTGTAATATTCGAAACATGAAGTACATCAGGTAAGTACTTCATTTTGCCATCTTGCATAGACAATGACACTTTACCAACATGCGCAATGGTACCAACATGCGCAATGGGATGTGCAGTATCATCACTTGTTTCTACATAACCTGGTTTTTCCATTTTCTACATATCTCTAAACCACTCAGCATGATTGGTAATGTGGCTAGAGACGGTAGAAATCCACATACCATATATCTTGAGATCTTGACACATCCCATGTTATGGAACTAAGCATGTGCTGCATCAAAAATAGCTGCTCACTTCTGTCATCACCTCCATGTTTGCTAGATGATGTATAGTTGCCTTGCTAACTTCTCACTTTTAATGTCATTCTGCTTTTTGTAGTAGTCCTTTGCCATGTGTCCTGGTATTTCACAGTAATAGCACTCTATGCTATTTGCATTTTGATTTCTTTGCCAACCACCTCGGCCTCTTTGGCTCCCCCTGCCCTCTAGACTAGCCTCTTCCACTTGTGTATGATTGCTGCTATGAATCATTGGACTGTTGTTGTCTAGAATTTTGATTTCCTTGTCGGCCACCACCTTGGCCTCAACCACGACCTCTACCTCTACCTCTACCTGAATTAGAGTAGAAGGCCTGTCCATTATGTTCTTGCTTTGTGAAGAAGAAACCTCACCTATAGTCTTTTCTTCTATAATCAGCATAGATATTAAGTCCCAAAAGTTGGGAATATTCTCCCTAACTACAATGGAGGTCTTGTATGGCTTGTACTCTTTGCCAAGCCCATTTATAGAGACACTCACCAAATCATCATCCTCCACTGATACATTGATAGACCCAAGGGATTCAAAAATTCCCTTGATCTTTAAGGTATATTCATTGATGGACATGCTGTATGCAACTCTTGCTGCAACTTCCTTGCCTTTGTGTTAGTCTGGAACATCTGAACCAGATTCTGCCATATAACTGCTGGAGTGTTTGCATCATGTATGTGTCCTATCATAGTGTTTGTGACACTAATTGAAAGCCAGTACATGACTTTTCTTGCACCCTGATTCCAATCCTTGAATGCCTTTTTATCTGCAGGAGTGGCATTCTCCTCAGATAACTCCGGAGGCTCCTCATTGTCTCCTTCTACATAATCCCAAAATCCTTTACTCATTAGGAAATTGGTGATTTTGAACTTCCAGGCATGGAAGTTATTCTTATCCAGCTTCTCACTAACAATCTGATTAATTCCATCAGATATGTTTTCTTGCAGCAATGTAGATAAAGCATGTTGTATAGGCTTCTTTCCTTGTTTAGAGTTTATGCAAGAAGCTCATGCATAGAGCTTTCATATATATATATATAAACATACAAATATATATATATATACATACATATAGATAAATATAAATAAATAAAAATATATATATATATATATATACATATATACATATATATATGTATGTATATGTGTGTGTATATATATATATATATATATATTTGTATATATGTATATATATATATATATATGTGTATATTTGTATGTATGTATGTATATATATGTGTATATATTTATAAATATGTATGTATGTATGTATGTGTATATGTATATATATATATACATATATATGTAAGTATGTATGTATGTATGTATGTGTATATATATATATATATGTATGTATGTATGTATGTGTATATATATACATATATATATCTATATATGTATATATATACACACATATATATAGATATGTATATATATATATATATATATATATATATATATATAGATATATATATGTATATATATACACATACATACATACATACATACATACATACATATATATATATATATATATATATATATATATATATGTATGTATATACATGTATATACATATATGTATGTATGTATATACATATATATACATATATGTAAGTGAGGTATATAGGCTTATGGGCCAAAGGTCAAGTAGGGTGGATACTAATAAGTATGTGAAAAGGGGGCCATGGTATATAACCCAATGTGATATTATTTGAAGAGACCTTTATATGAGATTTATCTTTCTTGTTTAGTCTAATATTAATGATATTACTCAAGGAATTTTGAAGAGAGAAAATACAAGTTTCTAAGATTTTCTATTAGTAATATATTTACACTTATGATTTATTATTTTTAATAACTAATGAGTTAGTTTTAAGTAATAATCTTATTTTAATTTATTACTAAGTATAACATTTATCTCTTTAATTCTTGGACAAATCACCAAATAATCAATAATATCATTGTTGAGCTATTTCTTGATCAAATTACTAAAAAACTCAATTAGTGAGTGATTAATCCTTGGACTAAAAAAGATCTTTGTTCACTTTCTTCATCATTTTCATTTGGAAGTATTTCTTTTCTAAAATTCAGAAAGTTGACAAGCATCCACTCTAAATTGGAAAAGTTGACTAGCATAATATCTATAAAATTAATACTAATTGTTAATTTTTATAGAATTTTTATATTGAGATTGGTGGAGAAATATTAGCTTTTTATTTACTAATTTTAGTTTTTTATTGCTTGATTATTAGTCCCTTATCATATTGATTGTTAAAGTTCTTAGTAAGTTAGTGAAATTATAATTTGCATATATATATATATGTATAAATATATCTATCTATCTATCTATATATATATATGTTTGTGTATATTTATATACATATGTATACACACACACACACACACACACACACACACACACACACACATATATATATATATACGTATATATTTATATATATACGTATATATATATATATATATATACGTATATATATATATATATATATACGTATATATATATATATATATATATATATATATATATATAAGGAGAATCTCTCACGCAAGGAAGAAATACAATATTAATAGCTCAAGTTCTAGTATTGTTGATGCCCCCATTAATCTAATGATAGAACTGACAAATAGAAGAGCAAAGAATGGTTTACCTTAGGCATTGTCCAACAGACCTTAACAAAGTAGATGCTCATGCAACTAGTCTGATCGAATATCCAAAGAAAGATATTTGCACACTCACAACGATCAGGTTCACATCCATGGAAGGTAAGAAACACCTTAGACACTATAGAGAAGGATTAGTAGAGCAATTGTTATGGGAATGATTGTGAAGTTACATCTAGAATCAAAAAAGAGTTTAAAATAGACAAGGATCTACATGTATATATTTACATGCATATATGTATACATATATACATATATATATACACATGTATATATATATATACATGTGTATATACACATGTATATATGTATACATATATACATGTATATATATATATATATATATATATATATATATATATATATATATACATGTATATATATCTACATATATATATATATATATATGTAAATATATATATGTATAAAGGAGCTTGTGACACACAACAAAATAATTTTGCACCAACATGTGGAAGAAGGATACGCTACAAGGTGGAAGAATATTGCAACACATAGTGACACAATTCCACAGAGATATCTGTCTTGATTGTGCACCTTAAAGAAACTTTCTAAGGATCCAATTAATGTGTGGATAGTACCTAGCTTCTATTTTATCATATTTTTATTAAATTACTTTATTAAATAAATAATTAACATTATTCTCTATCAATTACTTTTAGTTTATAAATTAAATAGATTATTTATCTATATAATTGCTGAGTCAACCATCAATCAATTATCAATAATATTGCTAACTTATTACTTTAATCACTCACTAAAAAAACCCAAATAGTGAGCAATTAATCCTTGTTTTAAAAAAGGTCTCAGTACACTTTCTTCATCTTTTTTCAATAATATTTTTTTCTAAAATCAAAAAATTGATTAAATTTCACTCCAAATTATTATACTACCTTTTTAACTATACAATCAAGAATAACTCATAAACCTTACATGATTTGTTTAGTCGTTGAGTAAGAATTTAGTATTACTTAATTATTAATTAAAGCTTTTAATTACTAAACTAATAGCTCTTTATCATCATGATTCTAAAAATTCTTTGAAATTTAGAGAAATAGTAATTACAATGGCATGGATGATTCTACAAACTACATATTTTGCAACACAAGCTCTCGAATTTTACTTTTGTTGAAAATTATGTAATTAGTAGTACAAAGAAACCATCAAATTATAATTTCACTAATTTACTAAGAACTTTCACAATCAATATGATAAGGGACTAATAATCAAGCAATAAAAAACTAAAATTAGTAAATAAAAAGCTAATATTTCTCCACCAATCTCAATATAAAAATTCTATAAAAATTAACAATTAGTATTAATTTTATAGATATTATGCTAGTCAACTTTTCCAATTTAGAGTGGATGCTTGTCAACTTTCTGAATTTTAGAAAAGAAATACTTCCAAATGAAAATGATGAAGAAAGTGAACAAAGGTCTTTTTCAGTCCAAGGATTAATCACTCACTAATTGAGTTTTTTAGTAATTTGATCAAGAATGAAAGAAAGTAACAGGGGTGGGTTAGTCCCTCACCAAGGGAGTGGCTCATGAAGGAGTCACCACTTAGCATCTCACGGGAGAAGCTCACCATTGATTCTTGGAGAATGAATGAGCCATAATCCCATTTACATTGGTATTTATACTCCACCCAAGAGTTCACACCTACTTACTAGTTGTCCATGGCCTTGGGCCCATAATGCTTTCTTACAAACCATCCCTTCCCCAATGGTTTCGTCCTCGAAACCTCAAATGAATACCCCAAATTCGGAGAAGAATGTTCCATGTGGCTGAATTTACACCAACCCATATTGCTCTATCAATGCTTCATATCCCTGCAATGCTGAAATAGGTTGCCATGAAGCTTCTTCCTTAGGTAAACCTTTCCATTGAACAAGATACTCCACCAAGGTACGAGTGCGAAGTACGTTTTTCCTTGTACCCAAGATAGCTTCTGGAATGTATTCAATCATTCCCTCTTCATTCATTGGAGGTAACTCATCAACCATTTGATCGATCATACCCACATATCCTTTCAAGTGAGAGACATGAAACACATCATGAATCTTTGTTGTAGATGGAAGTAAGAGTTGATATGCAACCTCCCCAACTCTTCGTATAAGGACCATAATAGCGATGAGCTAGCTTGGTGTTGGTGCTTCCCTTCAAAGACGCATATCTTGACTTTGGTATTCTCAAAAGAACCCAATCTCCCACTTTGAATTCCAATGGTCTTCGATGAACATTGGCATATTGTCTCATTTTCTCTTGTGCAACCTTCAAATTACTTTTGCATTGTTGCAACAAAGCTTGCATCCTTTCAGCTTCCTCCTTGGCATTATGGTTAGAAGTCTCATATGTACCCACCAACATAGGCAAATTGACCTTGTAACCATATAAAGCCTCAAAGGGTGACATGCCAATGCTCACATGATATGTTGAGTTGTAAGCAAACTCAGCCAAAGTTAACCAATCATCCCATGTGCTTTGAGTATCATGACAATAGTGGCGTAGATATGTTTCCACCCATTTGTTTACTCTTTCTGTTTGACCATCGGTTTCAGGATGATAGGCGGTGCTTGGAGTAAGCCTCGTTCCCATATATTCAAACAATGTTCTCCAAAAAGTGCTCATGAATTTGACATCACGATCACTCACAATTTGTGACGGCATACCATGCAACTTGAAAACCCCATCAACAAATTGCTTGGCAACATTTTGGGCTGAATATGTGACCTTGGAAGGAATGAAATGGGCCACTTTGGTCAATCTATCCACCACAACATACAAGCTGTCCCACCCTTTCTTTGTGCGCGGAAGGTTAGTAATGAAATCCATTGATATATGACTCCATTTGCCTTTGGGAATGGGCAATGGTTGAAGCAAACCTCCTGGTTTATGTGTAGGATCCTTGTTCAATTGACATGACCGGCACCCACTTACATAAGCATGAATGCTCTTCCACATCCCCTTCCAAAAGAAACTTTTCCTTATTGCATCAAAGGTTTTGCAGACACCCAAATGACCAGCCATAGGAGTACAATGCATCTCTTCCATGATCTTCTTGATAAATGATGAAGTAGGAACCAAGTAGACTTTTCCTTTGTAGTAGAGGAGACCATTTTTCAGCTCATAATGGGGTAACTCTTCACATACACCTTGCTGTAATTTTTACACTATTTGTGAGGTTTCTTCATCAAACAAGTACTCTTCTTGTATCTCCATGATCCAATCTTTATGCACCTCAGAAATAGCATACAATGAGCAGGCCCACATACGAGACAAGGAATCGGCAACCACATTTTCTTTGCCCTTTGTGTATGTGATTTCAAAATCATAGTTTTGTAGTGTTGCTACCCACCTTCTTTGCTTAGGAGACAAATTGGGTTGTGTGAGGAAATACTTCAGCACCCTATGATCACTTCTCACATAAAAATGATCACTTTGTAGTAGAGGAGACCATTTTTCAGCTCATAATGGGGTAACTCTTCACATACACCTTGCTGTAATTTTTGCACTATTTGTAAGGTTTCTTCATCAAACAAGTACTCTTCTTGTATCTCCATGATCCAATCTTTATGCACCTCAGAAATAGCATACAATGAGCAGGCCCACATACGAGACAAGGAATCGGCAACCACATTTTCTTTGCCCTTTGTGTATGTGATTTCAAAATCATAGTTTTGTAGTGTTGCTACCCACCTTCTTTGCTTAGGAGACAAATTGGGTTGTGTGAGGAAATACTTCAGCACCCTATGATCACTTCTCACATAAAAATGACTCCCATATAAGTAATGGTGCCATTTCTTGATAGCATGGAGTATAGCAATCATCTCTTGCTCATACACATGGAGTTCTCTTTCTTTGTCATTCAGCTTTCTACTTTCATAAGCAATGACTCCATGGTCTTGGTAAAGTACCGCACCAATCCCTCTTCCACTTGCATCCGCCCTTATTGTGAAAGGTTTGGTGAAGTCTGGACATACCAAAATAGGTGCTGATGTGAGCATCTTCTTCATATGTTCAAAGCTTTTGTTGGCAATGGCATCCCAAAAGAAGGTTTCCTTCTTCAATTTGTCCATCATTGGGGCTGCAATTTCTGCATAGTGGGCAATAAAGCGCCTATAGAATGAAGATAACCCCAAAAATCCCCTCAATTGAGTAGTGTTTGAAGGAACCGGCCAATTCCTAATACATTCCACTTTCTTTGGATCCACACAAATGCCATCCTTGCTCACAATGTGACCCAAATATTCCACCTCATGTGCCATGAAGGTACATTTTGTCTCCTTAACATTCAACTTGTTTTGCCTCAAGACCTCCAAAACCTCTTTCACGTGCTTCAAATGCACTTCCTCATCTTTGCTATAGATAAGTATATCGTCGAAAAAGACCAATACAAACTTGTAAAGGAAAGGTTGAAGCACTTTGTTCATCAATGCTTGAAAAGTTACCGGTGCATTGCATAATCCAAACGGCATAACCATGAATTGGTAAAGACCCCTTTCCGTACGAAATGCTATTTTGAACTCATCACCACTTTTCATCCTTATTTGATGGTATCCGGAACGCAAATCAATCTTTGAAAAGCATCTGGCACCCTTCAACTCATCCAAAAGATCATCCACCCTTGGTATTGGAAATCGATTTTTGATAGTGATCTTATTCAAATCACGGTAATCAATGCACATACAGAAAGTACCATCCTTTTTCTTCACAAGTAGCACCGGAGAAGCAAAAGGAGATTGACTTGGTTCAACCCATCCCATGTCAATGAGTTCTTTGACTTGCTTTGCCACCTCTTCCTTTTCAACCTTTGACAAACGATAGGGAGGCTTGTTGATTGGTTTGGCATTTGGTTCCAAATCAATAGCGTGATCAACACTCCTCTTTGGCGGCATTGATTTTGGCATGGTAAACACATCTTCATAATCCTTGAGTAGCTTAACCATGTCCACATTTTCGATGCAATCCTTTTTGCTATTATCTTCCTCTTTGCAAAGCTGTAGTACATAAACATAGCCCTCTTTCTTGAACTCTTTCTTCATTTGAGTAGCATTGATCATGAAGAGCTTGGACCCTTGCATTCCATTCAATGTAATAACCCCTCCATGATGCACAAAACTCATGAAACTTTTCTGTAAGTTCATGGTAAAAGAGTTCAAAGTGGACAGCCAATCACATCCAAGTACTATGTCAATTGGTCCCAACTCAATCACCAAAATATCAACTTTGCAAGAGTAGTTCTTGGACAACTCCAATTCTGTACTTTGACACTTCATATTGCAACCCATTGAATCACCATTGGCCACTTGCACCATGTGCTTGTTTGGTAAAGAAGGTTGCATTTTGAGAGTGTTTAAAGACCTTTTATTGTAATAAAGTAGGAACTTTATTCAATAGGGTTAATAATGGGGCAAGTCCATGTATAAAAGAGGGGACTTGGACCATGGTTGTAACTTTTGATGATCAATTTTAGAAATTGAAACTCATGTTTCTTGGAGCTCATGGCTTCTCTCTTGGCTTGTGGAAGGCTATTTCCATTCTCTTGGTGTGAGAGACTAAACACACTTAGGCATCATGTTTACATGGTGATTACTCATATTTTCATGCATTACATCCCTTCATTCCAATTGGTATCAGAGCTCTTGATTTTGATCATGAGCATGCATGGGTTGTTGGGAAAATTTGCTTGAAAATTTGAGTTTCTTTTAAATTTTTTCTCATTTTCTTGTAATCCTTGAGTGATTCTTGACAAATCTTCTCTAATTCTTGCTTAATCTCATGGATATGGTGAGCATTTCATGGAAATTGCTTGAATTTTGAGTGATTTTGGCCAATTTTGCCATTTTTGGACCAAATTTTGGGCCTCTGGACCAAAAATTTGGGGCAGTCGGGCCAAAACTTAGGGCAAGTGACTAATTGCAATTAACTTTTCTGCTAATCATGATTAGTAATCATCTTCTTCTTCCTCAAGCTTTCCATAGCCATGGGATGCTCTTCCTTTACCCGTTTTGATGCCAAACCTTAGGGTTTTTGTAGAGCTTTCTGAGATCTTTCATTTGAGCCTCTTCTTGCTAATTTTTTTCTCAAGATTTGGGAGCTTTTTTTCATCTCTCCATGGCTGAAAGTTGAGCTTAACCTACCTTCCATTGAACCATATCTTTCCATTGCCAAGCTTCTAAACATTTCATATGCATGATTGGCATTCTAATCATCTCATGGAGGGAGTAAAGAAGCACACGGCGGGCTGCAGCAAGCTGCCGCCTCAAAACGGCGATTGAAAGTGTGGAGGGAGAGCTAAGGTACCTAGCTCTACTACCTCAAGAGATGGAAGTTAGGCAATAGGGTTCTTAGCCCTTGTTTGGAGCATATTTTCAAGCCTTATTCAAGCACATGGGAGATGTTATGTGGCTGCAAATTTCAGAGCAAAGAGAGCTACGTTTTTCTTCAACAAGAGGTTTCTTCAACAATTTTCTACCATTGAAGCTTTCCGGATGACATTGGTGAGTTGCTACATTCATCCTTTGCAAGATTTGAAGCATTTGTGAGCAATGGAATGAATTAGGGTTTTCCACATGAAGAAACCCTAATTTTCAGAAATTAGCCATTAAAGCTTGACCATTCACATGCCAATATTGCTTCTCCATGCATTATTGATGGCAATGGTGAAAGGAATTGATTCCACATGAGCTTGGCCAATTCATAGATCACATTTTGGGGGATTTTCTTCATTATGTCTCAATTGGCATGCCATTGATGGAATAGCAAGCTTATGCAATGTTTTTGGAGTCTCTCATGCTCATCTTGATGCCATATGGACACTATGGATGCTATACATAGCCATGCCAATGCTATGTTTTACACATGGGTATAAGAGAGCATTTGGAAGCATGCATTTGTCAATATGATGTGAAAGGGATTGTTGGAATGCAATTGCAAATGCCTTGATTGTGGTTAACAAATGCTTATGCAAATGCCATGGTGAGGGCATTGTGAATTGTTGGTTTGTGTTGGAGCTTTTGGATGATGGATTGAGGCATGAGTCCATGCTTTATTGGTGAGTTCTAAATTGAAAAAAGGCATGAGTCATGCTCAATACTTGTAAGCCAACAAACTTGTTCTATCATTTGATATTATCCACATCATTTTGTACCTACACTCACCATTGCTACCACTTCAAGTTTCTATAGAATCTAGCAATGTGTGAGGGTACCTTGGCATTGGTTGGAGAGGCCAAGGGGAGAATGGCTTGAACTCTTTGTGCCGTGATTGCCTTGGAAAAGCGGTACAAAGGGGGATTAGGTACACCGGTGTGAAGACATGGCCTCAACCTTCACCTTGGAGAAAAACTTGGTGAAGGGGTGAGAAGAGCTTGGCCGGGAGATCGGCAAGCTTCAACGCGCATCCTCAACAATCCTCACCATCGACTTTGTGGATGCATTTGGGCAATGGGGCAAGCTTCAACGCGCGTCCTCAACAATCCTCACCATCGACTTTGTGGATGCATTTGGGCAATGGGGCCCCTTTTTCCGTCATATTGAGTGGATATTGCAAATGCTTTGATGGACAAAGAGTGCATATGATCTTTCATGACATTGTGGGATACAAAGAGGATTGCATTGTGATTTGAGAAGTTGCATTTCCATTTGAGATTTGGTTCCAATTACAAAGGAGACTATGGCGGAATTTTTCCAACAAGGGAGCCAAACAAGCTTATTGATTGGAGATTTACCCCATGGATACACTTGAAGAGTTATTCACAACTACCAAGGGGAGAAACACCAATCATTTGTAGCCGGATTGAGCTTTGGGACAGAATTTTGGGAATTTTTAGGATTTTACAAAACCCTAATTCAGTCCTAGGGTTTTTGGGATTAGGTCCGAGTGATTACACGACTCTATTCTACTCATTGAGAGTTTTCAAATGAGCCATAGAACCCCTTAATCGGATATCACAATCTTGGTCAAAGTAGTCATGTTGACTTTCTGGTCAAAGTCAAACAGAATATACTTCCACTTTGACTGAATCAAAATGCTTTTAGGGGTAGGTTCTATCTTCCATTTGCTTTCTATAGAGCCATCAAAATCCTAATTCCGACATATATTTTGCATTTTAGAGCCAAATTACTACTTTCAGCTGTCCCGCATAAACCCTAAAACAGAGAGTACTTGCCCACACCTAATTCTTACTGTGTTCATTTGGGAGGATAGTAGACACCATTACCTACCCATAGAACCTTCTTTTGTCCAATTCCGACATCATTTGGGCATTCTACCAACATCTTGCATTTTCTTCACTATGCCGAAGGGAAGACCACGCAAGGGTGGGGATATTGTGCAAGAAATGATCATTGGTGATGAGGACATGGAAGGTAATATGGATGCAAGGGATGCATTCATCAATGAAGACAATGGGGGCAATGTACATAATCAAATTTCTCAAGGGACACAAGCGGCGGTTAACCATGACACCCTCATGCAAATGCTTGTACAACGGTTGGAGACCTTAGACTCCAAGCTTGATTCTCATTTTGAAACATTATCCTCACGGATTGGTGTGATGGAGGACAAGTTTGGGAAGTCTCAAGCACAAGAAAAGCATGGGAATTATGGTGACTATGAGCAAAGAAAAGGCAAGGGCATTTTGAATGAGGATTCCATGAAGGCCGTACAAGAGGATCCATTGGGAGCATCAACTCGGGGATTCATGGCGGATGCACGGAGACCTCTTGTCAAGGATATGTTTCCTCCTTCTTTTCATTCGGGTTTGTCTCACCCTAATGCATCAAAGGGTCCTACCTCTTCTAGGGCAATGCATTCAAGGGAAGAGGATGAGGCGTTTGTGAATGATGAGGAGATTGCACTCGATTGGAATCAAATGTCCTTTGCCCAAAGACAAAGGGATGCTCACGAGAAGTGGATGGGATTGTCGAATATCATCAAGAGGGATTACAAAGACTTTGCACAATTTATGGAGTCATACTCAAAGATGCAAAGATTCAAGCCCTCTACCCAACATGATAACCCATCCCACATATCTTCCAAGGATGTCAAAGACAAAATCTCACTATCAAAGTTCAAAGGTGACGGGTCATCTCCGCAAGAGTTGGAGGAGTGGGCTACCAAGCTTGACACCTATTTCCAACTTTACCCAAAAAGTGAGCGTGATATGGTACAATTTTCCTCCTTACATCTTGAAGATGATGCTCATCAATGGTGGAGGCACTTGGTCAAACAAGGGAACACGCCATCAACTTGGGAAGGATTGAAGCGGGAGATGAACTTGGCCTTCATTTCACCCTTAGTGCTTGACCGATACCATGAAGAATGGTATGAGCTTTGTCAAAAGGGGATGATGGTGAGAGATTACATCAAGAGATTTTTGAAGCTTTCAATGTACGTGGAAGGCTTGAGTGAAGACATGAAGATGAAAAAGTTTGTGCATGGGCTTGAACACTTCATCAAGGTGGATGTGTCGGCTCAAAGGCCTAGCTCTCTCAAAGAAGCTATGAGGTTAGCCGAACTCTATGAGCCAAAGTACAAGAGGTCTCAGCCCATGACCTTCACCAAAGACACACTCAAACCAACCACTACTTCTTACAATTTTGGGAAAGGTCCTACCTCCACATTATCATCCTCTAATCCAAGAACTCCTACATCATTTGGGGGTGGACAGCCAAAGAATGGGATACATCAATTTGATGCCAAAAGGAGTAGTGACTTCATGAAGAAGAAGCCCTTTCAACCCTTCAAGAAGACTCAAAGAATGGATGATCCAAAGATTGAGGAGTTGAGAAGCAAAGGGCTATGTTTCAAGTGCAAAGAGAGGTGGTCACCCGGGCATGTGTGCAAATCAAAGAAGATTGTGGCCACTATGATCCTCATGGATGAGGAAGAGAACAAGGATGACTCTCATGACATTGAGGAATGGGAGGATTGCAATGAAGAAGCACATGAGGAGTCACTTGAAGACCATTCTTTCATCACGGAGGATGGTGAGTTTCCGTTTGATCCAGGAGGTGGAGTTAAGGAAAGCCTTGTGGATGGAGACATGCCTACCAATGCAGAAATTTCAGCTTGCATATGCTCTATCTCACAAGAGTTGTTGGCGGGTTGCAAGAACCCAAGCACACTAAGGTTGGTGGGGACCATCAATGGGAGGGTTGCACATATTCTTGTGGATTCCGGGAGCACTCATAGCTTCATCAACTCTAAATCCATCAACTCTCTCAAACTCAACACAAAGAAGACACCTACAACATTCCAAGTGCAAGTGGCAAATGGGAAAAGTGAGAAGACTAGCTTGGTTTGCCCTTCTACAAAAGTGGTTTTATCCTCTTCATACACTTGGGAAGGTGATTTGGTGGTTTTGGATATGGGTCCCATCGACATTATTATGGGGTGTGATTGGTTGGCTTCACTTGGTGACATTCACATGAACCTTCAACAAGGTTTCATGAGCTTTCTACATCATGGGCAACAAGTGGTACTTGCTGCAAATGCACCTAAGAAGCTCTCTTTGATCACTCCAAGGCGACTCAAGAAAGAGATTAAGGCTTTTGGCACTATCTATGTGTTACATGTTACCCAAGAGGGGATGGAAGGCAGTGGACAGCACATAGATGAGGAAATGGCAACTCTTCTTAAGGAGTATGAAGATATTTTGCAAGTGCCAAAGAGTCTACCACCTAAGAGGGAGATTGACCATGCCATAGTACTTGAACCGAATGCAAAGGTTGTCAACAAGCCTCCTTACCGTTTGTCTAAGGTAGAAAGAGAGGAAGTGGCTAAGCAAGTGCAAGATTTGCTTACTATGGGTCTTATTCAACCTTCACAATCTCCATTTGCATCTCCCGTTCTCTTGGTGAAGAAGAAGGATGGATCCTTTCGCATGTGCATTGATTATCGTGACTTGAACAAGGTCACAATCAAGAATAGGTATCCCATACCTCGCATTGATGATCTTCTTGATGAGCTCAAAGGGGCAAAGTTCTTCACTAAGATTGATTTGAGATCGGGATATCATCAAATAAGGATGAAGGAAGGTGATGAAGAGAAGACAGCATTTAGGACGGAAAGGGGATTGTTTCACTTCATGGTGATGCCCTTTGGTCTTACAAATGCTCCGGCCACTTTTCAAGCATTGATGAATCGGATATTGGCTCCCCTTCTTTTCAAGTTTGTGCTAGTGTTCTTCGATGACATCTTGATCTATAGCAAGAGCAAAGGGGAACATCTATGTCATGTGAAGCAAGTGTTTGAAGTGTTGAGGAAGCACAAGCTTTATGCAAAGGAGAGCAAATGCACATTCATGGTCAATGAAGTGGAATATCTTGGACACTTGGTGGGTGAGAATGGCATAAGGGCTGATCCTAAGAAAGTGGCATGTGTCAAAGAGTGGCCAACACCAAGCAATACAACTCAATTGAGAGGATTTTTGGGATTATCTTCTTTCTATAGAAGATTCATGCAACATTATGCATCCATTGCGGCACCTCTTACCGACTTGCTCAAGAGGGAGGCTTTCTTTTGGGATTCCATTGCCAACAAGAGCTTCAATGAGCTCAAGGAGTTGCTCACTTCAGCCCCTATACTTGTATGTCCGGATTTTGCAAAGACATTTTATGTGAGGGCGGATGCAAGTGGTAGAGGAATTGGGGCAGTTTTGTATCAAGAGCATGGAGTCATTGCATTTGAAAGTAGATAGCTTACCGAAAAGGAGATGGGGCTTCATGTTTATGAGCAAGAGATGCTAGCCATACTTCATGCCATCAAGAAGTGGCATCACTATCTTTATGGTGCTCATTTCAAGGTGAGAAGTGATCATAGGGTGCTGAAATTTTTCCTTTCCCAACCAAATCTTTCTCCAAAGCAAAAGAGATGGCTGGCCACACTTCAAGGATATGATTTTGAGATATCCTACACACCCGGGAAGGACAATGTAGTGGCGGATGCATTGTCTAGAATGTGGGCATGCACTACAACTTCAATCATGGAGGTATATAGTGAATGGATCAAGGGGATTCAAGAGGAATACCTCATCAATGAAGGTGCTGCCCATATTTATACCAAATTACAGCAAGGTGATGGTGGAGAGTTTCCTCATTACAAGCTTCACAATGGTCTCTTGTGGTACAAGGGTAAGGTGTATTTGGTTCCTACCTCATTCTACATACCAAAGGTGCTTCATGAGATGCATTCTTCACCACTTTCGGGCCATCTTGGTGTACTCAAAACCTATGATAAAGTGAGCAAGAGTTTTTATTGGAAAGGCATATGGGGAGATGTGAAGAAGTTTGTGATGGAATGTGCTTCTTGTCAAAAGAATAAGGATAGCCATCAACTCCCAAGTGGTTTACTTCATCCATTACCTATTCTGGATGGTAAATGGACTCACATTTCTATGGACTTCATCACGGGTCTACCAAAGACAAAGCATGGATGGGATCAAATATTTGTGGTGATTGATAGGCTTACAAAATCAGCCCATTTCATTGCTTCAAAGACCACTTATGGAGCATCTCATATTGCCAAGCAATTTTTGGAACATGTATTCAAGATACATGGCTTGCCACTCAACATAGTTTGTGATCGAGATACCAAGTTCATGGGGACTTTTTGGAGGTCATTATATGAGAGCTTGGGTACTCAAATCACTCCATCTACGGCCTATCACCCTCAAACGGATGGGCAAACGGAGTGCACAAACAAATGGCTTGAGGTGTACTTGAGGCACTATTGTCATGACATGCAAACATCTTGGGATGAGTGGCTTTGTCTTGCTGAATTTTGCCATAATTCAAGCAAGCATTTGAGTATTGGCATGTCACCTTTTGAGGCTCTCTATGGATATCAAGTACATGTGCCATCGATAGCCTTCCATGAAGACAAAGTGGTCAATCCATTGGCAAAAGAAGAGTTGGAAAGAATGAGACAGCTTCTTCAACTTTGCAAGGACAATATGAAGAAGGCTCAAGATGTCATGAAGGCTAATGCGGATGTTCATAGAAGGAATGTGGAGTTTGAAGAGGGTGATTATGTGCTATTGAAGCTTCCCAAGAGTCGGCATAACACTCTCAAAGGTGTAACCAACTCAAAATTGGCTCATAGGTATTATGGACCATACTTGATTATCAAGAGGGTTGGTGATTTGGCCTACAAGTTGGATTTGCCTTCTTCGACAAGGATCCATAATGTGTTTCATGTATCTAACCTTAAGAGGTTTATGGGATCTTTGCCTCAAGAGATGGAAGAGCTTCCACCCATGAATGAAGAAGGTGAGATCATTTATGAGCCGGAGAGGGTTATTGGCAAGAGGACAAGAGAGTTGAGGAATCGGAATATTGATGAATACCTTGTCAAATGGAAGCAATTACCCATGGATGAGGCTACTTGGCAATCATTGGAGTATGTCCAACAACATGGCTTACTTGTGGATGACTTTCCATGACCAAGTGGTATGGTTTACTTGAGCAAATTGGGTAATATGAGGAGAAGTATACATGCTGTAATTTCTGGACAGCTTTGGGAAGGTCTACTATTGGGCCTATTTTTCTACTCCAACAAGCTTCATGGCGTATCCTAATGAAAGATTATGATGTGGGCTACATATGGCTGAGTGTACATATCATTTTCAGCCCAATATATGGAGTCTAAATGAAGGATTTTCAAGGGTCTTCATCGACTAGAAGGGCTGTCATAACAGTCCCACTCATACACTTTGGGCTTGAAGCTTTGTGGACTTGTACACATCCAAATTTTCATTGTATATGTGCTTTGGATGTACTTGAGAACTCTTAACCACTTCCCATTGATTACATTAGAGTCTCATACTTTGAGATTGTACATGTTATTGATTTTGAGGACAAAATCTTTGGGAAGGGATGGTTTGTAATAAAGTAGGAACTTTATTCAATAGGGTTAATAATGGGGCAAGTCCATGTATAAAAGAGGGGACTTGGACCATGGTTGTAACTTTTGATGATCAATTTTAGAAATTGAAACTCATGTTTCTTGGAGCTCATGGCTTCTCTCTTGGCTTGTGGAAGGCTATTTCCATTCTCTTGGTGTGAGAGACTAAACACACTTAGGCATCATGTTTACATGGTGATTACTCATATTTTCATGCATTACATCCCTTCATTCCATTTATTGACAAAACTATGCGTGCTTCCAGTATCAATGAGTGTATATGCTGTTCTTCCATTCACCTTGATCTTCAATCTCAATGTGTTGGCACCCTTACTTCCCGCATAAGCATCATGAGAGATTGTACACAAGGTAGTATGTGCACTATTGTTTTCATTCCACACGCATAGAGGGATCCCATCATCCATTTTGTCATGAGCAAACTTTAGTTTCCCACCCCGATCAAAAGGAAACTCGGGATTTTCTTCATCAAAACCATCATCATGAGAACCTCCACCCTCATGAGGATCTCCCGATCCTAAGGCATCATTGCATTCAAGGAATTCCTCCTCCTCATGATTAGCATTGTCCTCAGTGATAATGTAGCTTATGGAAATATCCTTGGATTTGCATACTTTGAAGTGATCCTTGTTCCATTTTTCTCCACATTTGAAACATAGACCTTTGAGCCTCATTTCATGCAAACGGGCCTCCTTGATAACCTTGCTTTTTGAACCCCCATTTGCTGGCTTGGACTCATTGTATGTAGCTTTGTTGGACATAAATGGTGGTTTAAATGGAAATCTATTAGACCCTCTACCATACACGGTAGGAAATCTTGGAAGATTAGGTCTTGTGTTTGCATGAGAACCCATTTCAGTCCTTGTGATCACTTCCCCTTTGATATTCCCTTTGCTAGCCCACTTTGTCAAGTACTTCTCTTCATGGATTTCTGCAAGCATCATTGCCTTCTTCAAAGTGGTGGGTTCATGAGACTTGACATCACCACCAATAGAAGCTTTCAAGCCCCTTATATACTTGACAACAAGATAATGCTCATCAAAGTCGTCCAAGTATAATAGAAGCTTTAGAAACTTGTGAGAATATTCCTTCACGGTAGTGATTTGCTCTAGCTTGTCCCATTCCACAATGTGATTGTCCCTTTACATGCGAGAAGTAAACTCTTCTGCCATGTCATTCTTGAATTCTTCCCAAGTAGTGATGACATAACCATGAGATTGCTTCCTCCTCCACCAAGTGTGAGCAAAACCTTCAAGATGAAGTGAGGCGAAGTAGACTTTGGCAATCTCACTCCTTGGGCTGATTTCGAAGTAGAGATCCATCCTGTTTGCCCACTCTTCAAAGTCTTCGATAGAATTTAATTCTCCTTTGAACTTATTAAATATGATTTTGTCCTTCACAGCATTGTCAAAATCACCATGCATTCTTGAACCCCTCTGCCGTGCTCTTGGATCATCAAATCCTCTTCCTTCACCCAAGTGTCTATGCATTTGCTCATCTTCCAATTGCCAATCACCTGCATCTTTAAATCCCTTCTGTTCATACCCTCTTCTTGCATCTTGCATAAAGGATGAAGTTCTTGGAATACTGGCATTTGATCTCTCATAAGAAGCATCACCCATAGGTCTCTTGCCCTTGTCCATGTAAGAAGAATGTGGCATCATTTGAGGTGGTATCATTTGTCTTACTTTGTGCTCTTCTGGCATAGAAGGCTTTCCATCATGTTTGGCATCATAATGTACACCATCCATTGCATTCATATCGGCTTCTAGGTTGAGCTTGAGAGGAGCCAATTCACTAATGGCTTTCTCCAAGTCTTTTAACCCTCTCTGCATCACGTCATCCAAGTAGTGGTGTCGCTTGTCGAACCGTTCCATGAGGTGTTTCCTTGCCGTTAGTGCTGGGTAACGCGGTAAGGAAGAGGATTAGGTACTTGGTGGTAAAGAAATGGCCTCAACCTTCACCTTGGGATGTAAACTTGGTGAAGGGGTGAGAAGTGCTTGGCCGGGAGATTGGCAAGCATAGACGCGCTTCATCGACCACTTCATTCGACTTGAGCAAACTAGCAAATCCTCTACATCGACTTCTTATGCAAAAGGACAAAATTGATGCCATAAGGTCACATGCTCAGATAGAAAAATGATTGAGGATTGATTTGCTTACAGTGGTCAAATGCATAAGGATTTTAATACTTGATTGAGATGCTTTGATTTGATTGAGATTTGGTGCAAAAAGAGGGGAGACCATGGCAAAATTTTTGCAAAATTTGCCTACTTGCAGCCAGGACAAATCCTTGAATTTCTAGGGTTTTTCAAAAGCTTTTCAAATCTGTCCTAAAAGCTCTTCAATCTACCCGAAAACCTCTTTCAAACAAGCTAAAGATCACTCAAATCGGAGTAGTATTGAGCGGTCAAAGTTAAGAGTTGACTTTCAGCTAAAATAGTTGACTGGTCAAAGGCTGTTGACTTTTTCAAATCTATATTTGGGGATCCTTACTCGTCTCGTCAAGAGCTTCGCATCGATATAAAGATCACCCAAATCGGTTACCGTTTGAATAGAGAAAAAAAAATCAAGTGGTCTTTGCAAGGAGGGATCAATTACGCGCATGGAAATGACTAGAGGAGGTCAAAACAAGGGAGCCCGGAATGAAAATGATCAAAGACAACCGGAAGCAATGATGGCAATGAGTTCATCAATGAGGAATGAAGAAAGTTCAACCATAAAAGTACCATCTCCAGATGAATCTCAGCCAGTGGAAATGCCTCAATCTTTGGGAACTACTCCGCTAACAGTGGACATGATGTTAATGGCTATGGAGAGTATGTTTCAAAGGATTGAAAATAACCAAACAAATCGGCAACAACAATTTGGTGAACACCTCATGGAACGGTTCGACAAGCGACACCACTACCTGGATGACGTGATGCAAAGAGGGTTAAAAGACTTGGAGAAAGCCATTAGTGCATTGGCTCCTCTCAAGCTCAACCAAGAAGCCGATATGAATGCAATGGATGGTGTACATTATGAGGCCAAACATGATGGAAAGCCTTCTATGCCAGAAGAGAACAAAGTAAAACAAATGATGCCACCTCAAATGATGCCACATTCTTCTTACATGGACAAGGGCAAGAGACCTATGGGTGATGCTTCTTATGAGAGATCCAATGCCAGTATTCCAATAACTTCATCCTTTATGCAAGATGCAAGAAGAGGGTATGAACAGAAGGGATTTAAAGATGCAGGTGATTGGCAATTGGAAGATGAGCAAATGCATAGACACTTGGGTGAAGGAAGAGGATTTGATGATCCAAGAGCACGGCAGAGGGGTTCAAGAATGCATGGTGATTTTGACAATGCTGTGAAGGACAAAATCATATTTAATAAGTTCAAAGGAGAATCAAATTCTATCGAAGACTTTGAAGAGTGGGCAAACAAGATGGATCTCTACTTCGAAATCAGCCCAAGAAGCGAGATTGCCAAAGTCTACTTCGCCTCACTTCATCTTGAAGGTTTTGCTCACACTTGGTGGAGGAGGAAGCAATCTCATGGTTATGTCATCACTACTTGGGAAGAATTCAAGAATGACATGGCAGAAGAGTTTACTTCTCGCATGCAAAGGGACAATCACATTGTGGAATGGGACAAGCTAGAGCAAATCACTACCGTGAAGGATTATTCTCATAAGTTTCTAAAGCTTCTATTATACTTGGACGACTTTGATGAGCATTATCTTGTTGTCAAGTATATAAGGGGCTTGAAAGCTCCTATTGGTGGTGATGTCAATTCTCATGAACCCGCCACTTTGAAGAAGGCAATGATGCTTGCAGAAATTCATGAAGAGAAGTACTTGACAAAGTGGGCTAGCAAAGGGAATATCAAAGGGGAAGTGATCACAAGGACTGACATGGGTTCTCATGCAAACACAAGACCTAATCTTCCAAGATTTCCTACCATGTATGGTAGAGGGTCTAATAGACTTCCATTTAAACCACCATTTATGTCCAACAAAGCTACATACAATGAGTCCAAGCCAACAAATGGGGGTTCAAAAAGCAAGGTTATCAAGGAGGACCGTTTGCATGAAATGAGGCTCAAAGGTCTATGTTTCAAATGTGGAGAAAAATGGAACAAGGATCACTTCAAAGTATGCAAATCCAAGGATATGTCCATAAGCTACATTATCACTGAGGACAATGCTAATCATGAGGAGGAGGAATTCCTTGAATGCAATGATGCCTTAGGATGGGGAGATCCTCATGAGGGTGGAGGTTCTCATGATGATGGTTTTGATGAAGAAAATCCCGAGTTTCCTTTTGATCCGGGTGGGAAACTAAAGTTTGCTCATGACAAAATGGATGATGGGATGCCTCTATGCGTGTGGAATGAAAACAATAGTGCACATACTACCTTGTGTACAATCTCTCATGATGCTTATGCGGGAAGTAAGGGTGCCAACACATTGAGATTGAAGATCAAGGTGAATGGGAGAACAGCATATGCACTCATTGATACTGGAAGCACGCATAGTTTTGTCAATAAAAGGTCTTTGAACACTCTCAAAATGCAACCAACTTCTTTACCAAACAAGCACATGGTGCAAGTGGCCAATGGTGATTCAATGGGTTGCAATATGAAGTGTCAAAGTACAGAATTGGAGTTGTCCAAGAGCTACTCTTGCAAAGTTGATCTTTTGGTGATTGAGTTGGGACCAATTGACATAGTACTTGGATGTGATTGGCTGTCCACTTTGAACTCTTTTACCATGAACTTACAGAAAAGTTTCATGAGTTTTGTGCATCATGGAGGGGTTATTACATTGAATGGAATGCAAGGGTCCAAGCTCTTCATGATCAATGCTACTCAAATGAAGAAAGAGTTCAAGAAAGAGGGCTATGTTTATGTACTACAGCTTTGCAAAGAGGAAGATAATAGCAAAAAGGATTGCATCGAAAATGTGGACATGGTTAAGCTACTCAAGGATTATGAAGATGTGTTTACCATGCCAAAATCAATGCCGCCAAAGAGGAGTGTTGATCACGCTATTGATTTGGAACCAAATGCCAAACCAATCAACAAGCCTCCCTATCGTCGTTTGTCAAAGGTTGAAAAGGAAGAGGTGGCAAAGCAAATCAAAGAACTCTTTGACATGGGATGGGTTGAACCAAGTCAATCTCCTTTTGCTTCTCCGGTGCTACTTGTGAAGAAAAAGGATGGTACTTTCCGCATGTGCATTGATTACCGTGATTTGAATAAGATCACCATCAAAAATCGTTTTCCAATACCAAGGGTGGATGATCTTTTGGATGAGTTGAAGGGTGCCACATGCTTTTCAAAGATTGATTTGCGTTCCGGATACCATCAAATAAGGATGAAAAGTGGTGATGAGTTCAAAACAGCATTTCGTACAGAAAGGGGTCTTTACCAATTCATGGTTATGCCGTTTGGATTATGCAATGCACCGGCAACTTTTCAAGCATTGATGAACAAAGTGCTTCAACCTTTCCTCTACAAGTTTGTATTGGTCTTTTTCGACGACATACTTATCTATAGCAAACATGAGGAAGTGCATTTGAAGCACGTGAAAGAGGTTTTGGAGGTCTTGAGGCAAAACAAGTTGTATGTTAAGGAGACAAAATGTACCTTCATGGCACATGAGGTGGAATATTTGGGTCACATTGTGAGCAAGGATGGCATTTGTGTGGATCCAAAGAAAGTGGAATGTATTAGGAATTGGCCGGTTCCTTCAAACACTACTCAATTGAGGGGATTTTTGGGGTTATCTTCATTCTATAGGCGCTTTATTGCCCACTATGCAGAAATTGCAGCCCCAATGAGACGGACAAATTGAAGAAGGAAACCTTCTTTTGGGATGCCATTGCCAACAAAAGCTTTGAAGATATGAAGAAGATGCTCACATCAGCACCTATTTTGGTATGTCCAGACTTCACCAAACCTTTCACAATAAAGGCGGATGCAAGTGGAAGAGGGATTGGTGCAGTACTTTACCAAGACCATGGAGTCATTGCTTATGAAAGTAGAAAGCTGAATGACAAAGAAAGAGAACTCCATGTGTATGAGCAAGAGATGATTGCTATACTCCATGCTATCAAGAAATGGCACCATTACTTATATGGGAGTCATTTTTATGTGAGAAGTGATCATAGGGTGCTGAAGTATTTCCTCACACAACCCAATTTGTCTCCTAAGCAAAGAAGGTGGGTAGCAACACTACAAAACTATGATTTTGAAATCACATACACAAAGGGCAAAGAAAATGTGGTTGCCGATTCCTTGTCTCGTATGTGGGCCTACTCATTGTATGCTATTTCTGAGGTGCATAAAGATTGGATCATGGAGATACAAGAAGAGTACTTGTTTGATGAAGAAACCTCACAAATAGTGCAGAAATTACAGCAAGGTGTATGTGAAGAGTTACCCCATTATGAGCTGAAAAATGGTCTCCTCTACTAAAAGGAAAAGTCTACTTGGTTCCTACTTCATCATTTATCAAGAAGATCATGGAAGAGATGCATTGTACTCCTATGGCTGGTCATTTGGGTGTCTACAAAACCTTTGATGCAATAAGGAAAAGTTTCTTTTGGAAGGGGATGTGGAAGAGCATTCATGCTTATGTAAGTGGGTGCCGGTCATGTCAATTGAACAAGGATCCTACACATAAACCGGGAGGTTTGCTTCAGCCATTGCCCATTCCCGAAGGCAAATGGAGTCATATATCAATGGATTTCATTACTAACCTTCCGCGCACAAAGAAAGGGTGGGACAGCTTGTATGTTGTGGTGGATAGATTGACCAAACTGGCCCATTTCATTCCTTCCAAGGTCACATATTCAGCCCAAAATGTTGCCAAGCAATTTGTTGATGGGGTTTTCAAGTTGCATGGTATGCCGTCACAAATTGTGAGTGATCGCAATGTCAAATTCATGAGCTCTTTTTGGAGAACATTGTTTGAATATATGGGAACCAAGCTTACTCCAAGCACCGCCTATCATCCCGAAACCGATGGTCAAACAGAAAGAGTAAACAAATGGGTGGAAACATATCTACGCCACTATTGTCATGATACTCAAAGCACATGGGATGATTGGTTACCTTTGGCTGAGTTTGCTTACAACTCAACATATCATGTGAGCATTGGCATGTCACCCTTTGAGGCTTTATATGGTTACAAGGTCAATTTGCCTATGTTGGTGGGTACATATGAGACTTCTAACCATAATGCGAAGGAGGAAGCTGAAAGGATGCAAGCTTTGTTGCAACAATGCAAAAGTAATTTGAAGGTTGCACAAGAGAAAATGAGACAATATGCCAATGTTCATCGAAGACCATTGGAATTCAAACTGGGAGATTGGGTTCTTTTGAGAATACCAAAGTCAAGATATGCGTCTTTGAAGGGAAGCACCAACACCAAACTAGCTCATCGCTATTATGGTCCTTATCAAGTGATACGAAGAGTTGGGGAGGTTGTATATCAACTCTTACTTCCATCTACAACAAAGATTCATGATGTGTTTCATGTCTCTCACTTGAAAGGATATGTGGGTATGATCGATCAAATGGTTGATGAGTTACCTCCAATGAATGAAGAGGGAATGATTGAATACATTCCAGAAGCTATCTTGGGTACAAGGAAAAAGGTACTTCGCACTCGTACCTTGGTGGAGTATCTTGTTCAATGGAAAGGTTTACCTAAGGAAGAAGCTTCATGGCAACCTATTTCAGCATTGGAGGGATATGAAGCATTGATAGAGCAATATGGGTTGGTGTAAATTCAGTCACATGGAACATTCTTCTCCGAATTTGGGGTATTTATTTGAGGTTTCGAGGACGAAACCATTGGGGAAGGGATGGTTTGTAAGAAAGCATTATGGGCCCAAGGCCATGGACAACTAGTAAGTAGGTGTGAACTCTTGGGTGGAGTATAAATACCAATGTAAATGGGATTATGGGCATTCATGATAATGTTATCTGTTCCAAGAATCAATGGTGAGCTTCTCCCGTGAGATGCTAAGTGGTGACTCCTTCATGAGCCACTCCCTTGGTGAGGGACTAACCCACCCCTGTTACTTTCTTTCAATACATGTAAATATATATATGTATAAAGGAGCTTGTGACACACAACAAAATAATGTTGCACCAACATGTGGAAGAAGGATACGCTACAAGGTGGAAGAATATTGCAACACATAGTGACACAATTCCACAGAGATATCTGTCTTGATTGTGCACCTTAAAGAAACTTTCTAAGGATCCAATTAATATGTGGATAGTACCTAGCTTCTATTTTATCATATTTTTATTAAATTACTTTATTAAATAAATAATTAACATTATTCTCTATCAATTACTTTTAGTTTATAAATTAAATAGATTATTTATCTATATAATTGCTGAGTCAACCATCAATCAATTATCAATAATATTGCTAACTTATTACTTTAATCACTCACTAAAAAAACCCAAATAGTGAGCAATTAATCCTTGTTTTAAAAAAGATCTCAGTACACTTTCTTCATCTTTTTTCAATAATATTTTTTTCTAAAATCAAAAAATTGATTAAATTTCACTCCAAATTATTATACTACCTTTTTAACTATACAATCAAGAATAACTCATAAACCTTACATGATTTGTTTAGTCGTTGAGTAAGAATTTAGTATTACTTAATTATTAATTAAAGCTTTTAATTACTAAACTAATAGCTCTTTATCATCATGATTCTAAAAATTCTTTGAAATTTAGAGAAATAGTAATTACAATGGCATGGATGATTCTACAAACTACATATTTTGCAACACAAGCTCTCGAATTTTACTTTTGTTGAGAATTATGTAATTAGTAGTACAAAGAAACCATCAAATTATAATTTCACTAATTTACTAAGAACTTTCACAATCAATATGATAAGGGACTAATAATCAAGCAATAAAAAATTAAAATTAGTAAATAAAAAGCTA
>NC_141073.1:34446685-34459185 GCF_041138505.1 Cibotium barometz | reverse complement strand
ACTTCCAAGTGATGAATATGTCTCGTGCGGATGTCATCTTAGGACGGGAGTGGTTGTATGGGTTAGGGTCATCACTCAAAAGGAGTTATGAACATAATACGTTTACGTTTGAGGCCAATGGTAAGCATGTTTTACTTATTGGGGAACGTGATGTACCCCCAACACCACTCATATGTAATGCCGAACTCTCTTTTTTGGAGCATAGTAATCAAATAGAAGAAGTCTATTTTTGTTATTGTGTGTCTCAAACTAGTGGGTTTGATGTGCATGATGTTTCTTCTTCAAATGAATCTTCCTCAGCGATGCCTTCTTTCTCTTTACCTTCTTCTAAAATCTCTTTAAATAATCTTAAGCAACCAGTTAATGCTTTGTCTTTGCAACAACTATTACAAGAATTTAAAGATATTTTTCCTAATGAATTACCAGAGGGTTTGCCACCCGAACGAGCTTTGCCTCATTGCATTGATGTCGTTCCGGGCACCAAACCAATTAGTAAGCCGTCGTACAGGCTTAGTGCGACTGAAGCAGCTGAGGTGGAACGTCAGCTTGCTAACTACCTTAGTAAGGGCTTCATTCGCCATAGTGCTTCACCATGGGCATCGCCCATTCTTTTGGTGAAGAAAAAGGATGGATCCATGCGCATGTGTGTGGATTATCGCTCCTTGAATGCGGTAACCATTAAGAACAAATACCCGCTACCTAAGATAGATGAGTTGTTTGATCAACTCAAAGGTGCGAAGTATTTTTCTAAAATTGATTTACGTTCAGGATATCATCAAGTGCGTATTAACGCTGATGATATAACCAAGACTGCGTTCCGAACTCGCTTTGGACACTATGAGTTTTTGGTTATGCCGTTTGGGCTTACTAATGCCCCGGCAACGTTTATGACGCTTATGGATAGCGTACTAAGGCCGTACTTAGGCAAATTTGTCATTGTCTTTCTTGATGACATTTTGGTCTATAGTTCGACTTTAGAAGAGCATTTGGAACACTTACGAAAAGTTTTTCAGCTACTACGCGAGAATGCACTTTACGCGAAAGAAAGTAAGTGTGAATTTCTCAAGGATAGCATACAATACCTAGGTCATGTAATTTCTGCAGACGGAATTGCTATGGATGCTAGTAAGGTTGATGCTATTATGCGATGGCCAACACCTCGAAGTAAGGAAGAACTTCAAATCTTCTTGGGAATGGCAGGATTTTATCGCAAATATGTGAACGGTTATGCAAAGATTGCCGCTCCCATGACTGATCAATTGAAAGGTGCGGCAATTACCTTTCAATGGCGTGAGGAGCAACAACGTAGCTTTGATCAGCTTAAAGTTGCTTTGGCTACAGCTCCCATCTTGGCAATTGTGGATCCTCAAAAACCATTTGTGATTGAAACGGATGCCAGTGCTAAGGCAGTGGGTGCGGTTCTCATTCAAGATGGTCATCCTGTTGCCTATGAGAGCAAGAAGCTCAATCGTGCTCAACAAAACTACTCAGCTTACGAGCGTGAGCTCTTTGCCATCATATATGCCTTACGAAAATGGCAACATTACTTATATGGTGCGCAATTCGAGCTTGTTTTTTATCACGAAAGCATAAAGTGGTTTATGAACCAAACAGATTTGCAGGGTCGAAAGGCCAGATGGGCTGAGATCCTTCAGGAGTATGATTGCAAGCTACGCTATCGCAAAGGACGTTACAATATTGTAGCTGATGCTTTGAGTCGTATGCCGGAGATTAATTCGCTGCTATTCACAGAGTTGAAAAGCGAATTGTTAGAATCTTTACGAGGCAAATGCAAGCAGGATTCAACATACTCAAAGGTGTGGAATCATGTTCAAATGAGGGGTCCCTCTCACTCAAACGGTAGTGTTTCCAGTTCTTCCACACATGGTTCTTCTTTATCACAAGATGAACTACAGCGATGGAAAAACTTTTCCATCGATGATGGATACTTACTCCACAAGGGGAGAGTTTGTGTTCCATTGGACTTAGACACTAGGCGCCAAATTCTTTTTGAGTGTCATGATAGTCCAAGTGCAGGTCATGCGGGCATTCGCAAAACGTATGCTCTCGTAAGAAAGCATTTCTATTGGCCTGGACTTCACAAGGATGTTACTGACTATGTTCTGCAGTGTCAGAAGTGTCAAGTGAACAAAGCAGAACGTCTTAAAGCTGGCGGGTTACTGCATCCATTAGAGATTCCTGACGGAAAGTGGGAAAGTATCTCTATGGATTTTATAACGGGCTTGCCCACAACGAATCGTGGACATTATGCCATTTGGGTAATCGTGGATCGATTAACCAAGCTTTGTCGGTTTGTGCCTACTAAGAAAACAGTTACAACTCCAGAATTGGGACGCCTTTTCGTGGAGAATGTTTACCGACTTTATGGCTTACCATCCAATATTGTCAGTGATCGCGATCGCAAGTTTAACAGTCATTTTTGGCGAGCAGTATTCAGTAAGTTGGGTACTATGTTGAACCTTAGTACAGCTGATCATCCGCAGACAGATGGTCAGACTGAACGGGTTAATCAAGTGCTGGAAGATATGCTTCGGGCATATGTCAGCAAAAAACAATCTGATTGGGAGTCTTATTTGCCTATTCTTGAGTTTGCTTACAATAGTGCAAAGCATGTCTCGACAGGCTTTAGCCCTTTCATGTTGATGTATGGTTTTCAGCCACGTTCACCAGTGTCGGTGGGACTGGCGAATGAGAAAATCAGTCAGGTTAAGGATTTTATCCAAGACCATATGGATATGTTGCGCCTTGCACGATACATATATACATGTATATATATATATATATATATATACACACATGTATATATATCTACATATATATATATATATATATATGTGTGTGTGTGTGTGTGTGTGTGTGTGTGTGTGTGTGTATAAAGGAGCTTGTGACACACAACAAAATAATGTTGTACCAACATGTGGAAGAAGGATACGCTACAATGTGGAAGAATATTGCAACACATAGTGACACAATTCCACAGAGATATCTGTCTTGATTGTGCACCTTAAAGAAACTTTCTAAGGATCCAATTAATGTGTGGATAGTACCTAGCTTCTATTTTATCATATTTTTATTAAATAAATAATTAACATTATTCTCTATCAATTACTTTTAGTTTATAAATTAAATAGATTATTTATCTATATAATTATTGAGTCAACCATCAATCATTTATCAATAATATTGCTAACTTATTACTTTAATCACTCACTAAAAAAACCCAAATAGTGAGCAATTAATCCTTGTTTTAAAAAAGATCTCAGTACACTTTCTTCATCTTTTTTCAATAATATTTTTTTCTAAAATCAAAAAATTGATTAAATTTCACTCCAAATTATTATACTACCTTTTTAACTATACAATCAAGAATAACTCATAAACCTTACATGATTTGTTTAGTCATTGAGTAAGAATTTAGTATTCTTTGAAATTTAGAGAAATAGTAATTACAATGGCATGGATGATACTATAAACTACATATTTTGCAACACAAGCTCTCAAATTTTACTTTTGTTGAAAATTATGTAATTAGTAGTACAAAGAAACCATCAAATTATAATTTCACTAATTTACTAAGAACTTTCACAATCAATATGATAAGGGACTAATAATCAAGAAATAAAAAACTAAAATTAGTAAATAAAAAGCTAATATTTCTCCACCAATCTCAATATAAAAATTCTATAAAAATTAACAATTAGTATTAATTTTATAGATATTATGCTAGTCAACTTTTCCAATTTAGAGTGGATGCTTGTCAACTTTCTGAATTTTAGAAAAGAAATACTTCCAAATGGAAATGATGAAGCAAGTGAACAAAGGTCTTTTTTAGTCCAAGGATTAATCACTCACTAATTGAGTTTTTTAGTAATTTGATCAAGAAATAACTTAACAATGATATTATTGATTATTTGGTGATTTGTCCAAGAATTAAAGAGATAAATGTTATACTTAGTAATAAATTAAAATAAGATTATTACTTAAAACTAACTCATTAGTTATTAAAAATAATAAATCATAAGTGTAAATATATTACTAATAGAAAATCTTAGAAACTTGTATTTTCTCTCTTCAAAATTCCTTGAGTAATATCATTAATATTAGACTAAACAAGAAAGATAAATCTCATATAAAGGTCTCTTCAAATAATATCACATTGGGTTATATACATGTCTCCCTTTTCACATACTTATTAGTATCCACCCTACTTGGCCTTTGACCCATAAGCCTATATACCTCACTTACATATATGTATATATATGTATATACATACATACATATATGTATAAACATGTATATACATATATATATATACATATATATATATATATATATATATATATATATATATATGTATGTATGTATATATGTATGTGTATATATATACATATATATATCTATATATATATATACATATCTATATATATGTGTGTATATATACATATATAGATATATATATGTATATATATACACATACATACATACATACATATATATGTATATGTATATATATACACATACATACATACATACATATATATAAATATATACACATATATATACATACATACATACAGATATACACATATATATATATATATATATAAATATATATATATATATATATATATATATATATATATATATACACGTATACATACATATATATATGTGTGTGTGTGTGTGTGTGTGTGTGTCTATACATATATATTTGTATATATGTATATATATATATATATATTTATTTATTTATTTATATTTATCTATATGTATGTTTATATATATATATATATATTTTTTATGTATGTATGTATGTATCTATATGTATATTTATATTTGTATGTATATATATATATGTATACATATATATATGTATATTTACATATATATATATATATATATATATATATATATATATATATATATCCATGTATATATATTTATATACATGTATATATATGTATACATGTATATATATCAATATACATGTACATATCTGTATATACATATATACATATATCTATATGTATATTCATACATACATATATGTATCTATATGTATATACATACACATATGTATATAAATATGTATATATATATATATATACATATATATATATATGTATAGTAGATGCTCATGCAACTAGTCTGATCGAATATCCAAAGAAAGATATTTGCACACTCACAACGATCAGGTTCACATCCATGGAAGGTAAGAAACACGTTAGACACTGTAGAGAAGGATTAGTAGAGCAATTGTTATGGGAATGATTGTGAAGTTACATCTAGAATCAAAAAAGAGTTTAAAATAGACAAGGATCTACATGTATATATTTACATGCATATATGTATACATATATACATATATATATACACATTTATACATGTATACATATATACATGTATATATATATATATATATATATATATATATATATATATATATATATGTATATATATATATATATTTACATGTATATATATCTACATATATATATATATATATATGTAAATATATATATGTATAAAGGAGCTTGTGACACACAACAAAATAATGTTGCACCAACATGTGGAAGAAGGATACGCTACAAGGTGGAAGAATATTGCAACACATAGTGACACAATTCCACAGAGATATCTGTCTTGATTGTGCACCTTAAAGAAACTTTCTAAGGATCCACTTAATGTGTGGATAGTACCTAGCTTCTATTTTATCATATTTTTATTAAATTACTTTATCAAATAAATAATTAACATTATTCTCTATCAATTACTTTTAGTTTATAAATTAAATAGATTATTTATATATATAATTGCTGAGTCAACCATCAATCAATTATCAATAATATTGCTAACTTATTACCTTAATCACTCACTAAAAAAACCCAAATAGTGAGCAATTAATCCTTGTTTTAAAAAAGATCTCAGTACACTTTCTTAATCTTTTTTCAATAATATTTTTTCTAAAATCAAAAAATTGATTAAATTTCACTCCAAATTATTATACTACCTTTTTAACTATACAATCAAGAATAACTCATAAACCTTACATGATTTGTTTAGTAGTTGAGTAAGAATTTAGTATTACTTAATTATTAATTAAAGCTTTTAATTACTAAACTAATAGCTCTTTATCATCATGATTCTAAAAATTCTTTGAAATTTAGAGAAATAGTAATTACAATGGCATGGATGATTCTACAAACTACATATTTTACAACACAAGCTCTCGAATTTTACTTTTGTTGAAAATTATGTAATTAGTAGTACAAAGAAACCATCAAATTATAATTTCACTAATTTACTAAGAACTTTCACAATCAATATGATAAGGGACTAATAATCAAGATGAAAGAAAGTAACAGGGGTGGGTTAGTCCCTCACCAAGGGAGTGGCTCATGAAGGAGTCACCACTTAGCATCTCACGGGAGAAGCTCACCATTGATTCTTGGAACAGATAACATTATCATGAATGAGCCATAATCCCATTTACATTGGTATTTATACTCCACCCAAGAGTTCACACCTACTTACTAGTTGTCCATGGCCTTGGGCCCATAATGCTTTCTTACAAACCATCCCTTCCCCAATGGTTTCGTCCTCGAAACCTCAAATGAATACCCCAAATTCGGAGAAGAATGTTCCATGTGGCTGAATTTACACCAACCCATATTGCTCTATCAATGCTTCATATCCCTCCAATGCTGAAATAGGTTGCCATGAAGCTTCTTCCTTAGGTAAACCCTTCCATTGAACAAGATACTCCACCAAGGTACGAGTGCGAAGTACCTTTTTCCTTGTACCCAAGATAGCTTCTGGAATGTATTCAATCATTCCCTCTTCATTCATTGGAGGTAACTCATCAACCATTTGATCGATCATACCCACATATCCTTTCAAGTGAGAGACATGAAACACATCATGAATCTTTGTTGTAGATGGAAGTAAGAGTTGATATGCAACCTCCCCAACTCTTCGTATCACTTGATAAGGACCATAATAGCGATGAGCTAGTTTGGTGTTTGTGCTTCCCTTCAAAGACGCATATCTTGACTTTGGTATTCTCAAAAGAACCCAATCTCCCAGTTTGAATTCCAATGGTCTTCGATGAACATTGGCATATTGTCTCATTTTCTCTTGTGCAACCTTCAAATTACTTTTGCATTGTTGCAACAAAGCTTGCATCCTTTCAGCTTCCTCCTTGGCATTATGGTTAGAAGTCTCATATGTACCCACCAACATAGGCAAATTGACCTTGTAACCATATAAAGCCTCAAAGGGTGACATGCCAATGCTCACATGATATGTTGAGTTGTAAGCAAACTCAGCCAAAGGTAACCAATCATCCCATGTGCTTTGAGTATCATGACAATAGTGGCGTAGATATGTTTCCACCCATTTGTTTACTCTTTCTGTTTGACCATCGGTTTCGGGATGATAGGCGGTGCTTGGAGTAAGCTTGGTTCCCATATATTCAAACAATGTTCTCCAAAAAGTGCTCATGAATTTGACATCGCGATCACTCACAATTTGTGACGGCATACCATGCAACTTGAAAACCCCATCAACAAATTTCTTGGCAACATTTTGGGCTGAATATGTGACCTTGGAAGGAATGAAATGGGCCACTTTGGTCAATCTATCCACCACAACATACAAGCTGTCCCACCCTTTCTTTGTGCGCGGAAGGTTAGTAATGAAATCCATTGATATATGACTCCATTTGCCTTCGGGAATGGGCAATGGCTGAAGCAAACCTCCCGGTTTATGTGTAGGATCCTTGTTCAATTGACATGACCGGCACCCACTTACATAAGCATGAATGCTCTTCCACATCCCCTTCCAAAAGAAACTTTTCCTTATTGCATCAAAGGTTTTGTAGACACCCAAATGACCAGCCATAGGAGTACAATGCATCTCTTCCATGATCTTCTTGATAAATGATGAAGTAGGAACCAAGTAGACTTTTCCTTTGTAGTAGAGGAGACCATTTTTCAGCTCATAATGGGGTAACTCTTCACATACACCTTGCTGTAATTTCTGCACTATTTGTGAGGTTTCTTCATCAAACAAGTACTCTTCTTGTATCTCCATGATCCAATCTTTATGCACCTCAGAAATAGCATACAATGAGCAGGCCCACATACGAGACAAGGAATCGGCAACCACATTTTCTTTGCCCTTTGTGTATGTGATTTCAAAATCATAGTTTTGTAGTGTTGCTACCCACCTTCTTTGCTTAGGAGACAAATTGGGTTGTGTGAGGAAATACTTCAGCACCCTATGATCACTTCTCACATAAAAATGACTCCCATATAAGTAATGGTGCCATTTCTTGATAGCATGGAGTATAGCAATCATCTCTTGCTCATACACATGGAGTTCTCTTTCTTTGTCATTCAGCTTTCTACTTTCATAAGCAATGACTCCATGGTCTTGGTAAAGTACCGCACCAATCCCTCTTCCACTTGCATCCGCCCTTATTGTGAAAGGTTTGGTGAAGTCTGGACATACCAAAATAGGTGCTGATGTGAGCATCTTCTTCATATCTTCAAAGCTTTTGTTGGCAATGGCATCCCAAAAGAAGGTTTCCTTCTTCAATTTATCCGTCATTGGGGCTGCAATTTCTGCATAGTGGGCAATAAAGCGCCTATAGAATGAAGATAACCCCAAAAATCCCCTCAATTGAGTAGTGTTTGAAGGAACCGGCCAATTCCTAATACATTCCACTTTCTTTGGATCCACACAAATGCCATCCTTGCTCACAATGTGACCCAAATATTCCACCTCATGTGCCATGAAGGTACATTTTGTCTCCTTAACATACAACTTGTTTTGCCTCAAGACCTCCAAAACCTCTTTCACGTGCTTCAAATGCACTTCCTCATCTTTGCTATAGATAAGTATGTCGTCGAAAAAGACCAATACAAACTTGTAGAGGAAAGGTTGAAGCACTTTGTTCATCAATGCTTGAAAAGTTGCCGGTGCATTGCATAATCCAAACGGCATAACCATGAATTGGTAAAGACCTCTTTCTGTACGAAATGCTGTTTTGAACTCATCACCACTTTTCATCCTTATTTGATGGTATCCGGAACGCAAATCAATCTTTGAAAAGCATGTGGCACCCTTCAACTCATCCAAAAGATTATCCACCCTTGGTATTGGAAATCGATTTTTGATGGTGATCTTATTCAAATCACGGTAATCAATGCACATGCGAAAAGTACCATCCTTTTTCTTCACAAGTAGCACCGGAGAAGCAAAAGGAGATTGACTTGGTTCAACCCATCCCATGTCAATGAGTTCTTTGACTTGCTTTGCCACCTCTTCCTTTTCAACCTTTGACAAACGATAGAGAGGCTTGTTGATTGGTTTGGCATTTGGTTCCAAATCAATAGCATGATCAACACTCCTCTTTGGCGGCATTGATTTTGGCATGGTAAACACATCTTCATAATCCTTGAGTAGCTTAACCATGTCCACATTTTCGATGCAATCCTTTTTGCTATTATCTTCCTCTTTGCAAAGCTGTAGTACATAAACATAGCCCTCTTTCTTGAACTCTTTCTTCATTTGAGTAGCATTGATCATGAAGAGCTTGGACCCTTGCATTCCATTCAATGTAATAACCCTTCCATGATGCACAAAACTCATGAAACTTTTCTGTAAGTTCATGGTAAAAGAGTTCAAAGTGGACAGCCAATCACATCCAAGTACTATGTCAATTGGTCCCAACTCAATCACCAAAAGATCAACTTTGCAAGAGTAGTTCTTGGACAACTCCAATTCTGTACTTTGACACTTCATATTGCATCTCATTGAATCACCATTGGCCACTTGCACCATGTGCTTGTTTGGTAAAGAAGTTGGTTGCATTTTGAGAGTGTTCAAAGACCTTTTATTGACAAAACTATGCGTGCTTCCAGTATCAATGAGTGCATATGCTGTTCTCCCATTCACCTTGATCTTCAATCTCAATGTGTTGGCACCCTTACTTCCCGCATAAGCATCATGAGAGATTGTACACAAGGTAGTATGTGCACTATTGTCTTCATCCCACACGCATAGAGGCATTCCATCATCCATTTTGTCATGAGCAAACTTTAGTTTCCCACCCGGATCAAAAGGAAACTCGGGATTTTCTTCATCAAAACCATCATCATGAGAACCTCCACCCTCATGAGGATCTCCCCATCCTAAGGCATCATTGCATTCAAGGAATTGCTCCTCCTCATGATTAGCATTGTCCTCAGTGATAATGTAGCTTATGGACATATCCTTGGATTTGCATACTTTGAAGTGATCCTTGTTCCATTTTTCTCCACATTTGAAACATAGACCTTTGAGCCTCATTTCATGCAAACGGTCCTCCTTGATAACCTTGCTTTTTGAACCCCCATTTGCTGGCTTGGACTCATTGTATGTAGCTTTGTTGGACATAAATGGTGGTTTAAATGGAAGTCTATTAGACCCTCTACCATACACGGTAGGAAATCTTGGAAGGTTAGGTCTTGTGTTTGCATGAGAACCCATTTCAGTCCTTGTGATCACTTCCCCTTTGATATTCCCTTTGCTAGCCCACTTTGTCAAGTACTTTTCTTCATGAATTTCTGAAAGCATCATTGCCTTCTTCAAAGTGGCGGGTTCATGAGACTTGACATCACCACCAATAGGAGCTTTCAAGCCCCTTATATACTTAACAACAAGATAATGCTCATCAAAGTCGTCCAAGTATAATAGAAGCTTTAGAAACTTATGAGAATATTCCTTCACGGTAGTGATTTGCTCTAGCTTATCCCATTCCACAATGTGATTGTCCCTTTGCATGCGAGAAGTAAACTCTTCTGCCATGTCATTCTTGAATTCTTCCCAAGTAGTGATGACATAACCATGAGATTGCTTCCTCCTCCACCAAGTGTGAGCAAAACCTTCAAGATGAAGTGAGGCAAAGTAGACTTTGGCAATCTCGCTCCTTGGGCTGATTTCGAAGTAGAGATCCATCTTGTTTGCCCACTCTTCAAAGTCTTCGATAGAATTTGATTCTCCTTTGAACTTATTAAATATGATTTTGTCCTTCACAGCATTGTTAAAATCACCATGCATTCTTGAACCCCTCTGCCGTGCTCTTGGATCATCAAATCCTCTTCCTTCACCCAAGTGTCTATGCATTTGCTCATCTTCCAATTGCCAATCACCTGCATCTTTAAATCCCTTCTGTTCATACCCTCTTCTTGCATCTTGCATAAAGGATGAAGTTCTTGGAATACTGGCATTGGATCTCTCATAAGAAGCATCACCCATAGGTCTCTTGCCCTTGTCCATGTAAGAAGAATGTGGCATCATTTGAGGTGGCATCATTTGTCTTACTTTGTTCTCTTCTGGCATAGAAGGCTTTCCATCATGTTTGGCATCATAATGTACACCATCCATTGCATTCATATCGGCTTCTTGGTTGAGCTTGAGAGGAGCCAATGCACTAATGGCTTTCTCCAAGTCTTTTAACCCTCTCTGCATCACGTCATCCAGGTAGTGGTGTCGCTTGTCGAACCGTTCCATGAGGTGTTCACCAAATTGTTGTTGCCGATTTGTTTGGTTATTTTCAATCCTTTGAAACATACTCTCCATAGCCATTAACATCATGTCCACTGTTAGCGGAGTAGTTCCCAAAGATTGAGGCATTTCCATTGGCTGAGATTCATCTGGAGATGGTGCTTTTATGGTTGAACTTTCTTCATTCCTCGTTGATGAACTCGTTGCCATGATTGCTTCCGGTTGTCTTTGATCATTTTCATTCCGGGCTCCCTTGTTTTGACCTCCTCTAGTCATTTCCATGCGCTTAATTGATCCCCCTTTGCAAAGACCACTTACTTGATTTTTTTTTTCTCTATTCAAACGGTATCCGATTTGGGTGATCTTTATATCAACGCGAAGCTCTCGACGAGACGAATAAGAATCCCCAAAAACAGATCTGAAAAAGTCAACAGCCTTTGACCAGTCAACTATACCGGCTGAAAGTCAACTCTTGATGTTAACCGCTCAATTCTTATCCGATTTGGGTGATCTTTATATCGATGCGAAGCTCTTGACGAGATGAGTAAGGATCCCCAAAAATAGATTTGAAAAAGTCAACAGCCTTTGACCAGTCAACTATTCTAGCTGAAAGTCAACTCTTGGCTTTGACCGCTCAATACTACTCCGATTTGAGTGATCTTTAGCTTGTTTGAAAGAGGTTTTCGGGTAGATTGAAGGGCTTTCAGGACAGATTTGAAAAGCTTTTGAAAAACCCTAGAAATTCAAGGATTTGTCCCGGCTGCAAGTAGGCAAATTTTGCAAAAATTTTGCCATAGTCTCCCCTCTTTTTGCACCAAATCTCAATCAAATCAAAGCATCTCAATCAAGTATTAAAATCCTTATGCATTTGACCACTGTAAGCAAATCAATCCTCAATCATTTTTCCATCTGAGCATGTGACCTTA
>NC_141073.1:34411685-34419185 GCF_041138505.1 Cibotium barometz | reverse complement strand
GGGTAACTCTTCACATACACCTCGCTGTAATTTCTACACTATTTGTGAGGTTTCTTCATCAAACAAGTACTCTTCTTGTATCTCCATGATCCAATCTTTATGCACCTCAGAAATAGCATACAATGAGCAGGCCCACATACGAGACAAGGAATCGGCAACCACATTTTCTTTGCCCTTTGTGTATGTGATTTCAAAATCATAGTTTTGTAGTGTTGCTACCCACCTTCTTTGCTTAGGAGACAAATTGGGTTGTGTGAGGAAATACTTCAGCACCCTATGATCACTTCTCACATAAAAATGACTCCCATATAAGTAATGGTGCCATTTCTTGATAGCATGGAGTATAGCAATCATTTCTTGCTCATACACATGGAGTTCTCTTTCTTTGTCATTCACCTTTCTACTTTCATAAGCAATGACTCCATGGTCTTGGTAAAGTACCGCACCAATCCCTCTTCCACTTGCATCCGCCCTTATTGTGAAAGGTTTGGTGAAGTCTGGACATACCAAAATAGGTGCTGATGTGAGCATCTTCTTCATATCTTCAAAGCTTTTGTTGGCAATGGCATCCCAAAAGAAGGTTTCCTTCTTCAATTTGTCTATCTCATTGGGGCTGCAATTTCTGCATAGTGGGCAATAAAGCGCCTATAGAATGAAGATAACCCCAAAAATCCCCTCAATTGAGTAGTGTTTGAAGGAACCGGCCAATTCCTAATACATTCCACTTTCTTTGGATCCACACAAATGCCATCCTTGCTCACAATGTGACCCAAATATTCCACCTCATGTGCCATGAAGGTACATTTTGTCTCCTTAACATATAACTTGTTTTGCCTCAAGACCTCCAAAACCTCTTTCACGTGCTTCAAATGCACTTCCTCATGTTTGCTATAGATAAGTATGTCGTCGAAAAAGACCAATACAAACTTGTAGAGGAAAGGTTGAAGCACTTTGTTCATCAATGCTTGAAAAGTTGCCGGTGCATTGCATAATCCAAACGGCATAACCATGAATTGGTAAAGACCCCTTTCTGTACGAAATGCTATTTTGAACTCATCACCACTTTTCATCCTTATTTGATGGTATCCGGAACGCAAATCAATCTTTGAAAAGCATGTGGCACCCTTCAACTCATCCAAAAGTTCATCCACCCTTGGTATTGAAAAACGATTTTTGATGGTGATCTTATTCAAATCACGGTAATCAATGCACATGCGGAAAGTACCATCCTTTTTCTTCACAAGTAGCACCAGAGAAGCAAAAGGAGATTGACTTGGTTCAACCCATCCCATGTCAATGAGTTCTTTGACTTGCTTTGCCACCTCTTCCTTTTCAACCTTTGACAAACGATAGGGAGGCTTGTTGATTGGTTTGGCATTTGGTTCCAAATCAATAGCGTGATCAACACTCCTCTTCGGCGGCATTGATTTTGGCATGGTAAACACATCTTCATAATCCTTGAGTAGCTTAACCATGTCCACATTTTCGATGCAATCCTTTTTGCTATTATCTTCCTCTTTGCAAAGCTGTAGTACATAAACATAGCCCTCTTTCTTGAACTCTTTCTTCATTTGAGTAGCATTGATCATGAAGAGCTTGGACCCTTGCATTCCATTCAATGTAATAACCCCTCCTTGATGCACAAAACTCATGAAACTTTTCTGTAAGTTCATGGTAAAAGAGTTCAAAGTGGACAGCCAATCACATCCAAGTACTATGTCAATTGGTCCCAACTCAATCACCAAAAGATCAACTTTGCAAGAGTAGCTCTTGGACAACTCCAATTCTGTACTTTGACACTTCATATTGCAACCCATTGAATCACCATTGGCCACTTGCACCATATGCTTGTTTGGTAAAGAAGTTGGTTGCATTTTGAGAGTGTTCAAAGACCTTTTATTGACAAAACTATGCGTGCTTCCAGTATCAATGAGTGCATATGCTGTTCTCCCATTCACCTTGATCTTCAATCTCAATGTGTTGGCACCCTTACTTCCCGCATAAGCATCATGAGAGATTGTACACAAGGTAGTATGTGCACTATTGTTTTCATTCCACACGCATAGAGGCATCCCATCATCCATTTTGTCATGAGCAAACTTTAGTTTCCCACCCGGATCAAAACCGTCATCATGAGAACCTCCACCCTCATGAGGATCTCCCCATCCTAAGGCATCATTGCATTCAAGGAATTCCTCCTCCTCATGATTAGCATTGTCCTCAGTGATAATGTAGCTTATGGAAATATCCTTGGATTTGCATACTTTGAAGTGATCCTTGTTCCATTTTTCTCCACATTTGAAACATAGACCTTTGAGCCTCATTTCATGCAAACGGTCCTCCTTGATAACCTTGCTTTTTGAACCCCCATTTGCTGGCTTGGACTCATTGTATGTAGCTTTGTTGGACATAAATGGTGGTTTAAATGGAAGTCTATTAGACCCTCTACCATACACGGTAGGAAATCTTGGAAGATTAGGTCTTGTGCTTGCATGAGAACCCATGTCAGTCCTTGTGATCACTTCCCCTTTGATATTCCCTTTGCTAGCCCACTTTGTCAAATACTTCTCTTCATGAATTTCTGCAAGCATCATTGCCTTCTTCAAAGTGGCGGGTTCATGAGACTTGACATCACCACCAATAGGAGCTTTCAAGCCCCTTATATACTTGACAACAAGATAATGCTCATCAAAGTCGTCCAAGTATAATAGAAGCTTTAGAAACTTATGAGAATATTCCTTCACGATAGTGATTTGCTCTAGCTTGTCCCATTCCACAATGTGATTGTCCCTTTGCATGCGAGAAGTAAACTCTTCTGCCATGTCATTCTTGAATTCTTCCCAAGTAGTGATGACATAACCATGAGATTGCTTCCTCCTCCACCAAGTGTGAGCAAAACCTTCAAGATGAAGTGAGGCGAAGTAGACTTTGGCAATCTCGCTCCTTGGGCTGATTTCGAAGTAGAGATCCATCTTGTTTGCCCACTCTTCAAAGTCTTCGATAGAATTTGATTCTCCTTTGAACTTATTAAATATGATTTTGTCCTTCACAGCATTGTCAAAATCACCATGCATTCTTGAACCCCTCTGCCGTGCTCTTGGATCATCAAATCCTCTTCCTTACCCAAGTGTCTATGCATTTGCTCATCTTCCAATTGCCAATCACCTGCATCTTTAAATCCCTTCTGTTCATACCCTCTTCTTGCATCTTGCATAAAGGATGAAGTTCTTGGAATACTGGCATTGGATCTCTCATAAGAAGCATCACCCATAGGTCTCTTGCCCTTGTCCATGTAAGAAGAATGTGGCATCATTTGAGGTGGCATCATTTGTCTCACTTTGTTCTCTTCTGGCATAGAAGGCTTTCCATCATGTTTGGCATCATAATGTACACCATCCATTGCATTCATATCGGCTTCTTGGTTGAGCTTGAGAGGAGCCAATGCACTAAAGGCTTTCTCCAAGTCTTTTAACCCTCTTTGCATCACGTCATCCAGGTAGTGGTGTCGCTTGTCGAACCGTTCCATGAGGTGTTCACCAAATTGTTGTTGCCGATTTGTTTGGTTATTTTCAATCCTTTGAAACATACTCTCCATAGCCATTAACATCATGTCCATTGTTAGCGGAGTAGTTCCCAAAGATTGAGGCATTTCCACTGGCTGAGATTCATCTGGAGATGGTGCTTTTATGATTGAACTTTCTTCATTCCTCGTTGATGAACTCGTTGCCATCAATGCTTCCGGTTGTCCTTGATCATTTTCATTCCGGACTCCCTTGTTTTGACCTCCTCTAGTCATTTCCATGCGTGTAATTGATCCCTCCTTGCAAAGACCACTTACTTGATTTTTTTTTTTCTATTCAAACGGTATCCGATTTGGGTGATCTTTATATCGATGCGAAGCTCTTGACAAGACGAATAAGAATCCCCAAAAACAGATCTGAAAAAGTCAACAGCCTTTGACCAGTCAACTGTACTGGCTGAAAGTCAACTCTTGATGTTAACCGCTCAATTCTTATCCGATTTGGGTGATCTTTATATCGATGCAAAGCTCTTGATGAGACGAGTAAGGATCCCCAAAAACAGATTTGAAAAAGTCAACAGCCTTTTACCAGTCAACTGTTCTAGCTGAAAGTCAACTCTTAACTTTGACCGCTCAATACTACTCCGATTTGAGTGATCTTTAGCTTGTTTGAAAGAGGTTTTCAGGTAGATTAAAGAGCTTTCAGGAGAGATTTGAAAAGCTTTTGAAAAACCCTAGAAATTCAAGGATTTGTCCTAGCTGCAAGTAGGCAAATTTTGCAAAAATTTTACCATGGTCTCCCCTCTTTTTGCACCAAATCTTAATCAAATCAAAGCATCTCAATCAAGTATTAAAATCCTTATGCATTTGACCACTGTAAGCAATTCAATCCTCAATCATTTTTCCATCTGAGCATGTGACCTTATGGCATCAATTTTGTCCTTTTGCATAAGAAGTCGATGTAGAGGATTTGCTTGTTTGCTCAAGTCGAATGAAGTGGTCGATGAAGCGCGTCGATGCTTGCCGATCTCCCGGCCAAGCACTTCTCACCCCTTCACCAAGTTTACATCCAAGGTGAAGGTTGAGGCCATTTCTTTACCACCAAGTACCTAATCCTCTTCCTTACCGCGTTACCCGGCACTAACGACAAGGAAGATTCAAGACATTCTCCCCTTGGCCTCTCCTCCAAATGCCAAGGTACCCTTACTTCATTCTAGATTCTAGGAATAAAATCGTGAGTTACAAGCTCAAATGAATGAGTAGAGTTGACTTACAATTGATTTATAGCATGACTCATGCTCATTCATATCATAATACATGGTTCATAGTGCTTCCTTCATCACATCCACTCATGGCGTCAATACATTTTCACATATATCAACAACATCCAAGTGTCATGGAGCGGTGATCTCGGGTCGTGTTCTGGGCGCGAGTTCTTGCTCGGGACTAGAAAATCCAGTACAAAAGTGAAAACAGAGAGCACTTGCTGAATCCTGCACCTCAAGACCTATAGCTCGTCTCGAAGAGGACGACGAGCCGGTCGTTTTGAGTACTAGAACTCCAAAAACGGAGTTCGTATGAGAGAGTTATGATCAAAAACGTGCAACCAGCAATGGAAAACGGTCACCAAAAAGTGGGCTTCCAACCCAAAACATTTTATTCAATCCCCCAAATGTGCCAAAAGCTATGCTCACTTATGCCAATATGCAAGGCATAGCATTGAATGGCTATGTGTAGCATTCAAGCATTCATTATGCATAAAGAGCAGCATGAATGACCATGATTAAAGTCCAATTTCTGAAAATTAGGATTTTATGTGTAATAAAACCCTAAATCACTCCATAGCTTGAAAGAATGATTCAAAATTGTAAGAAAGTGATGGAGCAACTCACCAATGTCACCCGGGAAGCCTTAATGCTTGAATTTGTTGAAGGAGATGAAGATTAGGGTCACTTTGGTGAAAAACGTGGGCAGCTTTGGTAGTGATTTTCAGCCCCATTGCTCATGGAAAATAGGTGAAATACTTCATAAAACATTGCTAGATACCTGAGAGACTCAATGCCCTTTGCTCATGTTGAGATTCCATGGCTAGGGTTTGCAAGAAAACTCCCAAACAAAAAAAACGTTTTTGATTAACAACTACTAATCAAGATTAGAAATTTTTTCCAATTTGGTCCACTCATTCAAAAAAAATAGGTCCATGTGCTCAGATTTGAACCACAAACTCTACCTTAGCCATATTTCCTTCCCCCATGAATCAAATGAAGCAGAAATTTCACGAAATGAGAAGAAGAAAAGAAAAATTACTAATCATGGATCAAAAGCCATGCTCTGATACCAATGAAAGAAAGTAACTGGGGTGGGTTAGTCCCTCACCAAGGGAGTGGCTCATGAAGGAGTCACCACTTAGCATCTCACGGGAGAAGCTCACCATTGATTCTTGGAATAGATAACATTATCATGAATGAGCCATAATCCCATTTACATTGGTATTTATACTCCACCCAAGATTTCACACCTACTTACTAGTTGTCCATGGCCTTGGGCCCATAATGCTTTCTTACAAAAACTCAAATAGTGAGCAATTAATCCTTGTATTAAAAGAGATCTCAGTACACTTTCTTCATCTTTTTTCAATAATATTCTTTTCTAAAATCAAAAAATTGATTAAATTTCACTCCAAATTATTATACTACCTTTTTAACTATACAATCAAGAATAACTCATAAACCTTACATGATTTGTTTAGTCGTTGAGTAAGAATTTAGTATTACTTAATTATTAATTAAAGCTTTTAATTACTAAACTAATAGCTCTTTATCATTCTGATTCTAAAAATTCTTTGAAATTTAGAGAAATAGTAATTACAATGGCATGGATGATACTACAAACTACATATTTTGCAACACAAGCTCTCGAATTTTACTTTTGTTGAAAATTATGTAATTGATAGTACAAAGAAACCAACAAATTATAATTTCACTAATTTACTAAGAACTTTCACAATCAATATGATAAGGGACTAATAATCAAGCAGTAAAAAACTAAAATTAGTAAATAAAAAGCTAATATTTCTCCACCAATCAATATAAAAATTCTACAAAAATTAACAATTAGTATTAATTTTATAGATATTATGCTAGTCAACTTTCCCAATTTAGAGTGGATGCTTGTCAACTTTCTGAATTTTAGAAAAGAAATACTTCCAAATGAAAATGATGAAGAAAGTGAACAAAGGTCTTTTTTAGTCCAAGGATTAATCGCTCACTAATTGAGTTTTTTAGTAATTTAATCAAGAAATAGCTTAACAATGATATTATTGATTATTTGGTGATTTGTCCAAGAATTAAAGAGATAAATGTTATATTTAGTAATAAATTAAAATAAAATTATTACTTAAAACTAACTCATTAGTTATTAATTAATTCTTTATAACTCTCAATTAAGTAATAAAATAATAAATCATAAGTATAAATATATTACTAATAGAAAATCTTAGAAACTTGTATTTTCTCTCTTCAAGTCCTTGAGTAATATCATTAATATTAGACTAAACAAGAAAGATAAATCTCATATAAAGGTCTCTTCAAATAATATCACATTAGGTTATATACCATGGCCCCCTTTTCACACATACTTATTAGTATCCACCCTACTTGGCCTTTGGTCCATAAGCCTATATCTCTCACTTATATATATGTATATATATGTATATACATACATACATATATGTATATACATGTATATACATACATACATATATATATATATATATATATATATATACATATGTATGTATATATATGTTTGTGTATATACATACATACATACATATATATATATATATATATATATATATATATATATATACATATGTATGTATATATATGTTTGTGTATATACATACATATATATATATCTATATATACATATACATATCTATATATATATGTGTATATATATATACATATAATACATAT
>NC_141073.1:34276685-34409185 GCF_041138505.1 Cibotium barometz | reverse complement strand
AATAACTCATAAATCTTACATGATTTTTATATTCGTAGACTAGGAATTTAGTAATTCTTAGATATTAATTAAAGTTTTTCATTACTAAACTAATAGCTCTTTATCATTATGATTCTAAAAAATTCTTTGAAATTTAGAGAAATAGTAATTACAATGGCATGGATTATACTACAAATTGCATAATTTACAACATAAGCTTTTCAATTTTACTTTTGTTGAAAATTGTGTAATTAATAGTACAAAAAATACCATCAAATTATAATCCCTAATTTACTATGAACTTTCACAATCAATATGATAATCCACTAATAATTAAGCAATAAAAAACTAAAACTAGTAAATAAGCTAATATTCCTTCACCAACCACCAATATAAAAATGATATTAATTGTATAGATATTTAACTAGTAAGTATTATTTAGAGTCGAGAATTATCAGCTTTCTCAATTTTTTAAAAAAAAATCCAAATGAAAGTAATAAAGAAAGTGTACAAAGGTCTTTTTTAGTATAAGGATTAATCACTCACTAATTGAATTTTTTAGTAATTTAATCAAAAAATAGCTTAACAATGATATTATTGATTGTTTGCTTATTAACTAAAAAATTAAGTGAATAAATATTATTCTTAATTATAAATTAAAAAATTGATTACTTTAACCTACTCATTAATTATCAATTAATTCTTTATTACTCTCAATTAAGTGATGAAATAATAAATCATAACTATAATCTATTACTAATAGAAAATCTTGAAAACTTGTATTTTTTCTCTTCAAAAGCCCTTGAGAAATATCATTAATATTAGACTAAACAAGAGAGAGAAATCTCACAATCTTTGAAGTCCAATGTAGTTAATCTCTAACACTCTCCATTTGAATACAAAATTATTTCTTTTTTTCCATCTATCACAACCTCCTTCCACATGTATGTCTCACGTCTATTCTCACGAAGTGCTCGATATATATATACCTAGATGAATCCAAGAATATACCCAAATTCACCTTATAAGATAGCGTAATTTATACCTAGACGAACATGACTCGATGTGTCATGGGAGCAAGTGGTGTAAAATCTATTGTATTTTATATATATATATATATATACCTAGATGAATCCAGGAACATTCCCAAATTCACCTTTTAAGAATGTGCATGTTATATACTCATGGTAGTCAACCCACAAGACTATATAACTATCAACTCTATTGTGCATAGTATGGACTAGATACTACGTTTTTTCTCGTGGTAGAATCTTCTTTTGTAAGATATCACTCTTGTCCAACCACCATGTTATGTAATCCCCTTCTTCCAATAATTGGTGAATCCCGTCTTTTATCATCAAAGGCATCAACCGAATAATCATGTAATACCCTTCTCCAAATTGGTGAAACCTTCGAATCACCATGTATGACATCATGAATAAGCACGATTTAAGAAACATATGAAGCCTTTGAATGTGTCTAAATCAAACCTTCAATGAAGATGGTATAAACATAAAAATGGTAGGAATTCATGAGACTATAGCACCCACCCTAAGTTGTAATGTGTGTGTGTGTGTGTGTGTGTGTGTACATATGTATCTATATATACATATATATATATATACCTATATGTATTTATATAGGTATATATATATATATATATATACATATATATATATATACCTATATATATATATATATATATATATATATATATATATATATATATATATATATATATATACATATACATATATATATACATTTACCTATATATATAAATACATATATATATATATATATATATATATATATATATATATATATATATATATATATATATACACATACATATATAAATGTACCTATATATACAAAACAATGAGGAGAAGCCAGATTAGCAAAAGACACTAGCTTCCAAGAATGCTAAAAAGAAGAAGCAAGAGGCCACAAGGCTAAGTCAAGAAAAGGATTCATGAAACAAAGTGGTAGAACAAGCTTGGCCAAGTAGTAGGAAACCTCATGCAAGCCTAGTTGCAGGAACAAAAGCCCAAGTAGCAGCAAAGCTTGGGATCTCCAAAGTAACTACACCACAATGAACAAGGGAAACAACACAAGCACAAAATCGGGTGGTCGAAATGCTCCCAGGTGAATCTATAGCCACTAGTCAAGAAGAGTGGGGTTGCTTGCTATCTTGCTTGAGAAGGCGGAGACGCTGCCAAGGACCAACAACATAGAGCAGCAATCAAACAAGTCTTAGATATGTAGGAGCAGGTTGAGAAGCACACAAACTGCATGAACCCTTACTAGAAGGGATGACACCTTAGACTCTGAAAGCGATGATGCGCACTAGTGCCACAAACTAAACCAAAAGGGCAAAAGTCCATGAGAGCTACAAGTCCACCGAGAGGCTAATCATAAGATCTATCGACATAGCATTCTCAAGAGCAAAAGCGTCTGGTAGGTGACACTCTCTCTCTCTCTCTCTCTCTCTCTCTCTCTCTCTCTCTCTCTCTCACACACACACACACACAATTTCATCCTCCAAGGATATGATATGATGACGCAAAAGCATCTCTCTCTCTCTCTCTCTCTCTCTCTCTCTCTCACAGCTTCAAAAAGATCATGAAGATATGGATCAATGCATCAAACCACATCAAATGCATCATCCTAAGGATCATGAAGATATGGATCAATGCATCAAACCACATCAAATGCATCATCCTGGGCATTAGAGACAAGCATCCAACACACTTGAGAGGTCACCCTAGATAGGCACCTCGAGTGCTAGATCAAGGACATTCTCTATTTATGGGAGTACTCTACCACATGACATGGACATAGATAGTATGCCATATATGATGACACATGACTCCACAACATCAATGGCTTTGAGTGCCTTTATATGATATACTTTGTTATGCTTGAGAGTGCATTTTCTTTCCACATCTTAACTTTTATTCTCATGGGTTGTTACATATAGTACGTTTAGTCTCAAACACCCTTCGGGTTTTTCGTAGACGTGTATATATGCATACATATATATACACACACAAATATGTGTGTCTCTCAAACAAGATTTGTATCTAGTGATGTTTGTCTTTTTCTTTTTCCTTTTCTTTGCTTATAATATATCTAGTGATGTTTGTCTTTTTCTTTTTCCTTTTCTTTGCTTATAATATGTTAATCTCCTTTTCTTTGTTAGTACTCATTTATGATAGCACTTCAAGTGTTAACTTTCACTTTTATGTTTGGTTTCTTCTCACCCTTGGTAAATGATGCCACCACAGAAGACTAGCTCAAACTCTTTAAAATTCAAAGGCTTTGCAAATGATGATGAATAACTTGGAAAGAATGGTGACAAGAGAAACCTCACAATCAATCTTGAAAAAACTTAGATTACCGTCTTCCACATCAAATCGAGTTGCATCTAGCCTATCTTTCTCATATAGGAAGAGCCGAAGTGGAGATCATTTCATCTTATGTGTACCGCGCGGTTACTATTGTAGGATCTATTTTTTCCATGAGACTAGCTACCTGATGTACACTTGGCAAGAGCATATACATGTCTAGTCCCCATAGAGAGACAATGTTTCCAAGCCTATTTCCAAGAACCCTACAACACATGATGACTATTGGATACCTTGGTGTGCTTAGCAACGATAATTGGGGCTCCCTTCTAGGGACCTAATCTTAGTGAGGCAACCTAGAAGAGCATTAAGAGACTCCAAGTGATGATGCACTCTTATGTACCCCTCTACAATGTTTTTGCCTTCCTCTGCATCCCTACACACATTTTCTACTCCTCTAGTCTTCTCTCCAAATGTTCACACCTCTACCCCTTCTATATCTCTACATCTCTACACACCAATTTCCCTCCTCAATGACTTCTATACACCTCTTCACACATTATGTACCTCTACATCGACGATCACTTTCTAGGGATCCACCACTTATCCTTCCTATGAATTTAACTTCTTCTGCAGACCCCGAACAAACCATTCTCCCATAAGCGTCTCAGTTGGTCAATCCGTCGACGAGACCACACAACTCTGCTGATTTTTAAAAATTTATCTTCTATCGGCAACGTTTTCTGCTACAAGCGACATAGTTTCTCCATCACTTGCATAAGGATGTCTTACCCTTCCGGAATCAGTGCAGAAATGCATCATACAACTCCTCATATGTTGAAAATGCATTGGAGCCATACTGCACATGCCAATTAGACGCGCCTACCCATCAGAAGTGCCACTAAATGTATTACGCTTCTGAGCAAATATAACTATAAGCAACATGCGATTAGCCAACCAGGCGTTCTCTCAAAATTTACCATGTGTGTATCCGGATCATCCTCCTCCTCCTTACCATGGAACTTTGGATATTTGAGTGATACTCAGTGAGCCATCACGTGTAATGATAAAGGTAATGATGCACATAAAGATCGCCTGGGCCAAGAAAATCGTCCCAAGAGCAACTGGAGTCGAAGCCTTCAGATGATGTGTCAAGGATAGATCCACACTTAGTCTGATTGTTGGACAACAGAGAAGACACTCTACACACTCACACAAACACATGCACACAATCGTACAAGAGCTCAAAGAGCGAGGGAGACGAAGTTGCGAAGCTAGAAGATACTCGATGATAATGATCACAAATGTGTGGAGTACAAGAGTACTATAGCCTAACACACGAGTGTGTTCACATGAGAAAAAAGGTAAAAAGTGCCAGTGTGTAGGGCTGTTCATAATAACGAATTGCAAGACTAACAAACCCCTCTGAAGTGAACGGTGTGAACGTATAAAGGGTGTAGTAGATTACCCTAGTAGAGGTAATATGTTCAAAGCTTTTTGAAAAGCCTTAAACTTTTCCCTGAAAAGGGACTTGGTATGCGCTCTGGTTATCAGTGAAAGTGGTGGTAGAAGACGGATGTCTAACACCAAGATCTACCAATAGACGGCGGAGCCATACACACTCCACAGTAGCTGTGAATGTTGTCTTGTACTCAGCTTCACAACTAAAAGTGGCTACTATCGACTGCTTCTTGCTGAGCCATGAAATACATGAACTTCCAAGAAGGAAACATTACCATTGTTGGACACCCAGTATCATAACATCCTATCGAGTCACTGTCAATGTAGGCGGACAAGCAAAAAGAAGACGCATTGTTGTAAAACAATGCAAAGTCATGAGTGCCTTGAAGGTAACAAAAGACACATTTAACTGCTTACCAATGCCAAGTGTTGAGGCAATGCATAAATCTACTCAATTGTGACACTGCATATTGAATATCTAGACAAGTAGTGCATAGATATATATAAGGCATCCAACAACCTGGTGATAAGTGGCAACATCAAAAGGCTCGGAAGTGTCCTCAAGAGACAGGCGTAGGCCTAGTTTAATAGAAGTAGAAACAAGTTTGTAATTTGTCATTTGCAGCCGTTCTAAGAGCTGCTAAATGTATCTTCTCTGAGATAACATGATGCCCCCCTCAACTGGTATAAACTGGATAACCAAATATTAATGCAATAGCCTCATGTCGGAAACATCAAATGCATGATGTAAGTTAGCTATGAAAGCTGAAATGTGTGCCTCATCAAGGCCACTCAGGAGCATATCATCCACATAAAGGTTCAAAATTATAAGGTGATCCCCTTGATTGTGCGAGCATAGAGAGTACTCTCAATCAAACTATTCTGAAACAGACAAAAGAGCAAGTATGTATGAATCTTTTGATACCAAGCATGTGGAGCTTGTTTCAAGCCACAGAGTGCTTTACATAATCAGCATACCTTATGCTCTGCATGTTTCTAAACGAAGCCAAGAGGCTGAGATACATAAACCTCTTCTTGCAAATTACCATTCAAAAAAGCAATTTAGACATCCAACTAATGTACATTTCAACCTTTATGCGCAGCCAATGCAACAAGAGTGCGGATAGTCGTCATACGTGAAGAACGAGCCTTCTCATCATAGTCAATGCCTTTTCTCTGGGCATACCCTTTGGCGACTAAACGAGCCTTGTAACAATCAATGGAGCATTCAAGCTTCTGTTTCAATTTATACACCTATTTTATGCCAATAGCACGCTTGCCGACAGCCAAGTCACGCAACTCCCATGTAGCATTTTTCTCAATTGAATCCAACTCCGAATGCATGGCTGAAATCCGATTGTCATCCTCCAATGAATCAAAATGAGAAAGTTAGTTCTCATTACATGCAATAGCAAAAAGGAGTGTGTCAAGAAAATGAGATGCATGTCGAGAGGCAGCTCGTGTCGGACCTCGCATAAGTGGAGTCAGCTTGCTGCCCCGCAAGGTGGCACAGAGCCAGCGAGCAAAAAACTCTCTGAGTCACGGTTAGGTGCATCCACTTCAACTAATGCATCACCCAAGGCATCCAGCTCAAAGTGTGACGGCTCTATTTTCTTTCATCGAGCAATATGGGGAATGTCAGACTGTCGAATCTACTAACTATGCGTAGCAACACAAGGTTGATTCCAAGCCAAAGCAGGCTCAGCTGATACAACACCTGTACCAAATAATGACAGCAATGTATCAAAGACATATGGGGCATCAATTGATGGTTGCAGCCGACATGAAAACATAGGTTGAGATGCATATTCATCAAAGATGACATCTTTGGATACAATAAGCTTTCGAGTGGACAGAACATACAACCTATATCCCTTGTTGTCACTGCTATAACACAAAGTTGTCACTGCTATAACACAAAAAAATACATTTCATTGCCTTTGCTACAAGTTTATGTCCATGTTGTGCTTGTACATGCATGTAAGCCAGACATCCGAAAACACAAATATGAGTGATTATAGGGATTCTGCCATTCCAAGCCTCATAAGATGTCATAGATTTCAAAGCTTTAATCGGACAACGATTCAACACATAGTCGGCGCACATCATCACTCCAAGCCAAAATCTAGAAGACAAATCCTTGCTTTTAAGCCATTTTCATAAGCTTTCGATTCCGACGTTCGACCACGCCATTCTGCTGTGGTGTAAAAGGAGTAGAACACTAATGAGAAATGCCATGGGAATGCAAAAAAGTTGTAAACTCATGTGACAAGTATTCCCTCCTCAATCGGTCTGCAATGTCAGGAGCTTATGACTGTAAGCATATTCAACCAGAGGAACAAACTCACGGAAAGCAGAAAATGCATCCGACTTAGTCTTTCAAAACATACACCCAGTAGAAACTAGTGTAATCTTCAATGAAAGTCATGAAATACAGATGTCTACTGAAAGATAATGCCCTCATAGGGCCACAGAGATCACTATGTACAAGCTACAATGGCCAAGTACCTCACAGTGCCATCTTTTCGAAAAGGACTAATAGTGCATCTTTTCGAGTGTACATCCCTCACGTACACGCTTGTGTGGAATCTACATAGGTGGCAACTCATGAACCATAGCCTGACGCTGTAACCGCATAAGAGAACGAAAATCCAGGTGACCAAACCGAGCATGGGCTCAGTGTCACGCATAACATCTGATGTGGAAGCAATCAAAGCATCAGTAGGAGAATCACTACTCCTGTCATAAATGTCAAGCCTGTATAGACCATTGCGCAATGTACTAGATAGTAGAAGCGCATCGAAATCAATTCTATCATAAATGGAGCAGCAATGATCAAAAAACTCGATTTTGAGACCAACGTTTGCAAGTCCTGAGACAGAAATTAGATTCTTGCCAATGCCAAGTACATACAAGGTGTCAACAAGAGTATATGTGGCTCCACTGCATGATGTTAGTTCCACATTGCCAATGCCTTTAATGACATAGGATGCATTATTAGCACACAAAACTGTATCACCTAATGGAGCATCTCTCAAGGTGCCAAACACCTGTTTGCACTAAGTGATGTGCTTTGTAACACCCGAATCAAATAACCAATCAGCATTCAACAACGACAAACAAGAGACAGATAAATCACTACATTTGATTGTTAAGGCATCACTGATGTTTTTGAACATTTTACACAGAAAAGAAATGGGCAAACTCAAGTATATCTCACAAGAAGTAGCTTAAAGTGACTCAAGAGTTTCTCAAATGTCTGCTCAAAAGATGCAGGCAAAATCAGTGGACGCAAAATCTACAAGTTAAAATCTGCTGACGTGAAAGGTCAGAAGCTAACGTGGCATCAACAGGTCAGCAAGCCAGAAGCTAACATGGCGAAAGCAATTCAGCAAATGTGGCACCAACAGATCAGAAGTAGGTCGGAAGCTGACATGGTGTCACCAAGTTGGAAATTGAAATAGAATCAACAAGTGAGAAGCTGAAGGCAGAATCGTCAGGTAAGGCTCAGCTGCCGAATAGACGCGGAACCAACTCACAGATGGATGCTAAATCAATTGGCGAGAAAAAATTTGAATCGGTTGACAGACAAAAATCGACAGACGAAATCGAGATCGACAGACGGAATCGACTGTCAGAAGCTGAAACCCAAACGTCAAATGCCAAAGGTTGTAGCGGAATGTTGAATTCGTTCGAAGTCGAAATATCGAACACAAACCGACTGTTGAATGGATAAACCAAGCCAACGAAGTAAAGCCGACCAAAGAAGTAAACCTAAACAACTGCTGAATGCGAAATATTGAAGCCTGCAAGATTGAACTACTAATGCGAAAGCCACAGTCAAATACTAAGTCAAGGCCTAAAAGTTGACTTCGAATGCTTTATTGCAGAATACCCCACGTCGACGAGCTAAATGCGAAATGCCGAGTGCCGACCATTGACTTAATGCGGAATACTGAAGTCTAATGCTTTAATGCGGAATGCCTGAAGCAAAATGGCTGAATGCAAAAAGCCAAACGCTGTGAACGGCTGACTAGGCAAAGCCGACTAACGCAATTAATGGACGCAAAAGTTCGATGCCGAGAGCTGAAAGCCAAACGTTGAATACTAATTTATTGACCATGCCAATCAAATGGATGCAGTTGAATGGCTGACCAAGAAGAATCAACAGACTCAAACAATAGCAGCAACAATAGCAGAAAAACAATGAATATTATAATCCGATGTCAAAATCTTCTAAAAGCTGTAGTGCTTGTGTGCGGGGTTGCGCAGAGTGTACGGCAACAGGCAACAAAAAGAGAAGCTGACCAATGTACAATAGAAAGTGAAAACCCTAGAACTATGTGGAAAGTACGAGAACTTACCCAAAAGTTGTGGGACAGCGAAGATAAAAGGATGTACAGCAATGAGACTAAAGAAGACTAGCAATGTACACTTGCTTCACCTCTACAAAGACTAATGCTGAGGAGCTGTTGGCTTCACAGCCAAGCTCGAAAACCAAGCTCTGAAAAACACCATGCTGATAACACTGCTTTGATACCAATGTTGGATGAGAAAGAAGATGCTCTGCACACACACGCACATACACAGTCGTACAAGAGCTCAAAGAGTAAAGGGAGACGAAGCTGTGAAGCTGAAACGTACTCAATGTTAATTATCACAAATGTGTGGAGTACAAGAGAACTATAGCCTAACACACGAGTGTTCACATGAGAAAAAACCCTTGCTAGCACAAGGTAAAAAGTATCCATGTGTAGGGTTGTTCACACTAGGGTCTTCCAAGGCTAACACTGACAAGCAAGAGTTCGAAAATCAACAAATTTCAAGCCGCGCTTGAGATAGACACCTATGTGTCAAACTAGGTTGTAATCATCCCTGTTGTAAGCCTAGCGAGGCGTGCCGTGACAAACTCAACCACGTGTCCAAGAGATAGAGATATAGAGGGGGGAGAAAGATAAGGGAATGAGGATCTTGCACAATACACCACACTAAACGAGGAACAAGCCCTGCCTCCCTTCAGAAATTTATTCAAGAACAATCCACGAACACGCTGGCCAGGATCAATACAATCAATGAATACAAAACAAACAGATATGCCGATGTAGGATATCCAACTCGATGTCGATGTCGAGGCACAAGATCTCTCATGTCGCGCACACCACAGAGATGACCCACAAGTATCTCCCACGAGACTAGTACCAGATCCAATATCCAAATCCAATGAATCAAAGTCCAATGAATTCAAATCCAAGTCTAGATCCAAGTCCAAGTCCAGATCCATGCTCTATGTTCCATGTCCAAGCTCTATGTCCAAACTCCATGTTCATGTCCAAGCTCCATGTCTAAGCTCTATATTCCATGTCCAAGCTTTTTGTGTTAATATGTAGACTTAATGTCCAAATCGAAGGAGAGAGTGGTAGTTCTTAAGGTGCCATCATCAGTCCAAATCGCAGGAGAGAGTGGTAGTTCTTAAGGTGCCATCATCAGCCAGGTGATAGGCGAAAAGATTAATGCCAACGAGCGACGACTCCAACAACTTGAGTGCTGGTCAATGCTAGCGAGCAATGCTACCGGATGGCTGGCTATGCTACTGTTTAGCTGTGCTGCTGAGGCTGGCTGCGCAGGCTAGGCAGTAGGTAGAGGTGGCCCAAGTCAAGCAGAAGAGATGGCTGCAAATAGCGCTGGCTCTAGGTCTTGGCTAAAGGCAATGTTAACTGCAGAAATACGGCAAGAGTACAGTGCACAATGGTTCAAGTTGCAGCGCTCTGTACAAGCAGCAATAGGATTGGCGACAGCAATGATGATGACCAAGCAATAGGTATGACGATGGTGTTCGCCAGGTGTTGGAGGCGATGCTAGCGCTTTAGCTAGCCGGCTGGTTAGTGCTGACTGAAAGTGGCAACCCACTGAAACGCAGGCAGTAGAGACAGCGCAGACAGGCGCTTCAGGAGACAACCAAGTGCTGGGGGGCAGGCGCTGGTTGTACTGGTGAAGCATAGATAGGTGGCGCAGGTATACATGAGTACGACAACAGAAGGTAATGATAGTGTTAACAATCATACACTTCGATAATCTTGATAATGATGATGAAGATGAGGATCTTCAAGCTGTGATGTTGGCTACCACCCTTCAATGATCATCCTCATGGTGCTACAAGAGAAGTTCAAGCCTTTTTATACTTGAGGAGAGCCTTGCTTTTTGCCAAAAGCAATGCTTTTGCTTTGCTTTTGTTTTATCTTCTTGCTTTTGCTTTTTATTAAATATTATTAATAATAGCCAAATTCTTGATTTGTGCTTTTACAACTTCAGAGCCTTGCTTTTTGGCCTTAGAGTTACTTTTTGAAAAAGTTACTTTTAGCTTTTTGGTCCAGTTCGATGTCCTCTTTCCAGTGGTGCCTTCAGCTTTTGGTCAACATAATTTGACTTTTTGCTTTTTCTTGCTTTTTGACCAAGACTAGTGCTTTTTCCAGTGCCGACTTTAGGAACCGTATTCCCATGTGTCCAACTTGTCGATGTGTCCGGGTATGAATTCAATAATGTGAAAAGAGCTAGGAGGACCAAATAGTTACACCTATGCCGACTATCCCACCGAATGCTCATTGATTGTATCTTCCATAACCTCAACGTCTTCGGACTCATCCTCCTCTTCAACAACCACATATTCCTCATCCGCGGATACATCCTCCGATAGACTATCTAGTGCTATATGGTGATGACGTATCATAACAACAATCCAATTCATCATAAATGAATAATCCAACAAAAAAGGGACAACAGCCTAATAAGAGTCATTGACACACTACTTCTAGAGGAAGCAAGTCTTGCACATCTGATTGAGCATGGACGAGGAAAACTATCGAATAGCCACACAAAAGAAATAAATGCAAAAAATGGACTCGTTTTAACAAACCTAGAGAGGAAAACCCACGAAATGTAATCACTTTAACTCGATCACAATGAGACGCCACGAACAAGTTAACAAAACAAAGATATACAGAATAGGTGAAACCTCTTCACATAAGGATAACGCATTAACATGTAAGACGAAAAGACGACGAACCCCATCTTAATCTGAGTAACAACAAAGATGGACTGAAGGATGTCCTACAAAATAATGAACAATTCTTAACTTCATGGGCAAGGACATATAATCCGTACATGCCAAATCTATGCAAAATCTACATAACACTCAAATCATAAACCAAAGCATGTACAAGGAATCAATCGCAATGAGATCGCCAAAAGTGTTGGCGGATAAACCAACACAGCATTTACATATTTAACATCAAACATAATTGCGATATTAATGAGCATTCAAATGATCATCACATTACATAACATTATAGTCCTCAAATAGAATTGTGAAACAAAGATACATAACTAGCTCTATGTATTACTTCTTTTGCATATATCTCTCTACTTATACATCAATGCTTAGTGCATAAATAACCATCTGGATCAAGAAACACAACATTATCTCTGATCCAACATCTTATTCCTAAGCTACCCCTAAGCTAAGGTAAAAGTAATAATAAAACTAAGGTAGGTTATTTCCTAAGCTAACATCTTCCAAAATGCCTATTAAGATCTTATTCCTAAGCTACCCCTAATAACATAAGGTAAAAGTAACAATAAAGCTAAGACGGGTTATTTTCAAAGCTAACATGCAAACCTCTACACACCTTTTATACACATCACATCATCTTTTCATACCCTTTTTCACCTTCTATAACCATATACACTAGTGCTCGTCTTTTTCACTCCTTTTTGGTCTCAAAGACCCTCTAGATATTAATATATCTTTCTTTCTTTTTCTCACATCACTCGACCCTTGGCCTCCCCCTTGAGCCCTTAAAGCAAGCCACCTTCACTATGCCTCCCCATTGACCCCCTTAAGCAAATTGCCTTCACAATGAGCCACTTTGCTTATTTTTAGTCCCCCCTTCCCCACATTGTTTACATATCTTTGCAGACCTACACACATCTTCTATAAATCTTTCCACGCCTTTTGTGTCCCTTACCATCATTGCATGCCTCCTCACACCTATACACCTCCAAAAATCTTCTATACACCTCTAAAAATCTTACATATCCCTCTAAAATGTTTTGCCTCACATGAGTAGAAAATGTGTATAGGCCTGAGAAGGAGTCTCTGTTCACACCTCTACACCACCTTCTATACATCTTTTCACACGTTATGAACCTCTACATCTCTACACCAATTACACTCCTCTACAATGTTGCATATCTCTTCACACCTCTTACACACATCACTACACCATTTAACATCCTTTTTCCACCTTCAATAATCATATACACTAGTGCTCATCCTTTTCACTCCTTTACAGTTAAGTTCACCCGTATACAGTAGTGCTTGTCTTCTTCACTCCTTTACATTTAAGTTCACCACTTTTTGTTTATAATTGCAATAACTTTATAATAGAGATCTCTTTCCTTTCTTCGCCTCACCTTTGCACCTCTTCTTGCCTTCCTTGCATGCCTATACACATTTTCACACCTTTTGAAAACCTTTACACATCATCTACACTTGTTTGCTCTCAACTACACCTTCCATGCACCTTTATCACCCTCCACTTATTCACACAATCACCCTCCACTTATTCACACATTTCATACAAAATAGTAAACCTCATTACACCTTTTGCATCTCGACATATCCTTTTCTTCCTTCGATAATTATGTACCGCTCTCGTTATCCACCACAAGCCCTCGCTTCTACACCTCTCTGTCTCCTCTACAAACCTCTGCACCTCGACATACCTCTCTCATCTCACCTCCCACCTCAATCCTCAATTCCTACATTTATATGTGTACTCTCTTTAGTACTCACTTAATCTCGACTCTTTCTTCTATATAGCTATACATGGATTGCTTCGACGTCTCTGCTCTTTTCTCTATATATACCTAGATGAATCCAAGAACATGCCCAAATTCACCTTTTAGTAGGAACATGCATGTTATATACTCATGGTAGTCCATTAATCAACATTGCTTCTATTCCCAATGCTCTCTAACACTAAATCTCCAAGCCACAAAGGCCACCTAGCTCCATTACGACTATAGAAACAAAGCCAATTGTAAAGCATCAACAATCTAATGATTTTGAAAAGGAATGTCAAGAAAACGTCAAAGAAAGCATCAAAGAGAGTTGAAGAAAAGAATTGAGTTAGTAAGACCTTCCACTCAAACTAGCACACACAAGGGCATACCTTCTACCCATTATTATCCATGCATGTCACCTACATATTTCATTACGAGTATCACATTTTTTTCACCTTGCATCTCATGGTGTTACGTCTCGAGGCTAACCAAGGTTAAGACCTTTAGGTTAGGTTAACCTTAGCTTAGGGATACGACAGATTAAGTGACTTAAGCTTTGATACCAAAGTAATTAGGATAGATCTCAAAGTAATTAATTAAAAACTTGATTGAATAAACATTTAAGCACAATGCTAAATTACCACGACCAACACCAACATCAACACCACCACACTCTAGATCAAAGTTGCCTCAATTAACCACAAACCCCCCCACCCCTTCAAGTAACCAAGGAATATTTGTAAATACAAAGCTTGCGCGTGCCCAACAAACCATAATATTTGCAATCCACCTATCGGACCACTTGGACAATTTCGACACTCTTTACAAAGTCCAAGGCCAATGGATTTGGCCATAGTGTTTTCAAAGGACTTCCACAAGCTCTCGAAAATCTGCAACTTGTCTTTAAGAGTCCTCCACAAGGTTATGGGCACAGTCTTGATCTCAATAAACTATAAAATAGTCGTTGAGCAAGAGAGCTGCCATGCACAGTTGGCTTGGCTACCTCTACAACGAAGTCGTGCTGCAAGAGGCCTGCCAAGCAAAGTCGACTAACTCCACAGCGATCGTGTGAAGGGTTGGACGAGCCAAAACGATGAACGAAATGTGATCGACTTCTCCAAGAGATGAAGGGAGAGCCATCCCTTTCAAAACGTGGAGAGAGCAGATCGTGACCACAACTCATCCCCCACTCCCATATACAAGACATTAAAACTAGAGACATTCTACAAACGTACATTTTTGCAATACTGGTGTTGATATCCCCTACCTTGAATGCAACTTCTAGCTTGCAATTAAGCCATGCCAAAATCCACGAGATCTCTATTTATTCAACTATGTGGATGTCTATTCATTTTCCATTTCTTTCACCAACTTAAAATTCACCTACATGAAAAAAGGAGGTATAGCAACTACATTTGAAGGCCCATTTTTTTAACCCCTATGTACTCTTTAACTATCCCATCTGCAAATTTTTACTCCGTTCGTCTTTCTAGCTGCGACAGCTGAGAAAATAGATTAATGGGACCATGTAGCATGTTGATTAGCAGTGTCCTCCAAAGGGCTTGTTTCTCCTACCAAAGCTTTTATCTACTGTGCCAAGGCTAAAATCATGACACACCTTGCTAAAGCAAACCAGCTCCACTCAGTCTCATGCATGATAGCCTAGAAGCCTAGATTAAGTCCATGTCAAGGGAGATCTCAATGTTCTTAATCTTCTAGAGTAAGATCTTTTCCTTCATATATTTAATTGAGATTATTTGAACACTTTCTATCAATTTTCCAAGAGGCAATTTTCATCCCTTTGAGACGAGTTTGAAGGGCCAAGGCAAACCTGACAAACGAACATCCAATTGGATCTTCTATAGATCTATTCATGCAGATTAACCTTGGGACTAGTCTTGTCCAACAATCTTGAGCACGTGATATCTGCAAATCACAAAGACTTATTATATCAAATACATGCCTTCAAAAGGGTACAAAGGTACTGAGGGAACATGGGCAAGATTCTACCCCCGCACCACCGCCACGGCCCCGCACCACCACGATATCACCACCTCCTAAAAAAATCCCTCCACTCAACATCCTGGGTGTTGCAAAGAGGACAACATTCCAGATCATTCATTTGTGACCAATTGAAAATAGATATTATAATCAAGACATACAAGAAAATAAAAAGACCTTCAAATCACAGATCTTTCAATTTTTCACTAAAAGAAAACTCTTGTACAATCACACAAGTGTCTTTAGGCAGCAATGACCTGTTATTGTAAAGTGCAAGGGAGAAAAAATAAGCCTACAATAGTCTGAGACACTTCTTTGTGACAAGTGATTGATTTACTTGCCATAATTTACAGTGGTCCCCCTCTTCATTTTGAGATCCAAACGATTTCTATGTTCTGAATGTGTGGTGGCACAAGTTTCAATATTCTCAAGAAAATCAAGGCACAAATTTGAGCTCCCTCATGGTGTCATTGATCCTCAACGCATTCCTTGCAAGAAAACAAATTGTACTTTGGAATATTCATGGGATAGATAATGCCATGTCTGTCACGCAAGTTTCCAACTCACTCCACATTAGACTCAATTAGGGAGTTTGACAGGCAAGTAGATTTCTAAGGCCAGATGCACAAAGGCATTAAGGAAATTCAAATAATAACAAATGCAAAATCTATACTATAATTTTAACTCAAGTAACACATATCATCGACTCTGGTATCAGGCTATATGCTCACCTTGCTGCTTTAAAAAATGATTAGCAAATTAAAGTCGAAAAAACTACAAGCTTCTCCCAACAAAAAAAGCGCCCACTGCCATGACTACTCAATATCTATATTTGAACTAAGTATTAGGATACAAAAGAATAGTAGCCTTGAGATTCATACACTGTCATCCAAGAGGATGCAAGGCTCCAAAGAACATAGATTTAAAAACAATGCCACTTTCAAAACAATTAAGAAAGCTTCTAGCTTGTATTTCTTTTCAAAAGAAATAGCACCACTAAAAAGGTCCCACTTATAGCATGCATAGATAGATGAATAGAAGCCTTGACATTCTATTCCCAAGTCATCCAAGAGGATGCAAGGCTTCAAAGTACATACATTTAAAAACAATGTTGCTTGCAAACCACTTAACACTCAAAGCTTGTATTTCTTTTCAAAAGAAATAACACAACAAAAAAAGATGCCACTTATAACATGCATAGACAAAATTCCCCACACATTTTCACAACAGCCAAGAGAAAACAGTAAATTGCAATGTTGGCTCCGCAATGTTGGCTTCTTTCTATCCATTGCCACATTTTAAAAAAAATTCTTTGAACTTCCATCTGCTTGCATAACTTAATGCTAACAAAAGATCCCACTGATACACATGCTAATATTCGTTATTGGCATTTATATATAGGATGTATTAGAGCTATAAGCATTATACAATGTCTACTCTTAGCCTACCTAGATGTTTGGAAAGCCAAATGTGTTAATTAGCACTATTATTGTACATGATTGTGAGGAAAGAAATAAAAAGGCTCACCCACTTTTTGTTATCCTGGTTGGGTCCTCTAGAATTACAAATGACTTGGGGACACCACAGCGAGAGCTCGAGAGACATGCTCACTGTCCTACACTCTGTTCTACCAGAGGATGGAGTCATTGGATCTTCTTATTACACAAACTAGTACCTTGTATCATCCACATGACTACTTATATAGTACTCTCATATTGATACCTTGTATCATCCACATGACTCTACTTTTATTGTATCATCCACATGACTACTTATATTGTTGTACACTAGTTTCTTTTTTTCTTTTTTGAAGTTCAATCCATGACTTGATATTTTTCAAAAGACGATATTGTAACTTAGTTTATTAAAATCTCTCTCTCTCTCTTGCATGAGAGGGAGAGGGGGAGAGACAATATTGTAGGTCTCTCTCTCTCTCTCTCTCTCTCTCTCTCTCTCTCTCTCTCTCGCAGGTACAATGTTGTTACTTTTACTAGTACTATACATTACATGGCGGTTTAATATTCCCTCTCCAATTGGAAATTTTGTTTTATCCAAATAAAAAAACAATATAAGAATTTAGGCTCCAAATTCCCAAAAAATACACCGTTATAGGTAGGTTGCACCTAAAATCATCTCAGTTGACATGGTCACTAATGGTCACTAAACCTTTCTTTTTTTATTAAGCTCCCATTAAAATAGGAAATTATATATGTATGTATGCATGCATGCATGTATTGTATGTGAGAATATATGTGTGTATGAGGATAGGTATGTATGTATGAATGTATACATCTGTATGTATGTATGTATACATGTGTATGTATATATGTATGCGTATCTGTATATGTATGTCTGCATGTACGTATACGTGTGTGTGTGTGTATGTACGTACGTACAAAAAAAGGGACAAGAAAACTTACTCTGTGGCAAGCGATCAACTTGAGCTGCTCCCAAAAGCCTGTCAGGAGTCATATTGTAGTCTCATGCACTGCTTGAACCCACTTTGGCACAGCTACAAGTGACTTGTATTCAAAAAAGAGAAAACAGAGAGTTTGGAAACCGATCTGGAGAAAAACTTGACATCACAAACAAGAGGAGGGAGGGCACGAGAATACATCGGAGCTGAAGATGCACTCGCAGCAGAGAAACGACAGAAACCCTAATTTGCAGAGAGAACCCCATGCTGCGATTGGGGAGGCCTTTGCCCTGAAAAGCGTGGCCGCCATCGTCATCCTCATCTGACAGAGGCGATAGCAGTTCGCCCAACATTTAGGGTTGCAATCGAGATTTCGGCTTAGGTTGTTATTATATGACACACACCCTCAACCAAGGTAAAGTCTCAAATAAAAATATAAATAAAAAGGACACTGCTTGGTACAAATAAAAATCTAGCATTACCCCCCAAAAAAAAGTTGAAAAAAAGGTTTAAAAAATGCATGCGAATAAATGGAACTAGCCTTTGGTTTGGAAGGGCACAAGTAGGTGACCCTTGCTTGTTGCTCTAGCATGAAGTTTTTGCTTATAAGTATATGCACATACATATGTGTCTGCATATACAAGTGTGCGACTGCGTGCGTGTGTATGCATCTATGCATGTGTATGCGTATGCAAACATGTGTGAGTGTGTGTTTGTGTATGCGTGTATTTGTATATGCTTGTCTATATTTGTATGCACGCATGCGTATGCATGTATTCGTGTGTGCATGTGTGTGTGTGTGTGTGTGTGTGTGTGATTCTCTCACATAGACACATATACGTGTGTGTGTTTCACATGCATTCTCTCTACGTCTCTATCACGTGCACAGACACAACCCTCTCTCATACGTATGTGTCACTATGTATACGCGTACGTATGTGTGTATAAATGTGTAAACTAAAGACTTGAATCAAATTGACAAGATTGAGCATAAAATAAAATATGAGATAGAGTAAACATCACCATCTACACATTATTGGGTGCACAGACACAACCCTCTTTTATACATATGTGTCACTATGTGTACACATACGTATGTGTGTACAAATGTGTAAACTATAGACTTGAATCAAATTGAACCTATGCACATGTCTTGACATTATTTGATTTCCTTAGAAAATTCTTCTCGCATGGCGTGTACTACCACTTGTTACACTTCAATTAGCATAGTACATCAAGTGCATAAACCACTTGTTACACTTCAATTAGCATGGCACATCAATGCGTGCGAATATTTCCATTCCCAAATGGAACTAGCAGGGCACAAGTAGGTGACCCCTTGTTGCTGCGGCATTAAGTTTATACGTATACGTATATACATATGTATCTGCGTATACAAGTTTTTACTATATACATGTCTTTAGTTTTCTTATTTATACTTATGTACTATATATATAGTACATAAGTATATAAATGTTATATATGTGTGTGTGTGTGTGTGTAACATTATATTATAATATATTTGTATAAATTTTATTTATTTATTTATTTAATATCCTTACTTATTACATGTTTACATATTGTTATTATATATATTTTATACTTATTTATTGTATATCTTTGTATTGTATTATTTATTTAAACACTACACTCCTCTCTCTCTCTCTCTCTCTCTCTCTCTCTCTCTCTCTCCCCTTCCCCTCCCCCCCTCTCTCTCTCTCTCCCCTCCCTCATCACACCCCCTTCTCTCTTTCCCCTACCCCAACACTTGGCTTTATATGTGTTATATAAATGTGACATATATATGTTATATTTATATAACATATATATGTCTATTTATAAATGTAAATAAAAATACACACACATACATATATATTTATATTTTATTAAAATCTACTTTTACTCTCTCTCTCTCTCTCTCACACACACACACACGTACACACCCCCACATACAATAATGCAAGCACACACTCTCTCACACATAGAAATTCTCTCTCTCTCTCTCTCTCTCTCTCTCTCTCTCTCTCTCACACACACACACACACACACACACACATACACACTCTCCCATGGTACACATACACACACTCTCCCTCTCTTTCTTACCCACACTCTCCCATGGTACACATACACACACTCTCTCTCACACACACACACACTCCCTCTCTTCCTCACACACACACTCTCCCATGATACACATACACACACCCTCTCTCCCTCTCTCTCTTTCCCCCCTCACACACACACATAAAAATAAATATTATATGTAATATTATGTTTTAATATATTTAGACACACATACCTATACATAAATATATATGCGTATTTTTAATATAAATAAATTTATATATACACATGTACACAAATCACTTTATTTCATTAAATTTTAATGGATGGGGCTACGTGGTGTGGTGAGCTCACTCTTAAATAAATTCATCTTACATGTAATCTCTCTCTCTCTCTCTCTCTCTCTCTCTCTCTCTCTCTCACACACACACACACACACACATACACTCGTACATGCACTAATGTAAACATACTCTCTCTCACATAGAAATTCTCTGTCACTCTCTCCCACATAGAAATTCTCTGTCACTCTCTCTCTCTCTCTCTCACACACACACACAAAATTGCTTGCATTCTCTCTCTTTCTCTTCTCTCTCTCTCTCTCTCTCTCTCTCTCTCTCTCTCTCTCTCTCTCACACACACACACACACACAAAATTGCTTGCATTCTTATGTTTATAGACACATTCCCACACACATATGTTGATTTACACATGCACTCATTCACATAAGCACAAATTTGTATTTCAAGATAATTAATTTGGCCATACTTACTTAGTTCTATAAAATATATATATATATGGTTAGTTGCTTGATCATGCATAAAGACACATTCCCACACACATGGGTACATTTACACATGCACTTTTACACACATGTATGAATTTGCTTTTCAAGATAATTAATCTGTCCTTACTTACTTAGGTTTACAATCGGTTTCAAAATTGTACTTACATTCTATCTTTTTTATTAAAGCAATGTATTATTACACACACACACTAACCTTCAAAATTATAATTAGGTTCACACACATTCACTAAATTGCAAACCAAGTAAATAAGTCTACCTATATTAAGCATGATTGTCATTCAGTCATGCCTTAGTGCTTGTCTCACTTTTTTCATTTATAATACCTAGTCTCACATAAACCTATTAACTATGTTTATACTCTCCTTTGTCTTTTTAATAAGAAATTAAAAAATGATATACAGTAAAATCAAATCTGAAGTGTTTTCGACGGTCCTTCATAGTTTCTGGCGCTTCTGACATCTGTGAGACCTTCACGGTGGAAGCATTCATGGCACTTAGATAATAATGCATTTAATTAGCATTATCTCAGGTTAATTAAACTTACTATAATCATCTCGTGAACTACTATTTAAATGGACTATGTGCGTGTCATTTTCATTCTTGCATTGGCCCCACTGGTTATGTATATGTGTAATTATTGCAATACATAAGCTAGTTTTTCTTACTAATCTAATGGCAAGAGCCTTAATTGTGACGCAGGTACTAAAGCAATACAGTTTTTGAAGGCAAAATTTGTAATATTATTTTTTTATACGGAAGAGCACGGTTCTCTATTTTGTTGAGCTTATAGTTTTATATTTAATACCTTTGTTAATTTTTTTCTAATGCTTAACGTTTCCATATTACTAACCATGTCTTATTCTTAATAGTTATTACTGATGGTTTACTAGTTAATTTAAAGATAAGCATATAACTTTTTTCTAAAGGTCTTTTTTCTCTACATGCTATTATATATTTAGCTCAAACTTTGTTAAAAAAGTTTTTACTATTATATTCAACTAACACAAATGCTAACCTTTTCGTATTGTAATACTAATGTTTATGGTCCTGTTTCTTTACATTTGTTAACATACTTTTTTTTTAATTTCCATTGTTCAACTAACCCTAATTGCTAACCATGTATACACTCTCTTACTTATTCTAAGTTAATCAAGTTTATTTTGATTTCCATGTACACACACAACCATTCAAGCTTTTGTCAATCTCAATATCACATTTACAATATTTTTAATTTTTTACACACATTCATACACCTTTTCACACACAAAAGACACACACTCACACACAAAAGACACACACTCACACATGCACAGTATGATACACCTTACACACACACACATGCACAATATGATACACCTTACACTCACACACACACACACACACACACACACACACACACACACACACAAATACACTCATTCATTTCTTACTAACATAAAATTGCTTTTTTCTCTATACACATTTACTAATTGTGTGTTACTCACACTTGCACACATATAACACAAACTATTTAATATATTAGTCATTTAAACACTCACATTGACGTAATCATTCTTGAGTTATTACCTTTTAGAAATACTTATTTGAGCACATATTCTCACACTTACTCAATTGCACACACTCTCTCTCTCTCTCTCTCTCTCTCTCTCTCTCTCTCTCTCTCTCTCTCTCTCTCTCTCTCTCTCTCTCACACACACACACACACACACACACACATTGTATTATCTCAATTGTCTTCTTTCTATTGTCTGGCATAGGAAGCTATGCTTCTTTCATAGGATGTTATGCTTCTTACATTTCGTAAAAACATTGTTTGTACATATGTGCTCAAGGACATTATTGGACTAAGCAATATGTATTAATTGAAAGAGAGCCTTATATATTTCTTTTGTTGATAGGCATAAAGGCTTCCTTTACTATTAAAATGTGACCTCTATAACATGAGGGAAGACATGGTGACACATGTCTTCCCAACTAAATAATTTAATGTTCTAACTTGAGTTTTTTGCTGGATGGTGGAAGGTATAATCTCTTCCACTCATTTTCTTTGTAAATGGTGGCCTATATGTATGTCAAGGGCAAGTAATTATTAGTCACTCTTCAATGTTTCTTTGCCCATAGGCATTACTTTGCTTGAGCTAGAATTTGGTGTAGTGTAATTGTAACCATTAATTGAAGAATTCATTTTTGTTTCTCTAATATTCAAATTGCCTTTGATTCCAAAGATTGTGTTTATGTAAATGGGATGGTAAAACTAAAACACACACAAAAGGTTTCCCTTTTAGTCTTTGGCCGAACTAACATAGACTAATCTTTGATGATGTTGGTTGTTCATTATTTTTCCAGATAGGAAATGGATTGATTCACTTATTAAATTTGGATGAGGTGCTCCCAACTTATCTTTCATTGAACCACCTTCTGTTGCCATTCAAACTGCGTTAGCTTGCTATAAAGAACCCAAATTTCATAAGCTTATAACTGATGCTAAGATTGTGGCATGTACTAATGATCAACCCTCTATTTTTGACACTGCTTCTTTGAATGACTGGGTTGCTTTACTCTTCAGTTTTAATAATGTCTTTGATGGTGATGCTTTTCTTGCTCTAAGAAAGTTTATTTGTCATATCCCTGATATTGTTAGTCAAGATGGTAAAGATATTGAAACTTACATCAATACTTTACCTCTGGTTGTTAATAAACTTTTAGTCTTTAACAATCTTCCTTCTTTACCTTTGCCTTTTTCTGAGATTGAATCCCCATCTAATCCTCTCATTAATCTTGAACTCCTCGATGAGGAGGAACGTCTTGCTTTCTCTTCCTTTTCAACTACTTTTAGATCCTCTTCCTCAGATAGCCCCCTTGACCCAATTGCAAAATTCATGCCCTTTATCCCTCTTTTTTCCCTTTATCCCTTTATCCCTCTTTTTTTCTATTAGACAAATTGAGCTAGACTCTGAAAGGCTTTCTCACAAATTGTAGTCTAGAGAAACTCAACGTCAACGTGATCCTTTTTCTATTAACACTCTTATTTTAATCTGTGGACTTAATCCTTCATGTGCTGACCAATGTAAGACTACTGCTTTACAAGCTAGACACTTTCTAAGTACTAATCTCGATTTTGACTTAACACTTTTTGCTTTGAAGGCTGTGGATCATTCAAAATACAATAATTGATCTATCTTTTTTTGTACAAAATCTCCTAATATTGAATCAGCCCCAAAAAATGCTAAATTTATTAAATCTTACTGGAATATCTTTTGACCTTATACAAAATGTCACTGTAGCTTCGATGGATCTAGCTCAAAATGTTCAGCCTGTCGCCACTATTATTTGGGTCGATCATTTGTTTTTATATGTTCTGAATAATGTTGATTCTTTTTTAAAATTTAACTCTCCTGCAACATAATTTTATGCTTTTTTATCTTGGATTTCTTCCTTTCCGCTAGAAGTTTGTACTGGTCTTGTTACTTTTTACTTTTTTCAAGATTTATTACTAGAGGTTGCAAAGAACCTTGATCTAAACCTTCCTCTCACTCCTCATTATGCTCGCACTCTTACTGCTATTCTAATTGAACAAATCCTTAAGCCAGTCACTTCTTTTGAGCCAAATGAAAAAACCTTTGCTAAACGATCTTTTTCAACTCCTTCATCTGCAAATTCCTCCAAGGAGTCAACTTAGAAGAGGAGATGCCTTAGATCTAGAAGCTCTCTTTCCTCGGTCAACCTCATTGGAACTACTAAACAACTCAACTTTTAAATGGAAGAGGTTCATTCACTCTCTATTAAATCAAATGGACTTTTTCATTTGGAAAAAAATTGTGTTAAAAAGTTTTGATTTATGCATTTAACGTTTATAAATAAAGCATTTGACTTTATTACTCCTCAATTCATTTTTAGAGAAACTCTAATTCACTTTGATCCCTCTTTATTTAATTCTTTTAATTCAATAAATTTTGGGTGTAAATTTACAAAAAACCTTAAATCCTACCATTATAAACCAAAAGAAGTTTTTAATGAAAATTTTGATATTAATGAAAATTGAATATGTTATTTTTCTAAACAATTTGCTCCCTTCATTATAAATTTTGATAAATTTGGTTCTCATGTTTTAAAAGTTGACATCAATATTTGTAATCATGCCTTTCTTAGAGATAATTTGAGTGAAGGTCTTAATCATATTCCATCTATTCTGTTAAATCCTTTTTTAGCCTTTGATGAATTATGGAATGCTAAAAGAAAATTCAATCTCGTCGCATGGGTAAACATAATGAAAAACTGAGTGAAGGTCTTAATCATATTTGTAATCATGCCTTTCTTAGAGATAATTTGAGTGAAGGTCTTAATCATATTCCATCTATTCTATTAAATCCTTTTTTAGCCTTTGATGAATTATGGAATGCTAAAAGAAAATTCGATCTCGTCGCATGGGTAAACATAATGAAAAACTGACAAACCAAAGAAAGTCAAAGAATGAAACAAGTTCTAGTACATCACTAAGTGAAGATGAAACAAGTTCTTACTCTTCGCTCAGTGCACCACATAGACCAATCAAGGAACTAGAACCCACCCAACCACCCCAAATGGATAATAATGATCACATGACATGTGGAACACAAAAAGCAAGCTCAGGAGAGCATGCTTAGCTTGGTTGAATGTCTTACAGGGTCATCGGTTGTGATTAAGCCTCATAATGACAATGCTAAAACAGCAACCAAAATACAAAGCCCAGAGGAGTACCACTTCCCCTTTCGAGAGAAAGACATACTCTGCATAGAAGAGTCATTTGAAACAAATTGTACAAACTATACGCTTGAGAAAGCACATGAGGAATTCGATAATTCCCTTACAAGATTAAAACAATCTCTCAAAACCTCATTCGGAGGAATGCTCTTCTCTCATAATAACGCCAACATCACATCAGCACTTGCACCTTTAAGGGCTCAACCTGGGTTATACCAAGACATAAAGAACTCCATAAAACAGGACACTTGGGTGTCATTGGGACAACCTAAACTCATTCCTACAAGCAATAGTCTTGCAAAAGGAGCCAATGGACAAAACATTGAAGTTCCAAGTCACTTTAGATAAGTTACTTTAGATACACTACTCAAACAATCAATGGGCGATATGGATTTTACATTCCATGTTACCCTAGATTCCCTTGTGTATGATGTCATCCTTTGCGATACTTGGATAGATGAATCATTGTATTCAATAGATGAATCCATGCAAACAGTCACCTTGAACACTCCTGCAAGCAATGTAAAATTGCTATTACGGGAGGAAGAGACCTTGCAAGAGCTGGAACTTCCAACATATCTTATTGAAAAGATCCCTAGGATTTTGGTGGGATTGGAAATTTCAAATAAAATCACCACAGCTCAAGCACAGCTTTATCCAACATGAAAACACAATCTCATGACCCTCAAGCTATGGGATTTGTTAGGTCAACCAACACTCACAGCACATCTTAAAAGGATTACCTTTACACAAGACTTGAACATGCCATGTTTGGGGTACTTTGAACATACAATGTATATTGAGACTAACCCCTCACTTGCAAGTTTTTGATGGTTGAGTATGTGTTGGAAGTAGATTTGATCTTGGGGCATAAATAGACTATTGCTGCCCAAGCACCACTATGCTTTGCTAGCGATAGAGTCATCATGATGGTCAATGACAAAAAGTTGACAATACCATACTACAAGGAAGAGGATCCAACTTTAATGGATTTCTATGATGCTGAACGCAAAAGGATACAAGCCTCTTCCACAAAAGCCCCTCTCTACACAATAACCTACCATCTGCGTCAACAATCGACTCCGATAAAGCATCTACCCCTTCAACCCCATCCTCACCTACGAAGTTCGATGCCAAAACCTTGCAACAATCTACAGCTATTCCTGAAGAAGTTCCCACGGCCAAACCATCTATCTCTAATAAGGAACTCAAAGGAAAGACCCTGGTGCCCACTCACCATATTTTAACAACTAATCAAAAACTTAAACTAGCCAACATTGTGTGAACATGCAAACCATATATTCGAAAGATAAGAGCACATAAAGAAATAAAGATTAAGATTTGAATACACTTGTTGTAGTGCCCTGTTGATGTTGTTCGTTTGCATTGATGCATTGCTGATTTTGTGCAGATTGAACCTCCTTGATCTTTGTAGGCGTAGCATGTCTCCCCCCTTCCTAATTTGTGTGCACGATAGGTGGACTATTGGGGCGTGTTTGATGCTCTTGTTTTTTACGGAGATCTCTGCAAAATTTTTATTAACAAACAAGAAAAGAAAAGAAAAGAATAAAATTTGCCATTGGTGCCAAACACCGAATATAGCCGAGGGAAAAAACCCAATGGGAGAAAAGTGCCCTGGCTTGTTGATCTTATTATGGAGTCACTGAGCTTACCCTTGCCCTGGTAGTGGAGATCATCTCAAAAAGAACATAATCCTCTAAAGGCATAAGGAACCACTCTATGCAAACATTGATCTACCAAAGAGCTTCAATTGTAGTGTTAATGCCTTATCTTTGGTTTTTGGTATGTTCTTCTTGGGTGGGAATTTTATCAATTGTCTTGGAATTTGAGCAAGATAAGAGGATTTAGGTTTTGAAGTTCTAGAATCTATGCTCAAATGAGACTCATGTGAAGTTGGATGTGAGTTGAGGGTTGAATTGTGTAACAAGGAGAAATCGGGACAACCGGTGTTTCAATACATGTTTTAGGAAGATCAACACAAGTAGATTTGTAGGTGCTATCACAGCCACCTTTCCTTTCTTGAAGAGTTTGTGTTGATTTCTTTTGCACCCACTGATATGGAAAATCAAGGGTGGCTTTTGGAATCTTTCTGAAACACTCTTTTACCCCTAGCAAAGCATGGCATTTTGGAAGCCAAATTGCTGTTGCACCCTCATAATAGCCTTGTGCTTTAAGAACATGTTTTGGGACCCATCGAGTAACAATCCGAGGTTTAGGCGTGGAAATGATGTGCTTCTTAAGAGGCTTAGCAACTGGACTAGATGGTACAAGTTTGTACGCATCTTTGGGTAGCCACATTGATAATTCCTTCTTACCTGGCCTTCTTTGAGCAGCTACTAGAGTAGTTGGAACATGCCAGCCATGGCCCTCACTTGAGTACTCACAATTATCCACATCATTTGTTTTGGAGCTTCAAGAGCAGATTTTGATTGTGGGTTGGGTAAGGTAGAAACATTACCCCTTTGACACGATAAAGCTCGTGGATTAGCAGAGACTTCCTCTACTTGCAGAGCTGTTGTTGATGCATCCCTATAGTACAAATCATCTAGCAGATCACGTGGTTGTACCATTCGTATAGGAATAATATCATATCCATCTGAGTCACAAAATTGAATTGGCTTCGGTAAAGCACATGTCGATAATGTTGCAAGGACATGACTCCATTCTAGTGGATCAATTAAATGCTCGGGGAAGGGTTGTGGAATGTATGCTTCGTCTGATACACTTCGATTACCCTTAAGTCTCTCAGTGTTGAAATCCCTACATGAGGCTCCACACATCCATAGATCTTCTCGCCCATCTGACAATGTAACTCTTGAGCCCTCAGATGAAGCAGAATCAAACTCATCTATTGGAGACCTTGTTACATCACGATATGAGTGATTCCTTAGGTTGACCCTTGTGATGACAGAATCATGTCGGAGGTACAAATAATTGTATCCCCAATCTTGAATCATTTGAAATTGTCGCATGAATGGTCTACCCAATATCACTTCATAGTTTGGATGTTTTCCAAAATCCACTACTGCAAAGGTGTGCTCATATTCAATCCCACATGTGGTGACCAATATGTTCTCAAGCAACCCAAGGGGATGTTCTAAGCTTCCATCTGCTAGCTGCAAGCGCATCCTTGTACTCCTAATAGCTGGTTTGCCCCACTTTTCCCAAATGGACCTTGTCACAATGCCCACTCCTGCACCACTATCAAGTATTGCAGTTGAAGATACTTTTCGCACTTCTAATGGGAGGGTAGCATTTCCCTGATCGTCCTCACAAAATTTTCCTACTTTGTTGATAGGAACTGGCATTACACGCTTTGTCTCAGGGTGTATAGTACACTCATGGTGACCCTTTTGTAGCAATACCTGCTCTGACAAACATGTGGCAATATCATTCCACAACTCAGGTCGAATTTTTATCAAATCAAGCAAAGGTAAGGTACAAGCCACTGGTCTGACAAAATAGCTTGCACCATACTCATATCTTTCTCCTTTGTCAACCTTTTATGCATGGAGGGTATCCTCAAGGTTTGAGAACAGTTCTCATATTCTCCCAGATATGATGGTAAGGTTTTCATTGTCTGTTTACTTCTAGGAGAAACAATTGTTTGAACTTCGTCCTGGATGCTTGGGCGTCCAAAGTTGTTTTCCGTGCTTCTGGTAAAATCCACCTCAGAGAATGGAGGCGAACTAATAGAAGACATGTTCTCATTAACTTTCTCATGAATTGCGGCCCATATCTCATTTGCCATGTCCTCATTAGCATCAATAACTTCATCATTGCATGGGAGGACAAGGCTAGGTGGTGGCAGATTACCCCCTTTCAATTGGGTGTCAATTGGTGCAGACCTTTCGCTATGAGCTTGTGAAATGAGCTCACTTTTCATTTCCCAACTTGATGACACTTCTGGTATGGTTTCTAATGTTGGCTTAAGAGAGGTTGGGCCCCGAGGAATAGGTGGTGGTGGTCCCTCAAGTATTGATTGAGCTTCCCTAATGAGTTGCTGATGTACAGCTAGATTGATCTTCTCCTCACGAGGGTTTGGGTATTCTTGAAGCTTCTTGGGTAGCTCAGATAAAGCTGCAATGCGACTTCTATGAGCATCAATGATGGCCTCTAGAGTCTCATTCACTTTATCCACAAAAACAGAACCCCCAGAACTATCTTCAGTCGTACTAGCCTCATCTTGTTTAGCACTAGGCTCAGGTTGAGGTTGATGTTCCTCATGCACTTCTTGGGATGTAAAAGTTTTATCCCTCATGTTTTGTTTTGAGGCTTCTTGAGAACCAGTGGATGTACTTTTAGTTTGCTTGTTTCGGTTCTTCTTCCTCCGAGTGGTTTTTTTTCTATTGGACTGGAGGGTCTTGTCCACTAGTTTTGTCTTTGCATCCCTAGTTCGAGGTGTCTCATCAGTCTGTATTTCGGCATTTCGTGTCTGTGATCTAGTCATGACTCTAAGTGGCACGACATCCTCATTCTCAGATGAAGGTGGTGATGGAACTGTGCCTACAAGGTTGAGTGAGACCTTTGGTTGAGAGGTGCCTTCCTCATGTGGTTTCAGCAGACAGTCTTTTGGGAAGTGTTCTACACAACACCCTAGACAATATCTTTCAATTGGTGGAAACTGTTGTACTGTGTTATTGGACCGAGATGCTTGCCTTGAGCGATGTGGACAATCACGAGCCCAATGGGGTTCTCCGCACTCATAACAGGGGCCCATTGGTTTGGCCTCTACTTTCCTTGGTTGCCATTGACCTGAGGGGCCTGGAGTCCTAGGTTGGTAGCCGCCTAGCAACATTAAAGAGTTTTGTTCCCCTGGTTGAGTCTCCAGTGCTTGGCTTGGGTATGCGGGACTTTCAAAGATATTTTCTTTGGATGAATATGATACATATTCTTCCTCCACATAGCCTGGGTTTACCAATTCTCTACACATATTTGAATTGTCGTAGTCAACAACCCTCACAGGAGCAGTCCCTGGAGCAGGAGGTTGAGCACCAAGAACAGGTCGTGCTTGCTCTTGTGCCATCGGTGGCTTACGTTCAAAATTAGTATACTGTTGATACATTTGTGGAGCCACTCCACCCCTTGGCTGCTCACGTTCCTGTCTCATTCTCGCAATGCGAGTACATTCCTGTGTGGTGTGGGTAAAGTTCCAAGCACAGGCTTGGCACCACTTTTTTGTGGGTTGGTTTGTGACTAGAGGAGAAAAGGTATTACAATCCTCTGTTTTATGGTTACCGCCACATGCTCCACAAAGATGAGGACCTGTAGGAAGTACACTCCTCATTCTCTGCTGCTGTTGTTGTGGTTGCAAGGGTGGACGATAGGTCTGTCCCAATCTCCGTAGTACTAGGTTAGCTATCTGGTCTGGATTTACTAGCACGCTAGACCCTGAACTTTGGTCATCACCCCACTGATCTCTAGGTTTCACCTTTGGGCCAGAACCATCTTGGAACTTGAAGTTATCGGTGAAATCCATAGCATCATGGCAACACTCATTGAAATTTGTATGTTTCTTCGCATAGAGATGTGTATGCAGTGTTGAATTTTTGAGTCCTTTTAAGAAGAGAGAAATTAATCGACTTTGGGCGGGCTTCTCATCTTCTGGGCAACGATTAATGTACTGCTTCATTCTATTTACACAGTCTCTAACACTCTCATTCTTGCCTTGCTTGAAAGAGTAGATGTGTGCTACCGTGTCATGTTGTATTCCCATCAAGGAAAAAGCAGCAATGAATCTCTCTTCCAAAACTCGTAAAGAAGATTTGTCTGAAGCCTCTAATGCCTGAAACCAAGCCAGGGCTTTTCCCTCAAGAGTGAGTCCAAATCCTTCAATTTGAGTATGCTTATCAGCCACTTGCTCAGCTTGAACTGCTTGCCTAAATGCTGCTACATGGTAGTATGGATCTCCCGACCCTTCATACTTCTTTACCAGTTTCTGAAGAGTTGATGGCCTTACTTGTCTTGAATACTCATCATAGGGCCTACGGCCTCTTACTCTCAGTGGGAATTGTTCCTCTCTTTGGAAAGATGGTCCACATGTTTCCAAAATTGGTGTGGGTACCCTATTACCAGCCTCACCAAACCCCTCCAAAGATCTTGTCACCCGCATTTCAGGAGGTGCATTAATGGGAGGCCGAGTTGGCTCCCCTACCCTCCGATTGTTATAGTGAGAAAGATGTGTGGTGTGGTGTGACCTGTGGTCGCACATTTGGTGTAGGACGATATCTTGGTGCTAGAGTTGGGCTGCTAGCAGTGGTCCACTTGGATGTTGAAGGTCCCTCTCTAGTGAACTCTCGTAGGGGAGGAGCAACAGTTTCTCCAAGAAAGGCTGTCTCTCCTGGTTTGGCTGTATTTGTTGAGAACACTTCCATGAATAATGGTTGTCCTTTCCATGTGAGTTCCCGAATCTCTTTCCAATCTAAGGTTCGGTATTCATTGGCCCATTTATCAATTATTCTGTTCATGTGTCCTGCAAGCTTCTCAACTACCACCACATGAGCTAGAGGAAGATCCAGTTGTGGCAATCTAGTTGTGGCATAATATCCCTCTAACGAGTCCTTATAGACCTCTTGAAGTGGGTCATCCTGTAAGACCTTTGTCACTGGAATTTGTCGTACAAACTCCCATTGGCTTTCAGCCCCCTGATCCATTTTACTCTTGCCTTTCCTATCCCTTTCCAAATTTAGATCTACAAGAAGTAAATCATCTATGGATGGATTTGAGGACTGGGCATTGGATGGTCCAGGCATGTCCGGCTCAGTGAGCCAGTCATCTCTAGACTCCCTTGCTCTGGAAAGTTCTGATAAGTCTAAGAACTCGGTTTTAGAGAGCTCCCCTAATTTGTCTACCTTTTCTGGATGGTAGGTGACTTCGTAGCGAACACCATCTCCACCCATGTACATGTTACCCTGGTCATTGACTAGAGGTGCTCTATCAAGTTCTGAGAAAATGTCTGCGATCTTAACAAGATACCGTTGTTGTGGATCCCTAAAGATCTCAGCTCCTTGAGCATTTGTGTAGACATATTGGAGTCTCACATTGAGTGTTAACCCCATGGTGTCGGCTTCAAATGGATTAAAGGATCTTGAGGGTGTCCTATTTGGGACTACGGGATGACTATTTGTCGGCCCTAGATTGTCCATGGACAATGAACTAGTTGTTCTAGAGGAAAGGGTATCGGTTTGGGATTCAGAAAGGGTTTCAGCAATATCTGCCAAATTGCCTACCGATTGGGTCCCACTTTCTTGCGTAGGTACTCTAGAAGGTGCCCTAGGCCCTATGGCAGAATCTACAAGACGTCCCGATCGCAAGTGCATAAGGTCAAATTTTTTTTTGGTTTTTTATGTGTTTTTGTTTTGTTTTGTTTTGTTTTTTTATTTTTAAATAAAAAATATATATATATATATATTTTAACCTACCTAATCACTAAATGCAACTAAAATGAATATGTGTGGCGTAACTATCTATCTTATTTTTTTATTTTTATTTAATTATGATTTTTTAAATGATTTTATGTTTTTTATGTTTTTATTTTTTTATTTTTTTAAACACAAAAATTATGAATCACACTAAAAAAATACTAATTATGCATAAAGTTACAAAAATTAAAAAATGCAAGAAAATACTAATTATGCAAAAAATTTAAATGAAGAATTACAAAATGTGCACAAAGGTAGACTCCTAAAAACACTTAAAAATTTAATTTTTTTATTTATTTTTTTTAACTTTTCTTTTATTTTCTTTTGTTTTTTTTTCTCCTTTTTGTTTTGTTTTGTTTTGTTTTCTTTTGTTTTGTTTAAACTAATAAATTTCGTGCCTAATTACAAAAAATATAAATCTACTAATTATGCACGTAAAAAATAAAAATAAAAAAATGCACGCTACTTTACTTATGCAAAAATTTAAATAAGGAACAATGAAAAAAAACAAAAATTGTTTTTTTTTCTTTTTAAAAAAAATAAATTTATTGTTTTAAGGGAGTTTTTTTTTCTATTTCTTTTTTTTTCTTTCTTTTTCTTTTTTCTTCTTTTTTCTTTCCCTTTTTTTTAAATACAAAAAATCTCTTTTTCTCTTTTTGTTTTTTTTTTAAAAAATATTTTTTTATTTTTTATATTTATTATTATTATTATTTATTTAAAAATACAAAAAATACATGAAAAAATACAAAAAAATAAAAAAAATTAAAATTTTCACCTACCTTATCTTCCGCCTCCCGGCTCGCTCGGATTCGTTGGCGCGCGCGTGGGTTGCCTTCAATGCCTTCTGCTTGCCACCGCTTGCTCGCCTTTGCTTCCCACTACAGGCTCGCCTTCGCTTCCCACTGTAGACGCCTCCACGCTTGCTTGCTGTTGTCTTCAAGCTACGCCCACTCCAGCCAACACTGCTCGCTGCCTACGCCTTCTCTTCTCACTGCAGGCTCGCCTTCTCTTTGTAGTAGCCGGCTCCTCTTCGCTTCCGTCGCTCTCCCTCAGCCCTCCTTGCTACAGCCACCACCAACGGATGCAGCCGACCCAGTTGGGTCGCCTTCCCTCAGACCTCCTTGCTACAGCCACCACCAACGGATGCAGCCGACCCAGTTGGGTCACCTTCCCCTCACACCTCCTTGCTGTCGTCTTCAAGCTACGCCCTCTGCAGGCGCACAATGCAGACGTAAGAAATCATATATATATATATATAATTTTTTAAAAGCTGCCTTCGCTCTCCTTTCAGCCGACCGCCCACAAACCTCCTTGGTCTCCTTTCAACCGGCCGCCCACACTGCATGTATATATATATATATATATATATGCTTCGATTTATATGTTGAGTGTTGTAGCAATGTAGTAAGCACCAAAATTTAAAGGTGATTTCGACTCTTTGCTGCGTTTATCTAGATGCCTCCCCATACGATAACAACACAACAAAACAATAAAAGAAAGGTCGCCTCCAACACTTCCTATCTACCACTTGCCAACCCCGTCAAAAATACAAAAACTTGAAGTACTTAAATCTGATTAGTGGCGGGATTTCTCTACCGCAATGAGGTTTTAATTAATTTTGTTTTTTTTGCTTCTAATCAAAAACCGAAAACACTCAAGGCGCCCTTGAGATCACACACTCAATGCCCTTGCAAACTCTACTCTAATCTATCCTAATCCACGATTTTGCAATCAATGGAGCACTTAGTAAGAAGTAAGTAAGAAGTAATGGTTAACACCCTTCACTAACTTAGGTGTGCGTTCCCCGGCAGCGGCGCCATTGTTTGGGACATCATAGCATAGCGGAGGCTACACTCCAACCCACACACTTGTCAATCCGTGAATACAACCCGGTTAGCGCATAGAGGCTATCCCGAATGGGAGAAGAAGAGTTAACCACACACTAATGACTTCTAGTCCTACTCAATCCTTCTTCAACACTCAAGCAATCAATCTTACATAATCATAGCATCAAGATTAGGCTACACTTAAGCATAAAAATGCAACTTATGCAAAGAACCTAACATGCAAAGAGCTATCATACAAGCCTCAACTACACATCATTTCATGCACAAGCTTCATCACATGCACTCTACAACTCACAAATCAAAACATCATTAAGAAATCTAGATTAGCAAGTGTGTAGACCAAAACCTCATATCATTGAAAATGTAGAGAATAGAGAGTACAAGATTGAAGCAAGAATGGAGATGGAGAGCCTTGGGAGAGCACATCAGAAGGAGCTATGGAGCAAGCTCTCTCTATGAGCCTCTCAACCAAATGACCAAAGAGTCCTCTAGCTCTCAAATGGGCCACCTTTTATACAAAAATTCTAGAACTCCCAAAAGTTCCCATGTGGGATTATTGTCAAGCCCTCTCCCACATTCATCTACAGCTTTGAACTCTTTTCAAGAGCCCTAAGTGTCTTTTTTGTTGCATCCTTGTATGCAACAGATGGGATGTATGGACATGGGATGGCTTCTTTGTGATCTAGATAGTAGATGGGTTGTATGTGCATGGGATGGGTTGTTTGTGATCCTAGATGGGTTGTATGGCCATGAGATGGGTTGTTTGTGATCTAGATGGGTTGTATGTATATGAGAGCATCAATTAGGCTATATGTGTGTGGGAAGGGATGTATGGACGTGGGATGGGTTGTTTGTGATCTAGATGATAGATGGGCTGTATGTATTGTATATGCACGAGATGGGTTATTTGCGACATGGATGGGTTATATGTATATGGGAGGGCCTGTATGGGCACCGAATAGATGTATATGTGCATGATGGTATGTATGGATGTGGGATGGGTTGTTTGTAATCTAGATGGGCTAATCTAGAAGGGCTTTATGTGTGCGGGATGGGATGAATGGCCATGACATGGGTTGTTTGTGAGTTAAAAGGGCTAAATGTGTGTGGGAGGGGCTATATGGGCGTACGAGATGGGTTGTATGTGTGTGGGATAGGCTCTATGAGTGCAAGATGGATTGTATAGGTTGCATGTGACCCGAGTATGAGTTGTATGTGTGCATGACGACAAACTATATATGAGTGTGATGCTACATGGGTGCATGGGATGGGCCATATATGTGTGAGATGGCCATAGGACATGTTTGGATTGGTTGTATGTGTGCGGGAGGGGCTATATGGGCATCGGATAGGTTGCATATGAGCAATATAAGTTGTATGTGTGTAAGAGGGCTTCATGTGAGCGTGATGGACTACATGTGTGTATGGGATGGGCTATACATGTGCGAGACGGTTTGTATGCCAATGGGATGGATTGTTTTTGAGCTGGATGGGCTGGCTTGTGATCTAGATGATAGATGATGGGATGGATTGTTTTTGAGCTGGATGGGCTGGCTTGTGATCTAGATGATAGATGATAGGATGGATTGTTTATGATTCTAGATGGGCTGTATGTTTACAAGATGGGTTGTTTGTGAGATGGATGGGTTTTATGTAGGCCTATATGGGTACCAAATAAGCTGTGTATGTGCGTGATGGAATGTATAGATGTGGGATGGGTTGTTTGTAAACTAGATGGGTAATCTAGATGGGCTGTATGTGCGCAGGGATGGGCTGAATGGCCATGACATAGGTTGTTTGTGAGCTAAAAGGGCTAAATGTGTGTGGGAGGGGCTATATGGGCACGAGATGGGTTGTATGTGTGTGGAATAGGTTGTATGTGTGCGAGATGGACTCTATAGGAACTATATAGGTTGCATGTGACGAGTATGAGTTGTATGTGTGCACAACGGGTTGCATGTGAGTGTGATATTGCATGTGTGCATGGGATGGGCTATATATATGTGGTGAGATGGCCACATGACATGTTTGGATTGGTTGTATGTGTGAGGGAGGGGCTGTATGGGCATCATATAGATTGCATATGAGCGGTATAAGTTATATGTGTGGAAGATAGGCTGCATGTGAGCGTGATGGACTACATGTTGCATGGGATGGGCTGTATATACATGAAACGGGAAAATGGCCCAAAGTCGGTTCTATTTTTATCACAACCATCGGGTAAATGTCCTTTATTATGTTATGAAATTCTGGGTTATTGATGCTAAGAATATCATCCATACAGCGAAAAGAGTGTAATAACCTTTCTAGTATTGCTTTGTGTTTAATGTCTACATGTGTAGCGAAGAAGTTATACTCAAAAAATTCAAAGTAAAGGTTACACATTACAGGAGAGCAAGAGAATCCCATAGGTGTGGCCTTCATTTGTCTGAAGCAACAAGTTCCAAGCTAGATAATATTGTTATTAAATAGTCATTGTAAAGTCTTTTTAAGACCAAAGTAATCAGGAGTCAGGGGAAAGCTACGGGTAGATTTTTCCATCCATGTAGGATCCGTCTTCTGAAGTGATATTTTATTAAAGCCATATCGTGATCTTTATTAAAAAGCATATTAAAAATTTTCTCTCTGATATTAATCAAGTCATATTGGCCCACCAAGGGGATATTCTCATAACATTGAGTAATATTAGTACTATATATGTTAGTAATTCGATTCGGTAAATTCAAAAGTACCTCTGTGAATTTTTCATGACCCAAAAAGGGTTAGTGTTTATGCCGAGGAATTCTCTAGTCTACCTTTGTTTATCAGCACAAATTTCATGAAAGTCATCAAGGACCAAATTGAGGGATTTAGTTATTAGGTTTGTTATAATCAGTGAATAAACTTGAGGAGGCATTTGAGATCCATCTAAATTTATCTTTGTGGATTTAAAGATAGGAAAGAGAATAGGTAATCTTGTATTAGGTATTGGGATTCTCATCCCTTGTAGCCCTTCAACAAGATGTTGTGCAACATCAAATGGTGTGCCCGATAGTTGGTAAAACTCTTCACCTTTTAGTCTAGCCAAAACTGCCCTATATGCCTGCTGTTTGCATATAAGTGACACATTGTTGGGTGCTTTCTCTAGCCCAACAATCATAAATTTATCCATAATCTTGGATAATTCTATCAGGATGTCATGTGTCATCCAATTGGATTCCTTATCCAGCCAATTGCATGGAATGCCCTTTAACCTTTCCATAAATATAAATGGAAGTGTTTGGGCTGTGTCTTTAATGGAAGTGTTTGGGCTATGTCTTGATGGACATTATACTCCAATTGGAGTCTTTCAACAATGTTAGCCAAGCATTCAATTAGTACTCCAATGGCCAAATTTGGGTTAAGTGGTTCAAGAGGAATATGGTTTTAACCTTTATTCAATAATCTCCTAGTTTTGGTATTTGTGATTATCTCAAGGTTAGGTGTGCATACATGCAGACCAAGTTCATCAAAGTCCTTACAAAATTCAGTGAATTTTGTGCAAAAGCATTGTGGCATCTTAGCATCCTGTAAGAAATCATTCTTAGTGAGGAATTTCTTGAGTGAGTTAGTATATTTTCAACCAAAGAATTAATCTTTAATCATATCACAACCATGGAAAATTGAATCAAAAGCAGCCATTAACACATCCTTGGGATGAATAAAATCAAAAAGTCTATTGATAAAGAGGCAACGAACAAAAGAATCATGTGATGGTTCATTAGCAATACATAAGGTTCTTTTCCCTGTCAATCCAGTTATCACCTAAAACCATGGTTATAGACTAGAATTCTTGAAGGTTTTTGACAGGTAGACCTCTACCTCTCCCTCTTCCCGTAAAGGACTTAAATTTACCCTTGTTTGTAACTATTATTAGAGGAAGTAGACGGGGTGAGAAAAGAGGTAAAAGAGTTAGGAGTTCCAGGAGGTAGAGAGGGCCTTTCCATAGGAGGTGACTCATCCTCAATACAGGGGTTAAGGAGGCCAGAGATGATTTTTATACCTCTCAAACTACAATAAGTGGTGAGCATAGTTCATGGTTCATCACTCATTAGTTCTTTTAAGATGTCTAGCATAATATCCCTAAAATATATGAACGATACTTGTGCTAATACCAAGTTCCTAGCTTGTCCCCCCCCCCTAGCCAAGAGCATAGTAAGGAGATAAGTGAAAAATAATCGGTTTGTCAGGAAACAAAATTTCTAGAAGAATAAGGACAAACCAAATAGCATGGTTAAACCAGATAAAGCTAGATTCGCAAGGCACCTTTGGATCTAAAAATTTGCAAGCACATTTGAGATAGGGTATGTAGATGTTCTAGATGCTCTCAGAGTAGTAATCAGCAGTTACTTTGTGAAGGCCATAGATCCCTTTGTATGTCCGTAGATGCCCACATGTGATGAGCATTTAGCAGGATCAAGAAAAGAGATAGAGAAGGGAGCCTTAAGTAGATCTCCTCTGTTTAGATATTGGACCCCTTTCAAGGCATTCATCCTCCATTCTTCTAAAGTTAAGGCTGAGAGATTAGCCAGAAAAATCCAAGTTTCTACTTGTATGGGGGCCAGGAAGCTCTTGTTGAAAAGAGTCCATAGCCGATGGTTGACACTTGTAGACTTGACCTCTACCTATCTAAGAGGGAGAAAAGGATAAACCCTGGAAACTTTGGAGGCCATCTCCAAGAGGCCAGAAGATTAGCCAAAAAAATCCAAGTTTCTACCCGTATGGGGGCCAGGAAGCTCTTGTTGATAAGAGTCCATAGCCGCTGGTGGTTGACGCTTTTGCAAACTCGACCTCTACCTATCTAAGAGGGAGAAAAGGATAAACCCTAGAAACTTTGGGGACCATCTCCAAGAGACAAGATTCATTTAGGGTGCACATATCCATCTAAAAGATTCGAACCGCTTCCAGGGTAGCTGGATTCCTATTAAAAATACTACCGGTTCTAGGGATGACCGGTGTAGAGGGAGTGAACATGAATGTTGGGTTGAGACCATAGAGCTTCTTTAGAAAATTGGATAGATTAGCGCCATTTGATGCAAAGGAGGTGAGATCTGAGTGATGTGATTTGGTAATCACCAGAATCTGGGTAAGTAAATCGAAAATGATTTAATTTCCATCTTCTTTATTTTTGTCTATAGTAGCCAATAGCTTAAACCAATCATTAAATGATAGGATTTGAAGGAGAGAACCTAACGAGAAGGTTCTAGGTTGGTCAAAGAGAGAATCTTCTTGCAAGTTTCTTCATCTTTAAAACAGGCTAGAACATGTTGACATGCCCTTGATAGGAGGTGTTCGTTTGGGATTTCAACCCATGAATTAGAGGTAAAATTTACAATTAACATAGTCAAGAGTCAGGTATGAGAAAGGTAACAAGGTAGTTATGACTTCCTTCAACTTAGCGCATAAGGGATCTGAGTCATAACCCTGGCTAAAGGGTAGTACTCCAAACCTTTTTACTTGTTAGCACCAAGTGCATAAAGACAGTGAGGAGTAGTTGCCAACTGGCACAAAAGGGATCAAGGCTGGTAGGCCAGGTATGCCCTAAGGCCAACCCTGTGTATAGGTGTGTGTTGCTAGTTTTAAAACATATACAATATCCACATATGAATAGACAAAACTATTCATAAAGCCATACCATTTTGATTTAGAGAAATGTTATACATGAAACAAGTTCAACTATGAGTCATGTACATTTTAGGGTCAACGATGACAAGTTGCATCTAGTGGAAATAAAGTTAAAATAGCAAGGGAAGCTTGTTTGAGGTTAAGTGCAAGGGAAGCTTGTTTGAGGTTAAGTGCAAGAGAAGAGAGGGTATGTCCGATTACCTCCATCCATACAAATAGACAAAACATTTTGTTAGCTTGAATCTGTATTACAAGTGTCAATGGACATATGCACATATTATAGATGTCACCCTACCCTTACAGTTAAACAAATAATCTATCCAAGCATGATTATGTAAGTCTAGGTAACTGTGACCTCTAGTAGATCAAGTTGTAGACATTTATCAAGATCTTTATGAATAAATATTTTATGAGTCGTCATGTTTAATAGCTGACATCATATGAGGGGGATCTGAATAAATTGAGATCCATTAGTAAAGGAGGGGAGAGTAACCCCTCTCAGTCAGAGTAGACCAAGATATCCAACCATCCCTGATACAATCAATTTTTGATGAGCTATTTATCAGGAGTAACACCCTGTAGAGTTCATAAAGATGTATGTGCTCTAAATATACAACAAGTCACAATACTGAACACATCAAATGGGCCCAGCCCAATCAGCAAGCTAAAACCCCTCATTATAGTGCCATGCACACATAATTGGTGGTATTTATGTAGAGGCAAAACCTACCAATGTAGATTAGAAGCCAAAACAGCCAAGTCTAAATTACTTTAGAGGTTATGCTCATAGTGCACACCAGCATCATAATGCTTTCAACATTAGTTATTTTAAGACCAACCATCATATGGAAACTCTGCTCATTTGTCAACATAATTTTTTAAGAATAGTATACAAAGTTGAAAACAAGTCCATAGAGATATTATTTAACCTCTTATCAGATTTTAAGCTAAGGTCAGTAGCCCCATATTCTACTGTAGTATTATAGTTTTATTAAAAATTTATGTAATCAGCTCCTAGGAGCATATTCAGTATTTCACCAAGTAGCCCAAGTAATCAATAGTATAACCACTACTTCAACCAATAGCCCAAGTAGCATCAGACCAAGTTCCTACAACTAGTCACCATGTTTGATTAATGTGTGTATAAAACTTATATTATAAGTGTAAAGATCTAAGTCAGATCAATCAGCTGAACAAGATAGCACTCATGCAGTTATCATAGCTGAACGTTAGCTAAAGTGAGGTAAGAGATTGTAGTGTTCAATCTTTGTTGGATGTGAAGTGTTTGAAGGTCTCTGAGTGTCAAAGAACATAGAGGTAAGGAGATCTGAAATAGCTGAATCAACTGGATCAGTTTAGTCAGACTTGATTCAAATAAGAGTCAGTAGAGGATAACTGACATATTAAGTAGGGTCCTAAAGTGAGGTAAGAGATTGTAGTGTTCAATCTTTGTTGGATGTGAAGTGTTTGAAGGTCTCTGAGTGTCAAAGAACATAGAGGTAAGGAGATTTGAAATAGTTGAATCAACTGGATCAGTTTAGTCAGACTTGATTCAAATAAGAGTCAGTAGAGGATAACTGACATATTAAGTAGGGTCCTAGAACTACAGATTCGAGGATTGAAGGTTGTTGCTTCTGGAGGAAAATCTGAGGGTCTGGAGGACTCTCTCACCTCTTCCATACACTTCCATACACGATAGGAAACCTAGGAGGACCGATATGAGGTGCACCACTACTTGAGGGTTTAACCATAGATGAAGTACCAAATCAGCCTTTACCCCTTGCCTTGCCTCTCTTACATGAGCATGTTTTGCCTCATAAATCTCCGCAAGTAGCATGGCCTCTTTGATGGTGTCGGGTTTTTGAGCATCCACATCAACTCTAATGTTGTTTTGCAATCCCTTTATGAATCTCAAATTTTTTCCTTCACTCAAGCCTTCCACATGGAGTGAAAACTTCATGAACTTATGAACATAAAGGGTTGAGATGAATGTACTCATCTCATTCTTGAAATCCAACCAAGTAGTGATCATGTAACCATGAGCATTCAAGTGTTGCCACCACGCATGGGCATAACCTTTGAAATACAATGTGGCAAATAGCACTTTGACTCTATCACTATGAGGGCTAAGCTCAAAGTAAAGCTCCATCTTGTCAATCCACTCTTCAAATTACTCATTAGAAGAGCCTTCTCCTTCAAAATTTTTGAAGGTGATTTTTTCCTTCATCCCTTAACACTCATCTTCATTGCCTCTATGATGCTCATTCGGTCTAGCATGATTAGAACCCATCCAATTGAAGTGAGAACCTCCCATATGTGAACTCCCATATGTGAAGCATTCCAAGTTCCATCCATAATAGGTTTATCCAAAGCTAGGCCCTTGTCTTTATCAAGTCTCCTTCCTTGCATTGAAGAATTTCCTTGCATCATAGCTTGTTGCATAGGCATTCTCAACATGTGACTCACCATGTTGCATAGATCGTGGAGGCAAGTTCTCTTTTCCATGCATAAAACTATGACTATGATCAACATGATGCAAACTAGCTTGATAAGTATTTGATATACTTGTATCCACAAAAGGCACATGAGCTTATGGTCCACTAACTTTAGGTTTGCTTGGTGCATAAGCATGCATTGTTGGCCCACCATAGATTTATTTGCCTTTGCCTAACTCTTGCTTCAAGCTAGAAAACCCATCATGGTTCTGTTTGCCCAAAGTATCAAACTTGTCAACCATGAATTAGAACCTTTGATCCATGCATTCAACCAAACTTTCATGCCTTTCCATGGTAATGTTATCATTGCGATCCATCCTATCATATAATTTAGGCATGAAGTACAAAATGGTACCCATATCTTTCCCTACCCTAGGTGCTTCAAATGCACTAGCATTTCTTATGTCACTTCATTGGCACTGCTTGCTCCCATGTAGCTCCTCAAATGTCACTGTGTGAGGTATTGGGTTTCTATTTGGTTATAGATCTTCCATTTCCTCGGTAGAACTTGCTTCATCCTTAAGGACTTCTCTATAAGTGCTCTTGTCCGTGGAATTTTGTCCTCTTCCCATATTACCTTGCTATGCTTTGCAAAAACTTCAACAGAAAGCATCTCAAGAGTTCAAAGTATCATCCCTATTGATGTGTAATTAGCTCACTGTTTTGGCACCATTAGCAAAACCAAAAATGGTTGTATCTTCCCAAGGAGAAGTTTGATGAAGAAGATCTTTGGCTTGGTAGAGAGAGAGAGAGAGAGAGAGAGAGTCCCTCCTACAATGGAGTTACTTTTAAATTTGGTTGGCACTCCCTAAAATCTCAAAAATCACCAAATGATTGTCAAAATGGTAGTTTTAATGTTATTGTTTGAATACAAAGAAAGCATTGTTTCTTTGACATTAAAAATGTTGATGTTCTTAGATATTACAATAAATTTAAAAGAACAACTCTGTACACTAACTTAATTTGAACTATATTGTCTTTACACAATACTTAAATTTTAACTAAGTACTTTGAATATTTCACCTCAAGAACGAGACACAAAAAAACATATCAAATAGTATATCTTATTATTATTCTATATGCACGCATCCCTTTAAAACTTTGATACTTGTAGCTCATGTTTTGAAATTTTTTTAATGTTTTGCTCACTCTCTATCACATGCAATATTGTGGAGCAATATTTAAAGCTTCAACACCAAGGAAGCCAACCAAATTCCTTTTAGCAAGATAAAGAGGTATGCATTATTGCAAGCATACTAACTTTGTCCTATCTTCTATGGGTAGCTTGAAAAGCCTCTCTTTTGCATTTGAGAGGTATTAAATGCAATCACAATAAATCTCACTCTCTCTCTCTCTCTCTCTCTCTCTCTCTCTCTCTCTCTCTCTCTCTCTCTCTCTCTATATATATATATATATATATATATATATATATATATATATACATACATACATACATACATATACATACATAATGAAGCTCTGGTTATTTGACACGTTGGTTACACCAACGCTTTTGTACGACGCTCCCATCTGGGGGCCGAGTCTCTATCACAGGCAGAGGAGTGGATCTACAACATAGTAGCCAGCCTCGAGTAGAAGGGAGTTTTATGATGGGTGGGAGCAGATGGAGAGACCACTAGTGATGATGATCTCCTGCATGATCAGGAGTAAATCATCAATACCACATGAGATAGTCCAGGCACAGATGGGAGCCCCACAGATTGTAGTCGAGGCCCTCTTCCAAACGGTCACTTTCATACATAGGCTATGGAGCCTCTCTAGGCCCTCTTCCAAACGGTCACTTTCATACAGAGGCTATGGAGCCTCTCTAGGCACAGATACTCTAGACTCGCGCTAGAGTCGTCCAGATAGCTCACATCACAGGGCAACACGGAGTGCTAGTATGCCTAGACTAGCACATGGTTACAGCTACATGGTATGCTTATGGACCGCCTTCCACCTTTACAGTACAGCATGGAGTCCCCCTTCCTGGAGTTGAGACAGAGTGAGCTCAACAAGATCATTAGGATGGATATCATTCACCTACACATAGCATGCACATGGATCACACCGGCCGAGCCACTAGGGAGGACGAAGATGGCTTCCTACCAAGAGCATCTTCTCCACTAGGCCCCTAATGGTTGTGTTGTCCGCCCGAAGTACATGGACATTCACCTCTCTCATGGAGTTAGATGTGCTATTGGCCAGATCTGCACGTCTTCACATCAGCTGAGGATAGAAACCGGTCAATATAGAGCCGTCTCCCTTGCCCCTGAGGATCGGATTTGCCAGCTCTGTCAGTAGAGCCAGAGACTGAGGAGCACTACATATGTCGGTTCCCAATGCACTATGAGATCCAGGGGCACTTTCATTGCCTCTTTCAAGATGGATTTGGTCCATTGTCTAGAGTGATGGACTACTTATACCAGCGTTGCCTTGGGCTTTTCTCCTCAAGCTATGCAGACACCAAAACCACATCCTACGCTCCAGGTAGGGAGGACATGTCTGAGACACATGCCAGCACACCCTTACTGATGACTTCTTCAGAGCAGTAGCGACCCTGCGCACCGATGACCACGAGTTGACCACAAGTCGACTGGGCCCACATAGCCACCTCCTCGAGGAGTCACCCTGGAGGACAGATCTGGAGAGCTATGTAGAGCACGACGTCCACGACCTACTGGGGGCCGCAGCCCCAACCGAGACATTATCAGAGGATACATGTGATATTGGCATGACCTCGACACTTCAGCCTGTCTATGCTAGATCGACCTATGCGAGACATTATCGGATAAGTGTATCTCAGCTGCTTCCCATAGCCTACCATTTTTCCAGATCCACACTTTTATTAGATATGCCTTTTTCTGGCAGTTGTATCAGGTCGCTAGTTCCTCTTTGGCCCCATGTTATAGCTAGTTGTTTTTCAGTTTATGTTTTTCATTTTCTACTCAAGACATTTAGTTTCCTTGAGTTTTGGATGTATTGGTACTTTTGTCTCATAGGCCACTTTGGCTTCTTGTAGACGTTAATCTCTCTCTCTCTCTCTCTCTCTCTCTCTCTCTCTCTCTCTCTCTCTCTCTCTCTCTCTCTCTCTCTCTCTCTCTCTCTCTCTCTCTCTCTCTCTCTTCGTGCAGCCATGGGGAGCAACACGATCCACCATAACCTTGATTTCACAATAGGCATAACCATCAAGTCCAAGTCAGAGTTAAAGGAGCAATGGAGATAAGTCCCACTCACACACTACTCACAATAAAACTTTTGAGAAAAACCTTGACTCTGAGCACCTCTCAGGTACATTTTTGGATGGGGCCACTAGTGAGATGATGAAAAGGAAACTTTTCTAGGCTTGGCCTAGTGTACGGCCCATCGCTTGAGAACTCTTTGTTCAATTCCTATTGAAATAAAATTAACAAAACATCCAAGGGTGTGTCGCCTCATAGGACACTTGAATCAAGCACACTCCAACTCTTTTTACTCGTGCACATACAATAGCACATCACACATGCACTAAACACCTAGGGTAAATACCTCATTCACTAAGACCCCATGGATCCCCACCACTAAGTATACTTTACACATCATGATCCATGCATTCAAATTCATACCTAGGGGTGTCTATGCTACGCAGACACATGCATTAAGCACCTTGAAGTTGTTGGAACCCATGCACAAAAAAAACCAACACTGTGAACACCCTAGTCAAAAGCTAAAAAGCCTCAAAAACCCTAGTCAAAAGCTAAAAAGCCTTAAAAATTAGCATACCAAAGATTTAGATCGTGGATCCAAAATCTAGATCGTCCATTTGAATGCACATCAACAATCCCAAATATCAATTTGGATCACCAATCCCATTTCCAAATCACTCTCTCTCAGATCGTTCATTTTTGGATCTCCGACCCCAAAATCATTCCGATTCAAATCGTTGCATAGTTAGATCAGTGATTCAACCTACTTTACGAGGTCACCAGAGACGATCCCTGACTATAAACTTAGGGTTTTATTCCTTGAGTCTCATTTTACCGATGATCCCAATTAAGTGTGAGGCTAGATTTTGTCAAAATCATTGTTGGAGCTCCAAATCATCATCAAACTGTGATCCCCACACAAATGTGCACCTTGCAGAATGAGTAGCAATCCACATCAAGTGAGAAGCGATCTACATCAAGCAGGTATTGATCCATATCAAGCGAGCAACGATCCACATCAAGCAAGCAATAATCTACATCTAATTTTAGATTGCATAAATCCTAATTGTAAACCCTAGCATAATTACCAAAGCTAGCATGGTGGAAGAATTTTCCCATTGAATGCTTAGGTTTTGGTGAAGGGAACATCTACTTAAAGCTACATAGGCCTAAATATAGGGGTCAGCCCCATTAAGAAAATCCCTTGCATGCAAGAGAAATAATAAATTTTTAATGCCATTATGCTTTTATGTGTGGATGTCTTTTCTTGCCGATGATAGTAAACCTTGCAGTGAATGCATGCATGTAGTCAATGATGGTGCTCAAAATGTATGCCTAAAGCATACACAAGCTTGTATAGAGAGATTTCTACATGAATAAACAAATTTGCATAATAGCTACACACTAATAAACATATTTGCATAACAGCTTGTAGCCATGTCAGTGGCAAGAAGCACTGTTGGGTGGAAAGACCAAGGCACCCATTACAAAGAACTTGTAGCCCCCTATATCACATACTAGATCACCACAAGCATGGCAAGATACTTGAGAATCTAAGAGCTAGAACAAGTGGCCATTTGCTAAATTCTCACGTTTGCAACACCTTGCAAACTTCACTTTTTTGCAACTTAAAAATTTGGGTGGCCGGCTCATCAAAGCGTACCGAATTAAAACGTTGTTGAATGTTGGTAATCGCACTCAAGTAAACTGCAATGTAGGGAGTACAATCGCCATTCACCTTTCAACATTGTGAAGAAGCTTGAAGGTGTGTGATGTACCCCACAACCATAGCCCACTATAGCCTAAAGCCTACAACCTTTAGGTAGAGTGTCTATTGATATTTTTGGAATTTGAAACTCTCCCAAAAAAGCCCCAAATTTGACATGTTAGTCTACCGAGATGGTTTTTTTTTTGGAAATTAGCCATCTAGTAAATGTCACGAATGCATTTACGCCAAGGTTTGAAGCATTCTTTAGCAAACTTGGCAAATTCAAATGCGAATGCACAAATGCAACAAATGCTTGCAACTAAGTGGGTGGATGCATGGTGAAGTTCCACATTAAGGATGGCCTCACAGATTGACATTATGACTGCCATGATCCCCTCTAGAGAATGTCGTAATTTGGTACTTGAGGATGATACTGCCACAACCGGCTACTCCAAAGGTGGGACTAGTGGATTTTTAAAGATGTAGCTATGGGGGATGGATTACCTCTGCTTGCCGCCCCCCGCTGCTTCTAAGACATGAAATCATACAACTAGACTAAGTAGATCTAGTCAATAAATGGGCCATCCTCAAGCTCACAATGGAGGCTATCCAAAATGCCAAGAGTGTGGCACACCTCAAAGCCTCAGAGAAGCGGGTGATAATGTTTGGCCAGCACAAACATTACCAAACAAACAACTAATCAGAGAAGATCAGGCACAGCTTTGCATGTAGTAGAGCTTAAAAGAAAAGATGAGCAAATCAAAGAGCCACAACAAGAGCTATAAAAGGAAAGGGCTCAAGAGCGAACTAGCCCAGACTCTATAGAGTTGGAGGCATCTTCAACTTGAAAGATGATGTAAATTACTCGAATCCACCAAAATGTTGTTTTGTAATTTTCACTTTCATTAAATATAATCAAAATCCTTTTTTTTTAAAGATTTTTCTTTAATATTTTTTTTAAAAGAATTCATTTGGGCTTCAGGGTAGGCACGTGTCATTATGTATGCATGTCCCCATGTCAGTTCTCTCTCTCCACTCCAGGGTTCGGGAAAGCAATTTTAGGAAAAAGGAACTAAATCCCTTTCACCACTAAATGAGAAGGAAATTGCTATTTTTGAGATGGTATTTTCTATGTGAACTTAGAAAATATAACTAAAACTTGTAAAATTTGAAAGGGTTTTATTTCCCCCTCATAAGAATTTGAGAAGGATTTTCCCGAAGTTGAACAAGTTCTAGGCTAAAGCAAACCCGTCTTTTCCCGAACCCTGCTCCACTCTCTCGTCTCATGGCCCATCTCTCTCCCTTTCTCAAAGATTTACACTGCATTATTATTTTGTGTGCATCATTCACAGAGGTGGGATACCTCTTCCTACTTTATCTGATGTAGGCTCTCTCGAGTAGTGATCGCCCCCAAAGATCTAATTTAAGTCTTCAAATTCCTTTTTAAAAAAATATTCGTGTAGGCTCCACATTACTTTCCAACCATGGTCATTTAGCATGATACATGATGAAACAAAATTATGCAAGTTGAAGAAAGAAGATAATTCTACTCCGCTAGGAAGAGATTATACCACTTGAAAAAACAAAAAACATGGTATCGGTTGATAAGAGGAGGGATGTAGAACTTGGAATAAAAGTCTTGTAGAACTTGGAATAAAAGTCTAAATCACATGGTGAAAGAAGATCATGCTATCTAGAAAAATAATAGAAGTGATACATTTTAAAAAAACGATGTTGCACCATTATGTGGAAGGAGGATGCACTACATAATGGAAACACATTGCAACACATAGTAGCGTAATTGAACATTAAAAATTAAGAAGAGCTTTAGTACACTTTCTTCATCTTTTTTTTAATAATATGTTTTCTAAAATTAAAAAAGTTAATTTAATTTCACTCGAAATTATATACTAGCTTTTTAACTATACAACCAAGAATAACTTATAACCTTACATGATTTTTTTATTAGTTGACTAAGAATTTTGTATTACTTAAACACTAATTAAAGTTCTTCATTACTAAACTAGTAGCTCTTATCATTTACGATTCATAAAACTCTTTAAAATTTAGAGAAATAGTAATTCTAATGGCAAGTCTTATACTACCAATTGCATAATTTACAACATAAGCTCTTAGATTTTACTTTTGTTGAGAATTATGTAATTGGAAGTAAAAAAAACCATTAGAAATATAATTTCTCTAATTTATTAAGAAATTTCACAATCATTATGATAAGAGACTAATAATTAAGTAATAAAAAACTAAAATTAGTGAATAAGAAGCTAATATTTATGTACCAACCAATATAAAAATAGTGTGAAAATTAATAGTTACGACGATTAAGAAAATGACAAGAAGCCGACAGTGGTGGGGAAGAGATGAAAGTAGGGGATAGGCAGTCAATGATGGCGAGTAACAGGGCAGCAACACTCAATGAAGAAGAAGAAGAGGTGGGCAGGGGATACTAAGTGGTACACATACTACAAGCAACAGTAAGTACAAGAACCAAGAATGCTTGGAATGTCATTGATCCCTTAGTGCTATACCACTTACAACTTCATACATTGAAATTTAAACCTTTGTGAAAACCACCTAGAGATCATCTAAACCAAATGTAGTAATCACTTTTTCTCTCCTCATAAGAAGAATATATAGCATATATTGGATACATCTCTTATCTAGCATTGATTCTTATCCACTAGACATGTTAATTAACTTGTTTTTTTTTTAAAGTTAAGGTCTTATAAAAGTTTACAAAAAAAGTGGAATCTTATTGTGATAGCCAAAGTTCAACGTCATAAAAGTTACTAACAACTCTTGTTTACTGTTAACCTAAAGTCGAACTGCAAGACAAATGTGTGCAAGATCTATAGCTTTGGTAAGAGAATTAAGAAAAACAAAGTACCCGAGGGATACACATTGTAAAAGACACCAACAACGAGATTAAAATGGTAATTCAAGTTGGATTACAAGTCTACATAAACTAAAGATAGCTTTCCAATGCCCAACAACCCAATAAAATGTTATTTTTGCATTGGAGCTTCACATGTATTTGTAAATATTAGGTGCATGTGATAGCACTACTAGGGTATACTACTACACAAGGGCAAGTACCATAAAGGATGTGCCTAGATCATATTTATTAAATTAGAAGATGAACTAATAAGAAGTTAGAGACTAGACTATGGAATAAGTGGGTTTTGGATGGCATAACTCATGTTATATTTGAGTATATAAGTCAAACTCTCTACACTCAATGCACTTTCACATATTATTTTAAACTTGTAGCTCTTCTTTTACATTATTCTCTTCTCTTTATGTGTTGTTTGCTTGGAATCTCCCTCTACATGGCATATGTGAGTATATGGATAAACATTGGATATCTTATGTCTTAGTTTTGACAAAGAGAAAGCAATGCTAGCTAAGGTTTAAGTGAGTGTGGAAGCTTCGGTACACTTTCCTTGAGTAAGTGAACAGCTCTAGAATTGAAACAAACATAATTAAGTGGAGTGTTTTCTAGATAGAGCAAGGGAAAAAAAAAGTACACAAGGGAGGGCGGGGAGAGAGAGAGAGAGAGAGAGAGAGAGAGAGAGAGAGAGAGAGAGAGAGAGAGTGGGGTAGGATGAGAAAAGACTAAAATGCTTGTGTATGTTCTTTTGTGAAGAAATCCTTTATGGTACTTGCCCTTGTGTAGCTTAAATGAGTAATTTTAAGAAATTCATTTCCTATAAAAGAGAAGAAAGGAGGAGAGCAAAGATACCTTGTCTTGGACACTAAGAACCTTACGTGAACACACCATCTCACGTTTCACTTCACATTCCACCTCCCATTTCGTAACTCCCTTCTCATTGCCCACCTTATTGTCCATCTTCCACCACATCGCAACATCCACGAACACTTCACTTCAGTTATCTCATGCGATACTAGGAAAGATTACCAAGATTTTATCCTAAAGACAACAACTAGAAGAGTTCAAAAAACAAAATAGTCATTAGTTAACATAGGTAAAAAGAGGAATGAAGATGAGAGAGTGTAAGATTAGGAGTAAGAATAGTTTGAATCATGGTACTGTTAATGCCCCCACTAATCTAACGCTATCTCTTATAGGAGACAATTAGAAAAGGAAGGAATGAATTAACTTACCACCCCTAGTTGTCAATGCAAAGATCTAATTTAGGGCTTCAAATTTTCTTCTCATAAAATATCCACGTAAACTCCAAATGTTTCTTCAACCATGATCATTTCACATGATTATTGACAAAAAATATGTATATATATATGCTGGGATAGAAGAAGATACTTCTCGCTAAGAAAAGATTATACCATTTGAAAAAAGGATAACATGTTGCCACTTAACAAGAGGGGAGATGTGACACTTGGAATAAGGAGCCTAAGTTACATGATGAAAGAAGATTATGGTACTTAGAAAAAAGATAATACATTTCCGCTTAACAAGAGGAGAGGTATGACACTTGGAATAGGAACATGATGAAAGAAGATTATGCTACTTAGAAAAAGGAGAGAAGAGATACAAGGTTAAAGAAGCTTGTGACACACAACAAAACGATGTTACACCAACATGTGAAACAATGATACACTACAAAGTGAAAACATATTGCAATACCTAGTGACATAATAAAACATTGAAATTAAGGATATCTACAACTAGCTTTAAAGAGATATCTTTCTTAATTATTCATCTTGATAATATTAACTTTCCAAAAGATCCAATTATGGTTTATAAATAGTACCTAGTTTTTCATTCATCACATTATTTATTTATCACTTCATTAAATGAACACTGGTTAATTCTCAATCAATTGCATTTAGTTTATAAATTAGATAGATTACAAACCCAACTAATTGTTGAGTCAACCCATTAATCAATTATTAATAATATTACTAAGCTACTACTTTAATTAATCACTAAAAGTTCAAATAGTGAACAATTAATCTTTATATTTCAAAATAGCATAGTACACTTTGTTTATTATTTTTAAATTTTTAATTTTTTTTTAAAAATTATTATACTAACTTATTCACTATATAATTAAGAATAACTCATAAAATCTTATTCGTTAACTAAGAATTAGTATTACTTATAATCTAATTAAAAAATTTCATTACTAAACTAGTAGCTATTATTATTATGATTCTTAGAATTCTTTAAAATAAACAGAGAGAGTAAGAATTCTTATTAAGTGGATATTTCATGAAAAGGAAATTCAAAGACCTAAATTAGATCATTGCCCATGTCTTCAGTGATTTATATCATCTTTCTCTAGAATTCTTATTAAGTGGATATTTCATGAAAAGGAAATTCAAAGACCTAAATTAGATCATTGTCCACGTCTTCAGTGATTTATATTATCTTTCTTTAGAGCTCCTATTAAGTGGTGCATTGCAATTTAAGTACGATTCCCTTGTGATATCCCATAAATAATATAGTCCTTACTTTTAAAGAAATTGATTTTCAACGTATACAACTTGTTCGTTAAAGTTTTACTGATGAGGATGCATCATTTTGTATTAGTAGAAGAGATATCATAAAAAGGTACATGTGCATAAGAATGTGGTATTTGTATGGTTTTGATTTTTTAAAAAAATCAAAATAGTTTTTAATGGCATGATTTCATTTATGTCAAAAAATTTGAAAGTGATAGAAGAGTAGGGCCATTCATTTTGTGTACAGTTTCTACATAATAAAACCCTATACATAGTTCTCTCCTATGATGTAGACATTATAGAACCACTAGAGGCTCGATAAAATGTCATCTTTTCTCCTCCAATAATTTGATCTTATTCTATAACAGTTCTTTCAATAACAAGGCTTGAAGATTTCTATTTTGGCTCCTTCACATTATAGGAATATCTTCTTTCTTCTGTGGAAAGTAGACGTTTTAAGGGGATGTAGGGGCTACCACACCTCCAAGAGGGAACTCAATGCATTCACCTAAAGGATGAGCAATAGATCACAACCGTCATAGGGCACTTACCAATGCTTCAAAATTGAGTCCATTGAGGCCTCCAAGCTCACTTGTTAAGATCCAAACCTCCAAGCTCCACCTCCACGCTGTCACCGTAGAGTTTCTCATACCGTCGCATAAGGCAATCACTCTCTCTCACTCTCCCACACAAGCATGAATCATACAAGCATAGAAGAGGCACAGTGCTAGAATGCTCTCTCTCTCAGTCTCTCTCTCTCTCACTCTCCCACACAAGCATAGAAGAGGCACATTGCTAGAATGATCTCTCTCTCAATCTCTCTCTCTCTCTCAATCTCTCTCAAGACACAAGGAAGAGCTCTCAATAGCACAAAGGGGGATTGTGTCTTTTATATTTGGCCCTTATTCACACTTGGGCGCCCAAAACTTACTTAACTAGGCCTCGGGTGGCCAATATTCATAATGTACAACTTTTATAGTGCTGTTTCATGACACTAATTAATGTCCTCAATTGGAGGAGCATGCTTGTTAATCCAAAATGGGATTAACATCCCACCCTTCCTGCTGTAGGTTATGTCCTCAAAACCTATTTACAGAGGTCTAAAGACCTGGTCACCGAACTCATGTCGGTAGAAATTCCTTCGTGATTGAAGCTTCCTGAGTGTGCGTCTGAAGGTGGAGTGGGAGCACCAGAACCCTGTGTCCACCATGTCCTCGAACGTGACATGCATGTAAGCCGGAAGACACCTTAGACAATGGTAATACAACATCATGCCGCGGTCAGATGGGCCTTGATTCATGTCGAACTGCAAGTTCTCAGCGTCATGGCCATCATAGGGCTCTTTGGGTTGATTAATCGAGACCACCAACAATTTCAAAAATCTAACACTTGCCAGCGATTGCTGGGTCCGGGATATGGCACACCATGCTTGTATCCAAGTAAGCATTTGTTGCCTTTTCTCCCTTATGTCTGGAAAGGTTGCTGTTGCTCTCTCTAGTGCCTTGTATCTGGTCTCTTGCTCCTCCATGGCCTTTAAGATTTTCATTATGACATCTCGATGTGTGGCCTGTGCTGCTACCAAGTGGTCCTTTAAGTTCCGCACTTATGTGTTTGACTGGTTAACCTGCTTCTAGAGGGCAACGTTATGATCATGGAGCATGTGTATTGTGAGGAGGTGGCAACACTAAACTTTTTTCTCTTGCTCCCATTGTGCACTTGTGCTTGCGCTTTCTTTGAGTCCAGCATGTAGCAGGTTTAACAATTCATCCAAACCTTCCATTTTTCTTGCATGAACTGTTCATAGTCGATGTTTTGTAGGAAGGACAGCTAGGGTATTCCCTCATCTTCCAAACGACTTCTTTTGCTTGGGCTTGATGGTTCTGCACTTCTTGGTAATTTGCTCGTAATTGTATGGGCTGTTGGTTCATGCACTAGAGTCATTGCTGCCTCAATGCCTTATGTTTCCTCAGGCTATACTAGAATTGATGCTACTTGTTTGGGTTTTATCTCTGCTAGTATCAGTATGGGCTGTTGGTTCATGCACTTGAGTCATTGCTGCCTCAATGCCTTATGTTTCCTCAGGCTGTACTAGAATTGATGCTACTTGTTTGGGTTTTATCTCTGCTAGTGTGTCTGCCAAAGTTGAATCCTTCAGTGGGGACAGGTTCATGAAAATCAGTTGTGCTGCCGGGATCGTCGGGGGAGTAACTTGTTGCGGTTGCTCTTGAGTGGCCTGGCTGATTGTGGCTTCTTGCTCTGTCAATGGCTCCTAGTATTTTTGGATTTTCGGTGCCACCTCAGCCTCTAGTCTTTGTGATTCTGCAGCTATGTCTGGGATGATGCCCCACATTTTCTTGTCTATCTTCTTCTTTCTCCCTTTCCTTATCTCCTTCATAATGGCCTGGGTCTCCACTAGGACAGCTTGGTCCTCTTGCATTTCTTCAGCTGTTAGTGGTGGTTGCTCTGGCAGCAATGCGAGTTGCAGTTGCTCTGCTGGTTCAGCCTCTCGGAGAGGCCTTTTTGCCACATGATTTAAGACTTGGGTTAGCAGGTACGGGTTGAATATTTTGGAATGGTGAGCCTTTAGATAGTTCTCCATCTCTCTATGAATATAATATGCCCAGTCCTCCTCTTTCTCTTTATGTACCTTAGCGATCCTATTTAAAGGGACCCTGTTGTATCGATCCACTGGCTTGACCTGCATTATCACAGTGACATAGTTCTGCAGGCTTTTTCTATAGCCTCATCCCGGATATTCTCGTACTCTTCCCCATTGGAGTTATAAGAAATCTTCTTTAGCATTGCATCCAAAGGCATTTTGTCAAATGCATGGGCGTGGACTTTGACTGTTGGTGGGAGAGCTGCAGAGCGTTACGAATGAGCTTTTCAGTGATCAGGAGCTGCTGTATTTTGCCGTCTCGACGTTCGTGATGGTGCCACGTTTGGTGCCTTTCTCATAAGTCTTGATATACTCGGCACAGAGCTCCGTGTCGATGCTCCTTGGAAGTATTTGCGCCATACTCCCTAAGCTCACTTTCTCCAGCTTCTCCTTGACATCTGCCTCTTCCAGGATTTGGAGGCACTTTGGGCTATGGTAATGCAGTGTGACCTTTCCATGGGCCGTAAGGGTTTCCTTGCTGATGATGGTGTTAAATTTGCAGCCATGTGATGAGCTATGGTGGATCAAATTCTAGAATCAACATCATTAGAAAAGAGATTAGATGATAGTTAAGAGATGATTAGCGAGTAATTAATTGATAGCTTAATATAGGCATGGATAATAAAAAACCAGCAAATTCTCATTAGGCCAATGCCTCAATTTATAGAGTTTACATCCAAGCATCTAATCCCACTGATTTCTCCTTGATTCACTCCACCTCTTTTGCTTGATTCTCTCCACCTCTTCCCAGAATATCTCCACACCTCCTAAGTCTCCTCATGCTACCCTTTATTCTCTCCCAGTAGATACTTCTCACCTTTTCACAGCTTCTCTCACATTTACAGATTCTCTTTTACAGCCTCTTGCTAAGGGCTTGTTCCTGCACACACCCTATTCACTTGTATATTTCAACACCTCCCCTCAGATTAAAGGTTCACTTTCCTTCATATCCAGTTTGTAGAATTGCACTAACAGATTTATCTTTGAATTTTTTGCTTGAGTGCCAAGTAATTTATTGGGTTCATCCCATGCATCTTTTGCCCATTGTATCCCTGTGATGTGATGAATGATTTCATCATTTAAACTAAGTGCGATAAGTCCTAATGCTTTCTCATTCCTACTCTTCCACTTATTTTTCCCTCTCACCTCTGGGCATTCATATCTTCCCTCAACTAGCCCCCACAGATTTTTCCTCATAAGTAGATACATGGTTTTTATCTGCCATGTGTAAATCTGCTCCCCATTAAATTTGGCTATCTCTTGTGCTGTACTCATGAGTGATGATGTGAAGGGGGTCTTACCTCTTGATCCAATTTCAAGATTCAAGGACAATGTCTACCCTTTTACAACTCAATTTGGTGTTTAGGTGATAATTACAATAGATTTATCAGCATAAATTCACTAGAAATTACATTAAACCAAGGGTAACAAATCTGTACGGAATGGTTGGAGTATCAAACCATCTCCGAATTGCAATATGAAGTTATAGGGATCTGTATCAGATACCCAATAGTTAGTTTGAACCCTCAATTGTACCAAAATATAGTGATTAGTGTTGATTAATCATTGATTGGCAAATTAATCCTCTATTTTGTGTGCTGAAAACAAAGTATGTGGGGAGTCTAGATTTGGGGCCTTAGAGTTCAAATGAGCTCAAATCCTTTCAAGGCCATCAATAGCAATTAGTCTAGCAAAGGATTATGCCAAGAAACACAAGATTTGACCAAACATTGAATGCTTAATCTCTGTTTTACCAAAGTCACCTACAGATTTGATGAAGAGCTTGGATCTCATTGTAGACTTGATCGAATCAAAAACTGTCTTCACCAGCTTGTAGAGCACCCTTGAAAACCTCTAGGTCCAAGAGGAATTAGAGCCATTGTACTTGGTGTAGACGATCTCAATTTTCTTCAGAAAAATAGGTGCTCGAAAAAATGCAAATTTTTGCAGCTTCTCTTGGCGGTTTCGCGATTTGTCTTGATTGGCTTATGCATGGGGAGTGTAGCTATGTTTGGCTAAAAGGTTGGAGGCTATTGTTAAGCCCCTCCACTAGTTAGGGGTGCAGAGAGCTTGTTGAAAAAGAGGTAAAAATCTTAATTATCTACTAATCCTAATTAGCTAAGTGATTAGCAAGATAATGGGCTCATAAATTTGATGGATTCTAGGCTAGGCTCTGATACCGTTAAATTTGCAGGAATGTGATGAGCTATGGTGGATCAAATGCTAGAATCAACATCATTAGCAAAGAGAACTGATAATAATTAAGATGTGATTAGTGAGCAATTAACTGATAGCTTAATGTAGGCATGGATAATAAAAAACCAAATGTCAATATATGCAATGACACCTATTCCATCCGCAAACATGGCTGCCTTTATCTCAGGCATGTTCACATCTAAAGTAAACATTCTAACATTTCTGTTACCCTTTGCAACCAAGCGACACTTATTTTTGAAGTATTCCACAAAACATCCTTGAGGATTAAATCTCACTTGTAGACCCTGCTCAACCATTTGTCCAACAAAAACTAGGTTCTTTGTAATATTCAGAACATGAAGTACATCAGCCAAGTACTTCATTTTTCCATCCTGCATAGACAATGGCACTTTACCAACATGCGCAATGGGATGCGTCGTATCATCACTTGTTTCTACATAACCTGGTTTTTTCATTTTTTGCATATATCTCTAAACCACTCAGCATGACTGGTCATGTGGTTAGAGATGCCAGAATCCACATACCATATATCTTGAGATCCTGACACATCCCTTGTTGTGGAACTAAGCATGTGTTACATCACAAACAGCTGCTCACTTTTGTCATCACCTCCATGTTTTGCTAGATGATTCTTACTTGCCTTGCTGCAACTTCCCACTTTTAATGTCATTCTGCTTTTCATAGTAGTCCTTTGCCATGTGTCCTGGTTTGCCACAGTAATAGCACTCTATTCTATTTGCATTTTGATTTCTTTGCCAGCCACCTCGGCCTCTTTGGCTCCCCTTGCACCTCTAGACTGGCCTCTTTCACATGTGTATAATTGCTGCTGTGAATTATTGGACTGTTGTTGTCCAGAATTCTGATTTCCTTATCGACCCACCACCTTGGCCTCGACCACACGGCCTCTACCTCTACCTCTACTTGAATTAGAGTAGAAGGCCTGTTCTGATGTGTTATGTCCACAATCGGGCAAGGTAAGTGGGAATCATATTTGCCTTTAGTTCAAGCTGTTTTGAATGATTCTTTTGTTGGGAATATTCTCCCTAACTGCAATGGAGGTCTCGAATGGCTTATACTCTTTGCTAAGCCCATTCAGATAGATACTCACCAAATCATCAAATGATCATCCTCCACTGATACATTGATAGACCCAAGGGATTCAACAATACCCTTGATCTTTAAGGTATATTCATTGATGGACATGCTTTTCTTTTCCACAGTATGCAACTCTTGCTTTTGCAACTTCCTTGCCTTTGTGTTAGTTTGGAACATCTGAACCAGATTCTGCAACTGTTGGAGTGTTTGCATCTTGTATGTGTCCTATCATAGTGTCTGTGACACTAATTGAAAGCCAGTACATGACTTTTCTTGCACCCTGATTCCAATCCTTGAATGTCCTTATATGTGCAGGAGTGGCATTCCCCTCAGATAACTCTGGAGGCCCCTCATTGTCTCCTTCTACATAATCCCAAAATCCTTTACTCATTAGGAAATTGGTCATTCTGAACTTCCAGGCATGGAAGTTATTTCTATCCACCTTCTCACTAACAATCTGATTAATTCCATCAAACATGTTTTCCTACGAAAAACAAATAACCTGCAAACAGACAACTTCTGTAATGCAACCTCTCATACAGCAGTATCTCTTGTAACTGATGTAGTGGTACTTTAGCATAGCCTGTGTGTCACCAAATGTGACCAGAGTACATGTACATACACCCAATATCAGCAAATACATATGCAAACCTTGTTTGCAGTTCCAAAATGTACTGTTGCACTGTAATAACTAGATTTCAAGGAGAAACACTTCTCAATCAGAACTTCCAAAAAATTACCACCAAAAATACCCTACAGTTGACGAAACGGGGCCTGTAAATCGCCTCGAAACGCGAATCTGGCTGAAAAACCCCGTCCAATAAGATAATATACTGTCTTGTAGCTCTGCTCTCAGGCGAAGACAACTCCTTAATCGGAGATATGTAGCTCCCAGAGCTACTGAGGGGGTGTTGTACCTAAACCAAGAAGGGGAAAGAGATAATGGTGCTCTTACCCGTGTAGTACCGCTTCCTTCCTTGCTTGTTCTTGCCTCTTGCTTGCCTTCTTAGCTCTCACACGAACCAAGATTTGATACTATAAAGAGAATGTGGGGGAGAGGGAGAGGTTCAAACCCTAGCAACCAAACACACACACACAAGAGAGTGCGAGACACAAGAGAGAGATGGATAGCTGAATTTTCTTCTATCTTCTTCTACTCTACTCAACCAACATTAACATAAAGATAAGAGTACACACTATATGGGTTAGTACTCAACTACTACAACATACAAGGGTTGGTCCATAATGTGAACCCGGCTAAATAAGCTGGCGCTATAACTATGCCAGTCTCTAGTAATCCAAAATGGCTGTCACATAGCCTGTCATCCCGCTGGCCGCATATCACCCATATCTCACTAACCATGCCAATGGTGTAGATGCGGAAGCTATCACCCAAGCAGGTCATCAATGTCCGCCGTAGCACTAGTTGTGCTCGATATCTCAACACACATCTCATGTGATTCCGTTTCACGGAACTCCCTTTCACGTAACCACCTTTCACGTAACCACCTTTCACGGAACTCCCTTTCATGTAACCACCTTTCACGGGACTACAAAAACCTACAATTTCATGAAACCACATCTCACGGGATTCCATTTCACGAAACTCCCTTTCACGAAACCACCTTTCACGGAACCTCAGTTCACGAAACCACATCTCATGGGATTTTGTTTCACGAAACTCCTTTTCACGTAACCACCTTTCATGGAACCACCTTTCATATAACCACCTTTCACGTAACCACCTTTCATGGAACCACCTTTCACGGAACATCATTTCATGAAACCACATCTCACGGGATTTTGTCTCATGAAACTCCCTTTCATGTAACCACCTTCTCACGGAACATCATTTCATGAAACCACATCTCACGGGATTCCATCTCATGGAACTCCCTTTCACGTAACCACTTTTCACGGAACCTCATCTCACGGGATTCCATCTCATGGAACTCCCTTTCACGTAACCACTTTTCACGGAACCTCATTTCACGAAATCACCTTTCACGGGACAACTTCTCACGACCTGTAGGTTCATGGGACTACTAAGACCCTACACCTTCATGCCACATCATTCACCTATCAACAATTAATACACCTTGTTATTACTCCTACACTTACATGCTTCTCATCTTAACTAACCAATTTACCATTAACCAAAAAAAAAGAAAAAAAAAGAGAGGAGAAATGGTACCTACCACACCAGTCCAGAGACTGATGTACTTTTCATGTACAAATGTTGGCCTCGGTGTAGAGATCCTAGTAGCCACCCAAGCTAGCGCTACAGGTTCGCCAGCAAGTCAAAAGAAGAAACCCAGTGTGCAGGTACCTAAATTGAATTACTTGGGCCCACATGCCTAAGCCTTCTATGGGGCCATCTGTTGAAGTATACAAGTGAATAGGGTGTGTGCGAGAACAAGCCCTTAGCAAGAGGCTATAAAAGAGAATCTGTAGATGTGAGAGAAGTTGTGAAAAGGTGAGAAGTATCTACTGGGAGAGAATAAAGGGTAGCATGAGGAGATTTAGGAGGTGTGGAGATATTCTGGGAAGAGGTGGAGAGAATCAAGCAAAAGTGGTGGAGTGAATCAAGGAGAAATCAGTGGGATTAGATGCTTGGATGTAAACTCTATAAATTGAGGCATTTGCCTAATGGTTGCTTGGTTCCTTTCACAATTGCTTTAGCAATTGGTTGCTTTATACTTTGGAGAAGAGGGCTATGTGATTTGTTTGGTCAATTATGCCTAATTGAGCTGGGAATGAGCTGATTAAACAGGCTGTCCACTGGTTGCAGAGAAACAGGGTCATTTTAATCGAGCAATTAATCTTTGGTCTTATACAATTGGACAAATTCCTCTTACATGGAGTTGATGGAAACTATTGCTAAGCTAATGAATGCCTGGTTGATCAATTTGGACAAATATTGAAGAAATTAGAGCCATTTTCCTACTGGTTTTTCTGGTTTTTTTGATTTTTCCAAAACAGAGAAAGGGGTTTTCAAAAATTGATATATACACATGTCAGATGGTGTTGATACTCTACATTAAGGTTGTTTAGGTTTCAATGCAAGTTTCCCATACTTGATTGCACCACTACATTGTGATTTGGAGCCTTGGAAGGCGTGTCAAGTCAGGGTATCTCAGACTTCGTGAGACAGTTCATCTTGGATGCACATAGGTTGATTTTCTACATCAAATTTGGAGTTTGTTGGTTACCTTGGAGTATCTGGAACATTCATTGGAGTGTGGTTGAGCTGAGGAAGGCTTGGTTATAGATTTGGACGAGTGCGGAAGGTGCACATTGAGCAAACATGTCGGATAATCCAGTACAGATTGTTGGTGAAAAGCTGGATAGGAAGAACTTCCAGGCATGGAAGTACAGGATAAAGAGTTTCTTGAAAGGAAAAGGATTTTGGAATCTCATTACAGGTGCTGAGCCAGAGCCTGAGCTACCTCGACAACCTACACAGCAGCAGCTTATTGCTCATAAGCAATGGTCAGAGAGAGCATTCAAAGTGCTGCATTATTTGTCTATATGTATTTCTGATGCTATGCTCATACACATACAGGATGCTGAGAATCCCAAAGATGCATGGGATACTTTGGTCAAGATGTTTGATACAGATACGAGTGCTCGCAAGTCTCAGTTGCGACAGCAGATACATAATGTGAAAAGGAATAAAAGGAGCATACATGATTATGTGCAAGAAATCAAGAAGTTTGCAGATGCATTGGCCACAATAAATGCCCCCATGCTTGATGATGATTTGGTGGATATAACCTTTCGTGGTCTTGGCAAGGAATATAAATCTTTTGATACATCTATCTCAGTGAGGAGTACAGGTTTACCCGACTTCGATGAGTTGGTTTAAACCCCTCTTGCTGGTTGAGGAAATCAAACTCAGTGATTCATTTCTGGATGCATCTACTAGCCCTGATGATGGCAGAAATCAGGCTTTCTACTCACAGAGAGGCTTTAGAGGCAGGGGGAGATTCGCATCACGTGGACGTGGTGGTAATGGTCGTGGATGGCAAGACAGGCCTCCACAACAGAATTTTCAGCCTTCATATGGTGCTCGAGGTGGTCATGGATATGCACCTCAAAGAGGCAAAGGTAACCCCCGCCGTGGGGTCGAGGATGTTGGCAAGGCCAATAAAATTCTATGCAAGATGTTGAATGCCATTATTGTGGCAAATTTGGACATATGGCGAGAGATTGTTTTCGCAAACAGAATGATTTGAGAGGGGGTAGAGCACACCGTGGTGGTCATTATGGTGGAAATTATGCACAACATGGTGGTGGAAACTATGCATCAAGCAGTAATGATGGCACTGCAAATCATTTGTTTGCTATGAAGCATGTTGTGGGTTCTATGACGACAAATGCTGAGAATGATGATACATGGTATATGGACTCAGGAGCATCAAACCATATGACATGTCATGGTGAATGGTTTGAGCATATGAAGCCTATGGAAGTAAAAGGCTATGTGGAAACAGGTGATGATACCCAGCATGTCATTACACATGTTGGAAGTGTACCATTGGTCATGCACAATGGTCAAACAAAGTCTATGTCTGATGTATTGTATGTGCCTTCGATGGAACAGGGATTACAGGTTCGTTTCAACAAGCATGGTTGCTTCGTTGAGGACTTCAAACATGGATGTAGAGTCATTGCTAAAGGCAAGAAGGAAGGCAGATTGTTTAAGCTGGATGCTGGAATTCCTAAGCTAAAATCAGCCATGTTCTCCAAAAGTAAAAATGTGGTACAGGACATTGATATGTGGCATAAGAGGATTGGACATGTCAATATACAGAGATTAAAGAACATGCAAACAAGAGGCATTGTCAATGGATTGCCTAGGTTCAAATATGATGGACATATGCATGTTTGTGAAGCCTGTCAGTTTGGAAAGCAGGCAAGGTTGAGGTTTCCTAGAGAAGGAAATATGAGTAATAGGCCACTTGAGATAGTACACAGTGATGTATGGGGTCCTGCACAAAACCCATCTATCAAAGGTAGTTTATACTATGTTACATTCATAGATGATTTCAGCAGGATGACATGGATATACTTTCTTAGAGAGAAGAGTGAAGTGTTGGAAAAATTCATGGATTTCAAAGCTTTTGCAGAAAAGCAATATGGCTGTTGGATTAAATGTTTGAGAACAGATGGAGGTGGTGAATACACCTCAAAAGCTTTTGAGCATTTCTTGAGGAAGCATGGAATAAGAAGACAATTGACTTTGCAGGTATACACCTCAGCAGAATGGTGTGGCTGAGAGAAAGAATAGAGTCATATGTGAAGTGGCTAGGGCGATGCTCAATGAAAAGAGCATGCCAGATTACTATTGGGCAGAAGCATGTGCTACTGCAATGTATATACTGAACAAAACACCTACAGCAGCCATTCATGGAAGCACGCCAGAGATGCGGCTTACAGGTTACAGGCCAGACATTGGACACCTCAAAGTTTTTGGATGCATAGCTTATGTACATGTGCCTGATGAAAGAAGAAGGAAGTTGGATCCTAAGGCAGAGAAATGTGTATTTGTTGGATATGCACAGGATCGAAAGGCATACAAATGTTATAATCCACAAACTAGACAAGTGGTCATCTCACGAGATGTGGTGTTTGATGAGCTTGCTAGTTGGTACAAAGCAAAAGATGAGGGAGTCATTGAGTCACTTGAGGCTGATGTGCCTGTGAACTTGCCACAAGCAAGTTCTAGTTCTACTACTATGTCTGGGCCAGCAGAAGCAAAAGCTGAGAGTAGCAGTGTATGTCCATGGTCAGGACGTTTGAGGCATGAGAGTGTGAGCACTGGGAGTAGTGCTATGGACAAAGGAAAGAAGAAGGTCGAAGGAATTGGCATTACAGGTTATGAGTCATCGAGTTCAGAGAGTTTGGATGAGGAGCTTGGCATACCTATTTTACGCACACCTGGTGCTAGGCAGGATAGATATGTGCCACCACATGCTAGAGTTACAGGTATACAGAGTGACCCGCAGGCATTGCGGAGATCCCAGAGGGTCAGAGATCCTGTTGACAGGTTGACATATAGAGATTTTGCTATGCACTATGCATATATGACATCTATGGTGAAGCATGTGGAACCTACATGCTATATAGAGGCTATTGGAGAGCATGTATGGGAGAAAGCAATGGATGTTGAGATGGACGCAGTGGTCCATAATGATACATGGGACTTGGTTGCATTACCAAAGGATAAGAATGTTATTGGATGTAAATGGGTTTACAAAGTGAAGTGCAAATCTGATGGTTCTATTGAGAGACATAAAGCAAGATTGGTAGCAAAGGGTTATGCACAAACCCAAGGTTTGGACTATGATGAAACCTTTAGTCCAGTGGCTAAGATGGGCACAGTGAGAGCAGTCATTGCTATGGCTGCAGCTAATGGCTGGGAAATGCATCAGATGGATGTCAAAAATGCATTTCTGAATGGTGACTTACAAGAAGAGGTTTATATGGCATAGCCAGAAGGGTATGTACACCCTAGATATCCCACTCACGTATGCAGATTGAAAAAGGCATTGTATGGTTTGAAGCAAGCACCTCGTGCTTGGAGTGATAAGATGAGCAGATATCTTATCTCACTTGGTTTTCAGACTTCTACAGCAGATTCTTCACTCTATGTGAAGAAGACAGAGCATGGGATTGTTTTACTCGTCATCTATGTGGATGACTTGATTATCACAGGTGATCATGGTGCAGATGTGATGCATGTCAAGAAAGCTTTGAGTGGGCAATTTGACATGAAAGTTCTTGGTGAGTTGAGATACTTTCTTGGAATAGAAGTGGTCAAAGATCATGTAGGTACTTGGTTAGTACAGCGCCAATATGCATTGGATATGTTGGCAAAGTATGGCATGACAGGGTGTAAGCCTATGAGTACACCTTTGGAGCAAAATGTGAAGTTGCGAGCTGATTATGGCGAGGAATTGGATGATCCTTCTATGTACAGGAAGATGGTTGGTAGTCTCATATACATGACTATCACACGCCCGGATTTGAGTTATATGATTTGAGTTATGTTGTGGGGCTAGTAAGCCAGTTTATGCAGAGCCCCAGAAAACCACATTTGGATGCAGTGAGACGCATCATAAGATATGTGAAGACCACTGCACATTATGGTCTATTTTATGAGAGTGGTAAAAGCTTGGACATACATGGCTACACAGATGCTGATTGGGCAGGTAGCGCATATGACAGGAGGTCTACTAGAGTAGTGGATATGCTTTTACACTTGGAAGTGCCGTGGTGAGTTGGAGTAGCAAGAAGCAACCTACAGTTGCTTTATCCAGTACAGAGGCTGAGTACAGGGATGCAGCCATTGCTACTTGTGAGGTTATATGGTTAAAGAGTCTCTTGGCAGATTTATGTGAGCCTATTGATGGCAAAGTTGTCATTCATTGTGACAACATGAGCAGTATACAGTTGGCAAAGAATCCAGTGTTTCATGTGAGGACCAAACACATAGAGGTCCATTATCACTTTGTCAGAGAAAAGGTGCTGGATGGTACAGTTGATCTTCAGTATGTGAAGACTGATGAGCACGTGGCAGACATCTTTACAAAGCCACTTAGCAGGGAGAAGTTTGAGTACTTCCGGACTATGTTGGGAGTACATGGGATGAGCTTGAGGGGGAGTGTTGAGAGTCTTGATATCCCAAGCTCATCTACATCTTCATCGGCAGTACATCATGAGCTTGAGAGGGGCTGTTGAGATTCAAGCTCGATGTCAATGTGAGCCAGCTATGCTATGTGCTGGAAGATTAAGGTAGGAACATGTGTGAGACATAAATGACCGCGTGTCTAGCTGGTCATAGTGTGTGGACATTAGCTAGGGTTAGATGAGTGTGGACACAACTCATAGTGTGTTGTGTGGATTATGGATTAGTGCATTATGCTTTGTGTGAGAGAGGAGATGGCTTCCCTCTATGGTTAGGGTTTGCAATATACATTAGGGTTTGCTCCTGTGTGTGTGTCTCCTCCCCCTCTACCGTTCTTTCAACAATCTCCTCATCGGAATTGGGGTACTCACCGACTCCTTTCGGAGTTGAGGGTCGCTCCCTTTGTTCCTCTAGGTCCGACTCTTTGTGGTTGATCCCTTGATCCCCTTCTTCTCTTGAATGGGTGGATCCAGTGTCGATTGTATCTTCTTCGGATCCATCTTGGATTGTGACCCTTGTGTCACCCTTACCCACTTTTTTCACTCTTCTCCTACGGTGCTTGGGCTCATATCAAGACATTGAGTGGTGTGATATTTCTAGGCTGCACACTAATGGTTCAGATGGTGGCTTGATTAGCAATGGAAATCGAACCACTTGTGCGATATGGAAAATCCTTGCTCAAATGATCAATACCACATTTAGTACACATGAGTACTGGCATGTCATTGGGCATAGCAGTCACTTATTGGAGTTGGTGCATATGAACCATATTCTTGTTTGGGCACTCAGCAATTGGATGCGGCCCTCCACAGCCAAAACATTATAGCAGTCCTCTCCTCATGATCGAGTTCATGGCCTTGCCCTTCCAATGTACCGTGGTTTGAAACACAGGTACTGGCATATTATACTATAGGACATAGAATTCAAGCGTGACCTCCACAACTTCTTCATAGTACTCTCCGCTAAGTTCTACTTCACGTACCATATCAACATCTTTAGATGGCTCTTCAATCAATACTTGGTTGATTTTAGCCTGTGGTGGTTGTGGTGGTAGAACTAGTGGTGGTAGAGGTGAAGTGTTGTAAGATTCCTCCCCAGCCCCTCAAGATGTCCAGTTCCTCCCCCTGTAATCAATCCCCTTTTCAGAATAATAATAGATCTTGTTTCTATCTGTTTTAGCCTAGAGAGAGAAAATATTCTAGAGAGAGGTAATTCAGTTTTTAGATATCTTTGGATGGAAAAATATCCCTTCTTATTAAAATGATTTTTCCTGAAACAGAAATTCAAAAAGAACTTTCCAATGTGTAATTGGAATTATTTGAAAATAGGTAAAAAGGACCTTAGCCTGATGGTCCAGATTTTCTAAAAATTTTGGATTAAGGTTCCTATGGACCAATAAGATTAATCAAAATGTAGGGAGGAGATAAACTGAAGAATAAAAGAAAATCCCCCAAAAATGAGTAAATACTCACATAAGATGAAGAGTTGACTAAGGACAAGGTTTATTAGTTAAAAAAGAAGAGATATTTAGAAGAAATGATGTATTTTTTACACCTCAGTGTGGGGATCTCCCCTCATGAAGGAGGCACCTATTTCACATGTGTTTTGGAGTTTTAAACTAAAAAATAATGAGATATTTTCATCTCTCCTCTCTCCTGTTTCAACTAGATCCAAAAAGTAAACTAAACTGACCCAAAAATGGTCAAAACTTAACCAAACTGATCTAGAAAATTCTAGAATCTATGCTTGGTTAGAGGCTCACTTTTTCCTATAAATAGAAGCCTCCCCCTTTGTAAAAGCTTCATGGTATTTATGCACTGTTACTCTGCTTCTGTCTTGAGCCATTTAACATTGAATTTCTTGATAATTCAATTGTTTTTTGCCTAATCCTCTCCAAGTGAATTTGGTGGCCACTCTTGCTGCAAACAAGAGTAGAACCCTTAATCCCTCAAGCCAAAGGAAATCTTACAAGCTCCATGTAAGCTTAATTTTTACTTATTGTGAATTTTAAATCTATGGTTTTCTTAAATTTTATGCTTTATAAATGTTTGAATTAAAATTTGATGCTATGCCTTGATGGAGAGGCCACCCCCTTTTCTTCTTTACAATTCAGCCCTTCTTAATCTTAGAAAGTTTAATTAAAAGATTGATTAAACTCTTTTCATTGTTTACTCTCTTGATTTTTGAAAAATGGAGTAGATTAGAGATATTAGAATTCAAATTGGATTAATTCAAGTCATAAATTGAATGTTAAAATTGAGAAATGGTCAACCTTACAAAGGAGGTTATGGCAAAATTTTCCAAAATTTTGTGAAAAATAAAGTTTATTTTTATGTTAATTCAAAAGAGTAATCTTCACCCTTCTTGTTGTCGATAGCACCCAACATTCCTAGGTAGCACTCAACATGCTTTGAAAGCTACTTAGGTATGTTAGGTTCTACTAACATGCCTAGGTAGCACCCCGACATGCATTAGAAGCTACCTAGGCATGTCAGTAGCTACTGGCATACTTAGGTAGCACTTAGCATGTAACGGGATCTCGCGATGCATGTTGGTAGATACCTGCATGCACTGGGAGCTCAGTGCATGTTGGTAGCTCCTAGCATGCCTAGGTAGCACCGGCCATGCATTGGAAGCTATCTAGGCATGTTGCTAGCTACTGACATTCTTAGAAAGCATCCGATATGTAATGGAAGCTCCCAGTGCATGTCGCATGCACCGTGAGCTCTCATTAAATGTCGGGTGTTACCTAAGCATGTTGGTAGCTAGGGACATGTATGGGGAGCTCCCAGTGCATGCTGGTAGCTAGCTACATGCATTGGGAGCTCCCAATGCATATTGCATCTAAAAGAAATATCCTAATTACTCCATGTACATATTCATCTATGAGTATCCTAATTACTCCATGTACATATTCATCTATGAGTATACATGGATATCATTGATATCAATTATCAAATTTGATTTTATGCATAGAAAGATGCATAAAGAAATTTATTTTTATTCCAAAAGTTTTATTCTCATCAAATTTAATTTTATGCATAGAAAGATGCATAAAGAAATTTATTTTTATTCCAAAAGTGTTATTCTCATCAAATTTGATTTTATGCATAGAAAGATGCATAAAAAATTTATTTTTATTCTAAAAGTATTATTCTTATCAAAAAGATGCATAAAGAATTTATTGTATTCCAAAAGTGTTATTCTCATTAAATTTGATTTTATGCATAGAAAGATGTATAAAGAATTTATTTTATTCCAAAAGTGTTATTCTCATTAAATTTGATTTTATGCATAGAAAGATGCATAAAGAATTTATTTTTATTCCAAAAGTGTTATTCTCATTAAATTTGATTTTTTGCATAGAAAGATGCATAAAGGAATTACTATTAAAAGAAAAAAATTTCTATCATTTTATATTCACTTGAGATTGTAAAAAAAAAAAAGAAAATTCACGAGATCTATTGAGATTGAAATATTCAGATAAATGATAAATTTATTCCTCATGGAAATTCGTAATTGATTTAGAAATCAGCTAAAAGAATATTCAAAGAAAGAAATTCGATAAAATAGTAATTAAATTATCAAACCTTTCCGAGAAAGATAGTTCAGGTAAAATCTTATCAAACTCAAACCTTGAATCAGATTATGTCCAAGGCCAAACTCTTTTGTTAGTTTCAAGGAAAAAAAGGTGTGATTAGTTTAGAAAAATACTCTCAAAATCCCTGCCAATTTTGAAACTAAGTTGTGACCCGTCAAAATGATATGTGGATGTGTTATGAATCAAGATGTGAATGGATGTATGTGAAAGAATAAATGTGGATGTGAATGTGATGGATATGAATGAATGTGATGTGATGGATGTGAATGGATGGATGTGATGTGATGTGATGGATGTGAATGGATGGAGGCGATGTGATGAGAAATGGATAGATGTGAGTGAATGGGATGTGATGTGATGTGTTATGAATCGGGATGTGAATGGATGTATGTGAAAGAATAAATGTGAATGTGAATGTGATGGATATGAATAAATGTGATGTGATGGATGTGAATGGATGGAGGCGATGTGACGAGAAATGGATAGATGTGAGTGAATGGGATGTGATGTGATGTGTTATGAATTGGGATGTGAATGGATGTATGTGAAATAATAAATGTGGATGTGAATGTGAATGTGATGGATATGAATGAATGTGATGTGATGGATGTGAATGGATGGAGGCCATGTGATGAGAAATGGATATATGTGAGTGAATGGGATGTGATGTGATGTGTTATGAATCGGGAGATGTGAATGGATGTATGTGAAAGAATAAATGTGGATGTGAATGTGATGGATATGAATGAATGTGATGTGATGGATGTGAATGGATGGAGGCGATGTGATGAGAAATAGATAGATGTGAGTGAATGGGATGTGATGTGATGTGTTATGAATCGGGATGTGAATGGATGTATGTGAAATAATGGATGTGGATGTATGTAATGACTGTGGATGTATGTAAAAGAATGGATGTGGATGTATGTGAAAGAATGGATATGGATGTGTATGTGAAAGAATATATGTGGATGTGAATGTGATGGATGTGAATGAAGGAGATGTGATGTGTTGTGAATCGAGATGTGAATGAATGATATGGGATGTGAATGAATGAGGTGATGTGAAATGGATGTGATGTGAATCATATAAATGTGAATGAATGGATGGATGGATGTGATGTGAATCAGATAAATGTGAATGAATGGATGATTGGATGTGATGTGAATCAGATAAATGTGAATGAATGGATGGATGGATGTGATGTGAATCAGATAAATGTGAATGAATGGATGGAGGATGTGATGTGAATCAGATAAATGTGAATGAATGGATGTGATATGAATTAGATAAATGTGAATGAATGGATGGATGGATGTGATGAGAATGAAAGTGATGGGATGTGATGTGAAACGGGATAGATGTGAATGATTGAGATGTGAGGTGAAATGGATGTGATGTGAGGAGATGTGGATATGGGTAGATGCGAGTGGATGGGATCTGATGAGGATAAATGAGGAAAGAAGTGATGAGATGGGAAATGATGTGATTGGATGAGAATGTGAATACATATATGAAATGATGTGATTGGATGAGAATGTGAATACATATATGAAATGATTGTGGATTAAATAATGTGGATTGATGTGGAACAATGTGGAATGATAGGAATTCGTTATAGAAACTGTATTTATGACCTGTTTTTAAATGTATATTTTTGTCAAGAATGATGGGGAAGCATTTTGACCGTCTTGTGAATGAGGTCGTGGAGACCTAACTGTTAAAGTTGCAATAGCTGATAGAGAGTCAACGGACGCATAGCAAGGTCATCGGCCGAGGTCTTGACCAACCTCAGTTCGTTTAAATGGTGAGCTTCCGGTATGGTGGATGAGGGACCAAGGAAGCGGCCTATGAGTGAAGCGCTAGGTGACCTGCGAAGGATCCTAGAGGGTGCTGACCATATAGTGCTCGGGCTCTGGGTCGCCAAAGATACCCAAACGTGCGTCGGGGAAGATATTAGAACAAGGAGTAAGAGTTGTTTTCTGAATTTGGGCATGGATCTGGTTGATTGACCTTGCTGGTCCTCAATGGATGAGTCCATGGCTCTTTTATATGGATCTGTTGGTTGATCTTGCTGATCTTCAACGGAGATTCCATCTGGATATTCTTATGTGATTATATTGTCGGGTACTATGAGCTAGGAACTATTGAAAAGGTCCCTTAGTGGATAGGTGGTGAGCGTTCTGGTTGCCAATGATGCCATAGGTACATTGTTGAAGGAATGATTGGAAATGAGAATTCAATCGAATATTTTGGAGGATTATGATCAATGACACTATGGTTTCATTAAATGATTGTTTTAAAGACAGTTGAATCTGTGAAAAAGGCAATTTCATATTGGGTGTGTAAGTGGTGTGACTAAATTTCTACTAGTTTCAGACGGTGGTCAGGTTCCTTAAGACACTCAAGTGAGTGCTTATTATTTTACTGAGTGACCTAAACCCACAATTTTTTTATAGGAAGATCCTGGGTGATTCGATGCACTACCGTCAAAGTGTAAGATCGTCTCCGATGAGCTTTCCAGATCTTAAGTGCATGTATGTATGATTTGATAAGCTACTTTGATGACCCAATTTAGTTTTGATCAGATTCTGTCGATCTGTTTTTGAGGTCGTGAGAGTGCAGAGAATAGTTCACGGCATGAAGTGTCAGAAAACAATTCCCATCATGAATGTTTTTCTGCATTTTCACGTGTTCAATTTTTTTTCTCTTGGGCCCATAATTCCTTGTCCTTGTTGTAGGTGTCACTACTCTCCATACCTTCGTAGCCTTAACCTAACTATACCAAACTCGTGCATTGGATTGGACTAAACTATGAGTTTGCAGGAAAAAGTTCACATAGTGAAAAATAATGGGTTCACGTCATGAAAGTCTTCTAAAATGGTTCACGTCGTGAATAAAAAATGGTTTACGCCGTGAGGAGTTCTGAAAAAGTTTACGTTGTCAATGTTTTTCTGCACCTTCACGATTCTTACTTTTGTCAGACCTCGTGTCAGCGGTGTTAAGATAAGGTTACCTATTTTTGGCAAGGTAATCTTGTGAATTGCGATGTTAATCACAGTGCTGATGTTGGGAGCGGTTCGCGGGCGTGAAGTTACAAAAAATAGTTCACGGCATGAACTTTTTCCTGTAGTTTCACGTGGAAACTTCCCGTGTCGACTATTATGATTTTGGGTGCAAAATACTTATCCAACCATTCCCAGAATCATTATGCCACATCTAAGGAGTGGAATACAAGTTCAAGACACAATCAATGGCTCCTTATTTTTTAGATTTTTTGTGGATTTTTGAAAAAGAAGAAAAATAAGACACCAACCTGCTCATTCACGTTGATGCTTGCAATGATGCAAATATCAAAATTAACTAGAAAAAATAGTGAAGCTCTATTCCAAGACCACTCCTCCACACATATATACAACAAACACAACCAATTTCACACGATTTTTTACTTCCACACAATTCTTATCCATAAATTTCCTACACAATTCTTATCCATTCATTTCCTACACAATGCACTACTAGAATGCAAAGGCAATTATGAATCTTATGCAATGGGAGCTGAAACTCCAAGAGGAAGGAAGAAACAAAGGTGTTTCCCTGGCAACGGTGCCAAAAATGTTATGGGCTACCACACCTCCAAGAGGGAACTTAATGCATTCACCTAAAGGATGAGTAATAGATCACAACCATCATAGGGCAATTACCAATGCTTCGAACTTGAGTCCATTGAGGCCTCCAAGCTCACTTGTTAAACTCCAAACCTCCAAGCTCCACCTCCACGCTGTCACTTAAAGTCGCTCACACCATCGCATAAGGCAATCACTCTCTCTCATTCTCCCACACAAGCATGAATCATACAAGCATAGAAGAGGCACAATGCTAGAATGCTCTCTCTCTCTCAATCTCTCTCAAGACACAAGGAAGAGCTCTCAATAGCATAAAGAGGGATTGTGTCTTTTCATTATGAGAAAATGTCTTATATACATTTGGCCCTTATTCACACTTGGACGCCAAGTAGCTATAGCCTCACCCCAAAAGGAGGAAGGTAGCATTGCATGATGTAAGAGGGAGCGGGCCATTTCCTTCACCATTCTATTCTTTCTTTCAACCACACCATTCTGCTAAGGAGTGTAGGGTATGGTGGTTTGTCATTGTATGCCTTTTGAAGCTAGAAAATCCTCAAATGCTGTAAACTCACCTCCATTGTCAGTCCTAAGAAAAGATACCTTTTGACTTGCTTGATTCTCCATTTGGACAAGCCAAACCTTGAAATGAGAAAGAGCATCATACTTCTTAGGTAAGAAATAAACCCATGATTTGTGAGAGTAGTCATCCACAAGAAGCATATAATACTTGGATCCACCAAGCGATTGTACTTCCATAGGTCCTACAAGATCAGCATGAATAAGCTCAAGTATGCATGTGGCCCTATGAGTAGCCTCCTCTGGAAAAGAAGCCCGATGTTGCTTTCCTTGAGCACAAGAAGAACAAATGTGATGGCGAGGTTTCTGAAGCTTTGGTAGACCTGTAACCATGTCATGTGAGACAAGATGTTGCAAAGTAGCAAGAGGAACATGGCCAAAGCGGAAATGACATAGATCACTATCTTCATTAGAAACAAGTGCTTTAGGAGAAGCAAATAATTGATGAAGATGAGACTCATGTGGTGGCAATTGTGCTGTAAAAGAGCTTATACAATAAAGCCCAGCATTTTGATAACCATGTGCCACACAAGCAAGTGACTGTCTATGAATGATTTCAATCACTTCATCATCAAAGTAAACCCCAAGACCTTTAGAAGTAGCCTTAGAGATAGAAAATAAGTTGGCAGACATCTTAGGCATATGCAAAACATCATCTAAGATAGCATCTCCAAAAGAAACATCACCAATACCAATTATAGGGAGAGACGAAGCATCACCAATGTGTACTGATGAAGAGATAGACTTATGGTTTTCCAATAAGGAAGAACTATTCGTCATGTGAGAGATAGCACCACTGTCGGCAATCCACTCATCCGCAGTATGCGTATCAAGATCTTTGATTACCACAAGTGCTGTGTCACATGAAGAAGTAGAAGACATAGCAACATATGCAACCTTGGCGTTACCGTCTTCCTTCTTGTCTTTATCTTTGTCCTGAGAAGATGTTGATGTAGAAGAACCCTTAGATTTAGATTCAAGTTCAGCTTTTACCTTCTTGGATGCCGCCTTCTTAGGAAAACAATGATCCTCCATATGGCCACTACGACCACAGAAAGTGCACTCCTTAGAAGAATCCTTTGATTTGTCCTTGTCGCCTTTGGTTGAAGAATCTTTAGCATTGGAATTAGAGCCTTTGCGTTGATCATTCTCCTTGCCTTTGCCTTTTCCCTTGCCTTGGCTTACAAAAGCCGAGTCCTTTTGTTTTGCTTGCGCAACGAGTAAGGCACTTATCATGAAGAAGACCCATAGTCTCTTCAAAGGAATGGAAAGAAACTCGAAGAAAGATGTTATCTTTGAACGATTCAAAAGAAGAAGGCAATTTACAATACTTGCCTTTTAAAGTGTAACAAACTACCAAAATTCAAGTGACCAAAATAGGCATACCATATGTCTCATACATCTGTCCAACCTATAAAGCCCATGGCTTAGAGTACCAAATACCATAGTGATGCCTTCATCAAGCCGATCAGGAACTGTACACTTAGGCCTACCCTAGCAATGGTAGAGACTAACAAACAAGCCGATCAGGAACTGTACACTTAGGCCTACCCTAGCAATGGTAGAGACTGACAAACAAGCCGATCAGGAACTGTACACTTATCACCAACAAATTTGACTATTAGGCCTACCCTAGCAATGGTAGAGACTGACAACAAACTCTTTTTTATGCTTGGCAGCACAAATAAGAATTTTGAGAGAGTGATTGTTCCACCATTTGTAGGAGTGAGAACAACCTTACCAACTCCTTATATTGGATATGAGGAGTTGCTTGAGGTTGACAAGTGCTAGTTCGGACAAGATGCATGAAATACGTCCATTTGGAAGGTGAAAAGTTATACACAACCCGTAGGATGTAGAAGCTTTAGGCAGCTAGGGGAGCAGACCTGGTGAAGATAAGTTCATCAAAGGAGAATGATACTATTCCGGGAGTCTAGAAAGCAGAAACAATCCGGATGTGGAAAGATGGCAACTTTTGAGTATGATCTTTGGGAAGATTTGAATAATATGAAGCTTGACATGACGTTGGATAAAGTGATGTGTCTGGTACACACAATTACCATACACACACAGTTAATCTAGAAGCTTGTAGGTGAAGACTACCTCGCTCAGGTTTCAACCATAGTGGTCAGCACCAAGGAGGAAAAAGAGGATCAGTCAGCATTTAAAAAGACCAGTCAGCTCTGTGGATTGGGATGAGGTGGTTCTTGATGGTGGCAGATCAGGAGTAAATATTAATACAGATAAAATCCATTGTGCGAACTCGGCATTTTGGAGCAAGAATTGGAACCATCTCCATTTCTCATCCGAATGGCAGATTAGCAAAGAGTGAAGCCGCTTGGGTTAATCCGAAACTTCAAAATCCAGATATCGGGATGTGATTTCCTAGTAGCTTTCATTGTGTTAATCACTTGTTCCCTCTTGCTTCCTCCCCCTCTCTCTCTCTCTCTCTCTCTCTCTCTCTCTCTCTCTCTCTCTCTCTCTCTCTCTCTCTCTCTCTCTCTCTCTCTCGTGATTAGGCTAACCAACACGATCCTATTTCGCAGAGATCCTGCACAATCTCCACGACAGAGCTTGCATCACACACCCATAGGATTAGAGCAACCGTCTTGTGTGACAACGAGTGCGGGAGGACATCGATCATGTAAGATTCCTCCCCATCCCCTCAAGATGTCCAGTTTCCTCCCCTGTAAAAATCAATCCTCTTTTTTGAATAATAAAAGATCTTGTTTCTACCTATTTTGGCCTAGAGAGAGAAAATATTCTAGAGAGAGATAATTTAGGTTTTAGATATCTTTGGATGGAAAAATATCCCTTCTTATTAAAATAAATTTCCCTAAACAGAAGTTTAAAAAGAAATTCCTAAGGTGCATTAGAAATAAATTATAATGTGCACAAAAGACAGCCCAGGTCTAGATTTTTTTGAAAATTTTGGATTAAGGTTCCTATAGACCAATAAGATTAATCCAAATGTAGGGAGGAGATAAATTGAAGAAAAAAAAGAAAAACCTCCCAAAAATGAGTAAATGCTCACATAAGATGAAGAGTGGACTAAGGACCAAAGAAAACAATTAAAAAATTGAATTTTGACACCTCAGAGTGGGGATCTCCCCTCATGAAGTAGGCGCCTCATGAAGTAGGCACCTTTTTCTCATCATTACCCCCAATTCTTAATCAATAAAATGAGATATTTTTATCTCTCCTCTCTCCTGTTTCAAAACTAGATCCAAAAAGTAAGCTGAACTGACCCAAATATGGTCAAAAATTGACCAAACTGATCTGGAAAATTCTAGAATCAGTTTGCTTTGTTTGAGGCTCACTTTTTCCTATAAATAGAATCCTTCCCCTTTGTAAAAACTTAATGGTGTTTATGCACTTTTACTCTACTCCTACCCTGAGCCATCCACATTGAATTTCTTAATAATTCAATTGTTTTTGGCCTAATCCTCTCCAAAGTGAATTGGTGGCCACTCTTGCTTCAAACAAGAGTAGAACCCTCAATCCCTCAAGCCAAAGGAGAGCTTAAAAGCTCCATGTAAGCTAATTTTCTTATTTTGTTTAATGAAAAATCTATGGTTTTCTTAATTTTTATGTTTTGTAAATGTTGAATTAAATTCAAATGCTATGCCTATAATAAAAAGGCCACCCCCTTCTCTTCTTTACATTCCAACCTTTCTCAATCCTAGAAAGATTAACTAAGGGATTAATTAAACTCTTCTTATTGTTTACTCTCTTGAATTTAGAAAATTGTGTAGATTAGAGTTCTATAAATCTAATTTGGGTTAATTTAAGTTAAATAAAGAATGATAAAAATGAGAAATGGTCAGCCATATATTTAGCCCTTTTAGCTCACAAACAACCCATGTCATGGCCATTCAGCCCATCCCTGCACATACAACCCATCTAGATTACCCATCTAGTTTACAAACAACCCATCCCACATCTATACATTCCATCACGCACATACACAGCTTATTTGGTACCCATATAGGCCTACATAAAACCCATCCATCTCACAAACAACCCATCTTGTAAACATACAGCCCATCTAGAATCATAAATAATCCATCCTATCATCTATCATCTAGATCACAAGCCAGCCCATCCAGCTCAAAAACAATCCATCCCATTGGCATACGAACCGTCTCGCACATGTATAGCCCATCCCATACACACATGTAGTCCATCACGCTCACATGCAGCCCTCTTACACACATACAACTTATATTGCTCATATGCAACCTATCCGATGCCCATATAGCCCCTCCCGCACACATACAACCAATCCAAACATGTCCTATGGCCATCTCACACATATATAGCCCATCCCATGCACCCATGTAGCATCACACCCATATATAGCTTGTCGTCCTTTACACATACAACTCATACTCGGGTCACATGCAACCTATACAGTCCATCTTGCACTCATAAAGCCTATCCCACACACATACAACCCATCTCGTATGCCCATATAGCCCCCCCCACACACATTTAGCCCTTTTAACTCACAAACAACCCATGTCATGGCCATTCAGCCCATCCCACACACATAAAGCCCTTCCAGATTAGCCCATCTAGATTAGCCCATCTAGATTACAAACAACCCATCCCACATTCATACATACCATCATGCACATATACATCTATTCGGTGCCCATATAGGCCCTCCCATATACATATAACCCATGCATCTCGCAAATAACCCATCTCGTGCATATACAATACATACAGCCCATCTATCATCTAGATCACAAACAACCCATCCCACGTCCATACATCCCATCCCACACACATATAGCCTAATTGATGCTCTCATATACATACAACCCATCTAGATCACAAACAACCCATCTCATGGCCATACAACCCATCTAGGATCACAAACAACCCATCTACTATCTAGATCACAAAGAAGCCATCCCATGTCCATACATCCCATCCCACACACATATAGCTTATTTGGTGCCTATACAAGTCCTCACGTGTACATATAACCTATAGCCCACATATAGTCCATCCACTCACAAACACCCCATCCCACACATACAATATGCATGGCATATCATGGGCATACATGATGGCATGCATGACCATCATGGTGATGTTGTATGTATACACATGTATAATCCCATACTCACATGGACATGCTCTTACCAAAAGTAAACCGAACTTCATGTTTATGCATGAGTACTAACAACATTAGTACTACCAACTAGGTGGAACATGTTTCCATCTACTTGAGGTCAAGATCTACAAGGTCAATCCATATCCTGAAAAGGATATAGATCATCTAGAGTGTCAAAAAGGCGGATGTTTAGCAATAGGTGGAATTTCTTTACTAAAATATGTGATCTTTTCACATCACGCCTGTTTAGTGGAATGGGTAAATCACTAGCCCTAGAATCTCCATAGCATTTTGAATAAAATTTGTGGATCTTTCCATCTCTCTTTCAAGCACACTAATAGAACTTTTAAGTTCTTTAGCTTGTGTCTCCAAGAGCTTATCTTTTCTTTCCAATTCATGATTTGCTTTCAGATTGTGAATCTCTTCTTCATATTCATCAAGCTTATTAATTGCTCCTTTTAACTCTCTAGATCCAGTAGCTTTCTTTTTAAGTTGGTTAATCTTCTAAATATCTTGAGCTTGCTGGTCTTCCAGTGTTGCATTTCTTTTTTCCAGCTCTTGATTTATCCGCTTCAAAGCTATCACTTCATTTTTGAGCTATTTTGCATTATGATTAATAAGCCTTAGCCTATTCTTTATAAATAATACATTCTCTTTGAACACAACTAAGATATTCATCCTACTTATTTGCCCTTATCATCTTGCTCAAGAAGTACTTGTTTGCTCTTATCATGTTGATTTCTAGCATGAGTTAGATTGGGCTCTTGAAGTATTTTTTGCTACATCTGTGGAGCCTCCCTCAATTGTTACTAGAATGTGGCCTCACCTCAGATCCACCTGCTCTAGATGTATCATCTGGCTTTATGGTACAAGGCATTAGGGTCGGCATTCACGATCAATCAGAAACTTAAATTGTTCTATATAGCCATTATATAGATCTTCTATAAACTGCTTAATTCTAGATTCATAAGTATCTACATCACTGGCTGTGAACTCATAGACCTCTAGATCTTCAGCAGCATTCTTAGTATCTATTTGGCTTTGCAAGATCTAGAGTCTTTACTTGATCTCCAGATCTTCAACTGCATCCTTAGTATCTATCCAGCTTTGCAAGATCTAGAGTCTTTACTCGATCTCCAGATCTTCAACTACATCCTTAGTATCTATCCAGCTTTGCAAGATCAAGAGTCTTTGCTCGATCAGCTTTAGATGCAACCTCATATTTGTTGAAATATATAAATGAATAGGGTATGCGGGAACAAGCCCTTGGGGCAAGAGGCTGTAAAAGAGAATGTGTAAATGTGAAAGAACCTGTGAAAAGGTGAGAAGAATCTATTGGGAGAGAATAAAGGGTACCTAGCATAAGAAGATTTAGGAAGTGTGGAGATATTCTGGGAGATATTCTGGGAAAAGTGAAGAGGTGGAGAGAATCAAGCAAAAGAGGTGGAGTGAATCAAGGAGAAATCAGTGGGATTTGATGCTTGGATGTAAACTCTATGAATTGAGGCATTGGCCTAATGAGAATTTGTTGGTTTTTCATTATCCATGCCTACATTAAGCTATTTGTTAATTACTGACTAATCACATCTTAATTATTTACTAATCACTTTGTTAATGATCTTAATTCTAGCATTTGATCCACCATAGCTCATCACATTGCTGTAATTTTAACATGGTATCAGAGCCATGCCTAGAATCCATCAATTTGTGAGCTCATTATCTTGCTAATCATTTTGCTAATTAGGATTAGTAAAAAATTATAATTTTTCCTCTTTTTTCAACTAGTCTCTGCACACCCAGCCAGTGGAGGATCTCCCTCTCCTTGCACACTCAACCATTGCCCAAACCCTTCTAGCCCAAGATAGCTAACCCAATGGTGCTCTAGCCAAGCCAATCAAAAGCACAAACCGCAGAGCGGAAGGAGGAGAAATCGTGTTTTTAGCCAGCGTAATTTTTTTAAAGAAATTTACAGATCTTGTCTTCATCCAATCAAATTGGTCTAATTCCTCATAGCTCCAATGATTTTCAAGCATGATCTATAAGCTGGTGAAGTCATAATTGAATTTGGTCAAGTCTACAGTAGATCCAAGCTCTTCATCAAATCTGTAGGTGACTTTGGTAAAATAGAGATTAAGCATTCAATATTTGGTCAAATCTTGTGTTTATTGGCTTAATCCTCTACTAGACTCATTGCTATTGATGGCCTTGAAAGCATTTGAGCTTATTTGAAGTCTAAGGCACCAGATCTAGACTCCCCGCATACTCTGTTTTCTGTACATAAAACAGAGGATTAATTTGCTAATCAATGATTAATCAATGCTAATCACTATATTTTGGTACAATTGAGGGTTCAAATTAACCATTAGGTATCTGATACAGATCCTTATAACTTCGTATTGCAATTCAGAGTTGGTTTGATACTCCAACCATTCTGTACAAATTGGTTACCCTTGATTTAATGTAATTTTTGGTGATTTTATGCTGATAAATTTATTGTAATCATCTCTTAAACACCAGATTAAGTTGTAAAAGGGTAGACACTGCCCTTGAATCTTGAAATTGGATCAAGAGGTAAGACTCCCTTCACATCATCATGAGTACAGTACAAGAAATAGCCAAATTTAATGGGAAACAGTTTTACACATGGCAGATAAAAACCATGTATTTGCTCATGAGGAAAAATCTGTGGGGGCTAGTTGAGGGAAGAGATGAATGCCCAGAGGCAAGAGGGAAAAATGAGTGGAAGAGCAGGAATGAAAAAGCATTGGGACTTATTGCACTCAGTTTAAATGATGAAATCATTCATCACATCACAGGGATATAATGGGCAAAAGATGCATGGGATGAACTCAATAAATTATTTGGCACACAAGCTAAAAATTCAAAGATAAATCTGTTAATGCAATTCTACAAATTGGATATGAAGGAAAGTGAACCTTTAATCACACACTTGAACAGATATAAAAGCATTAAGCAACAACTGGCAGCTATTGGCAAAAAGGTAGAAGATGATGAGGCACTAGCAGTGCTTCTGAAGAGTGTGGACAAAGGTGAATATGAAAATATTGTAGCAACACTAAAGAATGTACCTGAATTGAAGCTACACGAGATAGAAGGAGCTCTACTAGAGCAAGAGAGCAGAGGCAAAGAGAAGAAATGGCTCGACTCAACAGCAGGAAAAGAAAAAGCATTCTTCACCCGAGGAGGATTCTCTCAAGGATGAGGCCGGCTCCTAAGGAAGAGGAGTCGGATAATCTTTTCTCTCAAGGATGAGGACGGCTCCTAAGGAAGAGGAGTCGGATCATATTTTCTGAGAGAGAGAGAGAGAGAGAGAGAGAGAGAGAGAGAGAGAGAGAGAGAGAGAGAGAGAGAGAGAGAGAGAGAGACCCCACAACCCAATGTAACCTACCCCAACAAAGTAAAACCACCTCTAAGCCACCGATGATGTAGGCCACGTGGTAGATAGATGTATGTGTGAGCACTTTAGTCAAGGTCACGCGAGTACTTGCAGTAGCCTTGGACACATAGAGAGAGAGAGTGTGTGTCAAGGACTATGAGTTTAGGGACTTGAGGCACTGGTCGCGGGCTATCAAGTAAGAGAGAAACTTGGTATAGGGTCCAGGTGTGCTAGGAGTATTCACTTGAGGGAAGGTGTTGAAATATACAAGTGAATAGGGTGTGTGCGGGAACAAGCCCTTGGCAAGAGGCTGTAAAAGAGAATGTGTAAATGTGAAAGAACCTGTGAAAAGGTGAGAAGAATCTACTGGGAGAGAATAAAGGGTAGCATGAGAAGAATCTACTCAGAGAGAATAAAGGGTAGCATGAGAAGATTTAGGAAGTGTGGAGATATTCTGGGAGATATTTTGGGAAAAGTGAAGAGGTGGAGAGAATCAAGCAAAAGAGGTGGAGTGAATCAAGGGAAAATCAATGGGATTTGATGCTTGGATGTAAACTCTATAAATTGAGGCATTGGCCTAATGAGAATTTACTGGTTTTTGATTATCCATGCCTACATTAAGCTATTTGTTAATTACTCACTAATCATGTCTTAATTATTTACTAATCACTTTGTTAATGATGTTGATTCTAGCATTTGATCCACCATAGCTCATCACATTGCTATAATTTTAACAATATTATGGATTCATGGTTGGGTCATCAAATTTTGACATTTTAGTTCTGAATGTATTTTTTTGCAATATCTAGATTCTTGACTCGATCAGCTTTAGATTAAGCCTCATATAGATTCATGGCAACAACCAGATGCTAGGTCATCAAATTTTGACATTTCAGTTTTGAACGTATTTTTTTGCTAGAAATCTAGAATTTCTTTTGGCATTCTGGCTTTACCCACATTGGACAATGTTACATCCTCTTTAAGCGCTTCTAATGTCTGCAAGGTTGCCTATTCGGCTTCCAATTTAGCATGCCATCTTTTTCCATATCACAGACATTTTTGCCAATTCAATTGTGGATTTTGTCAACTTAGCATTGGACAACTTTAGGGCATTCTATAGAGCATATTTTTTATCAAATGATGTAATGGTTTGAGAGTTCCATGGAAGCAGTCCTACCTTCTCCAACTAGGTGCGATTGAAGCTAGTGTTGACATCATCTAGAACTGTTGCTAACTTCTCAAATGCCACCATTGCAGAGAGAGCTTGCGAGTTGTCATAACTATCTGAGGGGAAAAATGGAGAGTGATAAGGCAATGAACTTTGTGGAAACACTTGCGAGAGAATGAAAAATGTGTTTATGTAAGTGTCTTTGTCCCTAACACAGACAAAAAATCTAGGTAACCAATTCAGGAATCATAGATTCAAGGAACACAAAAAAATGAGGTTAGAGAAATATAGTACATGATGCCCCATGATACAATACTAATGACCCAACAACTTTGCACATTTCTAAATGCATACACACTACATGGATTCAAACATGTGTCATGTAAATGTTTTACAAAAATGGTATACATAGGTTTTGGTTTTAGTAATTTACCAAAATAGGATTTTAATCTAAACCCATTAACTGGTTTCGATAGTTTCACACCATCTAGCGATGTTAGCTCAAATGTGCCTGTACCAAATTTTGTGGATATCTAGTAAGGTCTAATCCACCTCATCTTGAGCTAACCTGGAAGTCACAGGCTTTGGCAAACTTCTAGGCATCTTTAAACACTGTGAGGCCACCATAATCCTACCTGAAATATCTTTCGATTTGTAATTTCTCTAAAAAGTGTCCTCCACTAACACCTTGATGTGCTTGTGTAATCACTGCAACTTTCTCATGATGTTGAACATATTGCTTAAGATCTGATACACCCCCATTTTGTACACCTAGCCTGCTACAACTATAAAAGTTCTACTATGGAGTGCCAGCCTCTTCCGGTGATGTCCTGGTCATTCTCTCTAGAAATTCTCAACTTGCCAAGAACATCATCATTTTATCATACTGTGTGATTGGTGAAGCATCCAAAACAAATATCTCAGCATCTAGAAATTAATCTGGTACACCATTTGGTGGTTCTCATACTCTACTCGAGACAAAAAATGTGTAACAACATGCTCAATTATAGGCATGTGTTCTATGGTAAACTCAAACTCCTACAATAATAGCATCCATCTTGCTAGCTTATTGGTGAGATCAGGCTTGCTCCACCAAACAAACCAATTCTATTGGTGATTAACATGGAAAATCAAACAATTGCCCAAAAGATAATGTTTGAACTTATTGACAAAATAAGTTCTGAACTTATTGACGAAATAATCCATGCCCATGACTTTGCTCTCTATTGTGGAGTAATTCTTTTCTATAATAGGTAGCTTTCGACTTGCATAATAAATTAGGTAGTACCATCTCCCTTTGGTTTGTTGCATTAATTCACTTCCAATTACAACATCTAATGTATCCACAAAAACATGAAATAACCTCTCCCAATCCAAAGGTTACACCATTAGTGGTGCTACTAACATCATTTTGAGATGCTGGAATGCTTGCTCACATTTATCATTCTATGTATTTAGCATTCTTCTTTGTAAGTATATATAGTGAATATGCGAGATAACGAAGCAACCTTGTGTGCCATTTAATTTTCCCAAGAAACTTGCCCAATTCTTTGATGTTACATGGAGCTTGAAGCTTGACTATGATGATCAACTTCTAGGGATCCACTGCTAATCCTTCCTCTAAAACTATATGTTCAAGCAATTCTCCACTGCTCACTGCAAAGGCACATTTTGCCGGATAATTTGGTTTCTTCGCACCTCTCCAAACGTAGTATCGAAGGATGAAGATACTCATAACGCTTTCCAAAAACACTTGAATCATCCACGAATACCCTCATGAATGTTATAAGATATTTATAAAAGATTTCTTGAACCATTCTTTGGAAGGTAGCTGATGCATTCTTTAATCCAAATGTCATAACATTGGAAGCAAGCAACCCCCATTCTATGATAAAAGTTATCTTTTCTTTGTCTTGTAACCACTAAATCCATCTAGAAATGAACATTTCATGACCATCGATAGCATCCATAAGAGAATCTATGAAGGGTAATGGAAAGGGATCTGTGATTGTGACCACATTTAGCTTCCTGTAATCCACAGATACCCGTAACTTCCCACTTTGCTTAGGAACAATGATAATTGGAGACACCCAATTAGCTTTATCAGTGGGGTAAATGCAGCTTATCAATATCTTCTTTACCTTGGCAGGCATAATTCAGATTCATTTGGTACCTTTGTGCTAGCAGCCCTAACATACTTAGGCAGAATATTGTAATACCTTAGGCAAGTTCACCGCTATGGAGATACAATAAGGCATAAACGTCGCTTTAGATTTTCCTTATAATTACTATATATACAAGTGCCAAGCACTCATTATACACCAAATTTATATAACAGATTCATTGTAATACAGAAGATGAACGATGCAAGAGACTCTTTTGATGCTATTTTGTATTAGCAGGTTGTTGGATCCCTTCTTTATGTATGCAACATGAGGCCAGATATACAGAATGCGGTCTCACAGTTGAGAAGATTTATGCATAGCCCAGGTACGAAGCATTGGCAGGCTGTCAAGTGGGTTTTTGGCTATTTGCAGGGCACTTAGTATTTTGGATTGTTTTATCCAAAGGGGGGTGAGTCACAGCTACATGCTTTTAGTGATTCAGATCATGGTTATAATGGCCACTTCCAGCTGTGAAGTTGAGTACAGGGCAGCTTTTAGAGCTATAGTTGAGTATGTGTGGCTCAGACGTCTTATGGCTGATTTGGGTGTTGGACAGTCATCACTACGATTTTCACTGACAGCCCCAGAGTGCATTAGCAATTGCGAGAAACCCACTGTTTCATGCTTGCACTAAGCACATTGAGGTGCATTACCACTTTGTCAGGGAAAGACTCTCTGCAGCAGCAGAGATCAGCTTGGTCTATGTGCCTACACATGACAACATGGTCGATCTATTCACGAATGCTCTTCCTCGTGAAAAGTTTGAAGCTTTTTGTAAAGCTTTGGGCTTACTGCCTTTTCAAGATTGATCGACCATATCCTGTACATGTTCACATCATCACTCCAGGGGGGGATTTGTAGCATTATATGGTAGTGATGTGTGTGAACACACTTAGGACTGTCAAGGCACTTTTTCCCTCACTAGGAGGTTTTTTTCCACATATGTACACCTTCTTATCTACTCATTTTGGGGTGTGTACTTATCTTTTGTATTTGGCACACACTTTTTCATTATATTCTAGTGAGTTTGTGTGCTCTCAAGCTTCTCTATCTTGTGTGTGTGCATTGTTGAAACCCTAACCCTAATTCCAACACTCTCTTTAATGCCTACCCACCCCTCCCCCTTTGCCCTTTTAGCCCTTTGACTCCATGTGACCTCCGGGCACCCCCCCCCCGCCGTTCTGCGTCCCCTGCCTTTGCCTCCCTTGTACAGCCACCACTGCCACGCTTCAAGCCATTTGCTCCCACCTTCTCTACCCAATCCATATCGCTTCTTACACACACAAAAAATGCATGGTTTTGTGGCAAAAAAAGTGCATACTTTTATGGCCACTGCTTGCACAGTAAAGAGCAAAGAAGGAGAAACGAGCTTTTGTGGCCAACGTAAACACAACAAATCAGCAAAACAAACCTTGTAAAGTTTGCAAAGCAAAACGGCTCACCTCCTCTCGTAGCATACATGCAGCACTATAGGGAAGAATGTGGATTCTCCAAAACAAAATCTTCAAAGCTTCATAAGGGCAAAAAGCTTCAACATGGGCAAGATAGCTTCAACAAAGTTTTCTCTCCTTCTTCCTCACAAACCCTTGTATTTTTGGTGCTTTTTAGATTCCAGGATCCACTTCTTCTGTCAAATTGGATGCCAAGATCCACTTCTTGTGTCAAGCTGGATTCTATAATCCACTTCTTTTGTGTGAAGTTAGATTCTAGAATCCACTCCTTGTGTCAAGTTGGATTCTAGAATCCACTTTTTTTGTCAAGCTGGATTCTAGAATCCACTTCTTCTGTCAAGTTTGATTCCTGAATCCACTCCTTATGTTAAGTTGGATTCCAGAATCCATTATTTGTGTTAAGTTGGATTCTAGAATCCACTTCTTCAAGGAGGCTGAATTTTGGAATCCAATTTTTCTCGAGTTAGATTCTGGAATCTAGAGTTTCACAAAGTAGGATTCTGGAATCCACTTTATCTCACAAGCTGAGTAGGATTACCAAAATTTACTAAAAGTAAAAATTTTAAAAAATATCTTACACTTCATGTTTTGTTTTTTTACCAAATAATTAAGATTTCAATAATAGTACATATTTTTCTCAAAACTTTGGATTTCATTTCACAAATGAAAATTCACAAGTTTGAATTTTTTATAGAAGTGCAAAAAGGATTCTGGAATCCACATGTTTTTTTCACTTAAGATATAGACCGTTATTTTTCACTCTAAATTTTCAAAAAAATAGAATTTAAAAAAGAGTCATTTTTTAGTTTAAAATTCCAAGCAACCAACATGATTTTTAAAAATTTCTTAAATTTTAAAATTTTTTAGTTGGAAAAATGGTTTTATTTTTTTAATTTATAGTTGTAAAATATTTTATACTTTTTATTTATTTTAGGATTTTGAGGCAATGTAATAAAAAAATAAAGAAAATATTACTCCTAAAAATTCAAATTTCAAAAAGACACGCTTACCTTGAAGTGGAGTTTGCACAAAAAAAAGACACGTTTGTAGAGAAGATAGTCGAGTGCTCCAAAGCTCCAAACACAACTTGCACATGTGAAAAATGAACTGCTCCCTCCCCTTTTAAAGCTTCATGGTTTCTAAATTTAGAATTATTTATTTATTGAATACTAAAACTAATTTTTGAAAAAAGAATAACCCTAGTAAGGCACCCCTTCAGAAGTCCAGGTTAGTTCATTTTGATTGTCACACTCTAGCAAATGGAGGTTCTAAATAGTCCTAGCAATTCACAACCCTTTTGCTCTATCTCACTCTCTAGAACCTTCTGTAAACACAAATTTGAATGCTAATGAAGAAACTCCTTGTTCTAGATGGTGTTGAAGAAAAGTTTCTTTTGATGTGGTCGAATAAGAACCACAACAGCTTAATGGGAATGTAGCAGTCAATGAGAGAGATCACATGCAACAATGACCTCGAAGGGCAAGAGGTGAGAGAAAGCAGCGGCTTCTTTCAAGAGCCATGTAGAGATTTTTGTTGTGCTAGAAATTGTTTGAGGAGCTTACGATTTCAATAAATACTAGAGCATATGAATTTTTTCAGTACCACAACAACTTAATGGGAATGTAGCAGTCAGTCTGAGAGAGATCACAAGCAACGATGACCTCGAAGGGCAAGAGGTGAGAGAAAGCACCGGCTTCTTTCGAGAAACATGTAGAGATTTTTGTTGTGCTAGAAATGTTTGAGGAGCTTAGGATTTCAATAAATACTAGAGCATATGAATTTTTTCAGTTTAGGGAGAGGTCCACAAAATGTGTTCTTAAGGTCTTGTGTGTGACACTCCACCTTGTAGAGAAAGTTTCTTAAAGGTATTTGGTATAAGCATTTTGAGAATTAAAAAAATCTTAGCAAATGTGGCCCAAGAAAGTTTTTCTTTAACATTGAGCACACATGAAACCCCCCAATATTGTTTCCTAAAGCAATGGTTGGGAAACTTTATCACCTTCAACGGAGAAGTACTACCTAACTCGAACTTCACACATCTCCCCGATAATTTTACAAAAAGAGAGGTATACAATTTATATGTGGAGTCACAGAAAGAAACTCTAAACCCCACTCTCTGACTTCCCTCTTTCTTGAGAATATGGAGACAAGATTTCTCTCACATCAAAATTCCCAAGAAGAGTAGGATGGGTGTTTCTCAAGGAGGAAAATTTTATCCAACTCCATGTTGTAGGAGCCTTAGTTTTCAATGGTGTCATGTCATCAAGGATCTTTGTTAATTTTCCTAACATTCATAATGATCCTAATTTGACAATCACCATCATTCAAAACATCATCGAAGAATGGCAAGGCAAACTACCACCTTTTCTCTGCTTACAACTGGATAACACTAGCAGAGAAAACAGAAACCAAGTTCTCCTTGCGTACTTGAATATGCTGGTACAAAAGAAGATATTCAAGAAAGTCAAACTTGGGTTTTTGCTGGTGCGACACACACATGACCAGATGTTTATTAGGTTCTCAATCAAATTGGCAAAGAAAAGTGCATTTGACCTTCCACAGATCTGCACTTGTTTAGAGGATGCATATGTTCCCAATCCCTCCATCAAAATCATGGAAGAAACATATGATTTTAGATGCTTTGCAACCACGTGGCCACTAACATGCCATCATTTGCATAGCCCAATGATCATAGTTTTCAGCATCAATTTAGAATTAAGCAAAGGGAGGAACATACTCTCATGTGGTACAAAAAATACTCAAACTCTGAAGATTGGTTGCTAGTAGAGGGTTTGAAGTTCTTACTATTTGTTCCTTCGTGAAATTAAACGAGTGAAGTACATGCTGCTCTCTACACACGAGCGAGACACAAAAAGCTAAGAAAGAAAATCGCTCTGTTAATTTTCTGCAATGCTTGAACGAGATCAAGGAGACAATACATGCTACACGTGTATTTTCCAACGAGCTCTGTGGCATGGTGGGAGATTTTTTTACAAAGCAAGAGAAGTTGGTTGAAGAGTTTAGGGATGACACATTTTAGCTACAACATGCATTTGTGTGGCACGAGAGTGGCCTTAGTGAAAGGAGTGACAATGATGTAGTTATTGGTGTTAGTGATGCGCCGATTTCAACAAAGTTATTATCTCTTGTTCATGGAGAAATAAGGGAAATGTATTTGGTACCCGGAAGAGCAAAAAGTGTTGACAACAAGAGAAAGAAATGTGGGAAGGAAATGTAAATGAGCTAAGTGAGGGCACAATGATCGCAGTCCTTGCTACCAATGATGAAAATGATAATCCATTTTAGCTTGCAAAAGTCACAAAGGTTTTCAAAGAGCATGAGGTATTAAATGCTATGGACGTGCATTGGTATCAAAAAATTGGAGAAGAACCATTGAAAGGCAAGTATGATCCTGAGTTGCCGAAATAAAGCAAAAAGGGGAAGAGAGCAAGAAGTTGTCACCGTGTGGACACACTCAATCTCGTGGATGTATAAATCCTTGTGTATGGGTTTGATTTTTAAAAAATCTAATCACTTGCGCAAGATAACCATATAGATATTAAAGCAAAAGGTCAAAGATCTCTCTTAGTTTCAAGGAGAAGTATTTGTTTTCTATAATTATTGTAATGTTTTTTGTACTCAAATTTTCATGGAATGTGATAATTTTGGTTTGGTCCAAATCAAGTCTTTTTTGAGAGTTATCTTGATTTAAGTGATCAAATGCATTCTAAAATGTCTGAAAAGATAGCAATATTTATTAAATTTTTAAAGCCCACCCGCATAAAAAGTGATTTATTTTAAACAATCTCTAAAAAGTAGTCCCTTTTAGCAAAATGGACTTGAGTAGTCGTTTGCACGATTTTGTGAACATTTTTCATGACTTGCTATTCAATTATGTAGCATTATGTGATGCATTTCTTCAATGGTATTGCACTACCAAGATGTCTTTGGAGGTGGTGTAAGCTTCAGTAACTTCGAGAGAAAAGATTACCGATGGAGGATTATGTAGCAAAATTTTGCATTCTCCACAGATGGGAGGATGCAGCCAACCGCCCATCATCTAATGAGGTTATTGACAATGACGAATGGTTCGTACTACATGTCTTACAACAACCAAAGTTACGTCAAGCACTGGCTCCAATAAATTTAGCCAATATCGGCTTTGATGAGCTGGTGGAGGCGCCAATACATTCTAAACGGGCACTAGCGCTGGCATACTTACATACAAAAAAGAAACGTAAAAGTAAGAAGAAATCACAAGTCAAAATCTGCATTGTTCCGATTGACAGTCGAAGAACATCTTATTGCAACTTTGGCCAAAGTGACCGAGGGCGGTCTAGAAGTTGACTTGAGGTTTGGTGTGGAAAATGTTCTAAGCCTGGACATTGGAAGCAAGATTACACAGTAACTTGATTTTGTGCCATTTGTAACTTGACTAACCATTCAACTGAGCAATGCTATTATAATCGCCACTCTGGAAGGCAACCTCCAAATTGTATAAATAACCAACCATAGAAGGTGGTGCCTATCCAAACCATTATACCTTAGTCGATTGTACCAATGCAATCGGTGGTGGCAGCGAGCCATAGTAGCCCCAACTCCTCCCCAACCATTTGGTCAAGGCAGGGGGAATCTATCACCGTAGAGATATTAGTGTTTTTACTATTGACGATAGGGACACTGCAAGGTAGAATTCCCTATATGGATCAAAAACCAATAGGAGATATAGCTAGCACAACACCAGATAATAGCACCTAGCTGGTGGCAAACATGGTAGTACTCATTACTCAAGATTTCAACAATGAAAAGGAAGAAAACCTAGCTATCTTGGCGGTGATATGGTCCCACAAGCAACAACGATTTTACAAAGTTTAGGGGAATTTCCCACCTGAAAGAAAAAATAATTGGGCTACTAACTAGATAACATTACAGAAAGGCAAGAAGAAGATCATGGTTACAGTTATACGGGCTTCGACCAAAAAAGTCACTAAATCCACCATACTACTTTTTGTCAAAGGTTTAAATTCCTCCACATGCAAAGAATAATGATCGAGAGCCTCAATTGTAAAGACTGGGAAGAGGTGCAAAGAATAATGATTGAGAGCCTCAATTGTAAAGACTAGGAAGAGGTGCAAAGATTCCAGCCAACAAGTCAATTTAGCTCCTTAGATCGTTACATCATTCTTTTTAGCAAAGCAATATGAAATTTCTTTGTTTTATTAAGTTCGAGAATTGATTCTAAAATCCACAATTTTGTTCTTGTTATTTGGTTTCTTAAGATGTTCTCTTCCATTAAAAGTTTTTGTCTTGCTCTTTCTTTATTTAGTACTCCTTTAAAAAGTAACCATGTCATTATTAAAGTTTTTTAAAGCACAATTACATTCTCGAATACTCTTCCTACATCCTTTTTTAGTTTGGGTGATTGGCGTTGATGAGGAGGTTTTTGTATGGATAGGTTTACTTCAGAGCTTTGTTTTTTGGGTACCCATATCTTTCTATTCCCTTCATAGTATCCATGTGCCTTTAACAATTATTTGGGAACCCAATATTGATGAGCATGAGGCTACTGGTTCTTAGAGCTTTGCTGAGGCACGATTCTTGTTTTTGTTTAGTACGCTGGCCTCTTTGCTCTGGGGTACTTATGGTGCTTCTAGTGCAAGAAGACATAGTAACATCTTAAGTGGCTATAGTTGCTTAGATTTTAGATTGTTACTAGATTCAAAGGCAATCCATAGTGTTAATGTATCTCTATAGCCCCCGAAAGACAAGTGTACATTCCTTTGCTCCCAGTTTACTTTGTAACCTATAGTTAAGATTCAACTTCATCCAAGCAACATTTCCTCTTTAAGGAACCTACAAGCATGACAAAAACCTTACACGACCAAGGGTTATTTCTAGTGGAAACATTAACCTTTAAACTTCCCAAGACCCCTGTTATTCTTGCATGCACACTTTTAACTTTGGCTAAAATTGACTCCAACTCTAGCTTCTTCAACTTTACCCATGTTTCGTACGAGAGTAAATTGTGACTTGCTCCTGAGTCAATCATTGCAAGGAGATTAGTTGTTTTCCCTTCCATGCAAAGTCCAACTTTGAGTCGAGCAAGCTCTATCTCAAGGTCCTCTTCTTCTATCCAGGTTTGAGTAGCCATGTGTCACGTAGGCTGTAATGCCTGTGTGACCGACGGCAGACCGGATGGCCATATCCGGGGTTCAGTGGGAGAGGACGCCCATGCGGAGTCATGGGCGGCCAGGCTAGTGTGGACAGCACACTAGCCTGGCCGCCCATGACTCCGCATGGGCGTCCTCTCCCACTGAACCCCGGATATGGCCATCCGGTCTGCCGTCGGTCACACAGGCATTACAGCCTACGTGACACCATGTTTATTTGGAGTGTTAGCCCATTTTATTTTTCTTTGGATTTGGATTTGGATTTGGATTTGGTTGCACTTGCCTTAGCCTCTTCTTGTTCTTCCTTGTCATATCATTCTTGGACAACATGTCCAAGCCATACGACCTCTACAATAATAAAATGCCATGAGGTGGTCTCACTGAAAAGATGCAGGGGAGAAGAGAGCTTGAGCTCTTGCAAGCACACACACACTCACAAAACCCTAAAAGAGAGCACACAAGGTGAGAGGCTGAAAATCTTCTTCTTCTTCACACAACACTCAACACACCATATACAAAGATAAGAGTACACACAATATGAAAGGTACTCAACCAAATACATACTAGGGTTCTCTATAGTGTGAACCCAACTAAATGAACTGGCGCTATAACTATGCCAGCAGTCTCTAGAATGGCTGTCACACAGCCTGTCATCCCACTGGCCGCATATCACCCATGATCTCACCAACCATGCCAGTGGTGTAAGTGTGGGGCCTATCCCCCAAGCGGGTCATCAGTGTCCACCACCTCACTAAATGAGCTCGATATCTCAACACTCCCCCTCGAGCTCAACTCCATCTCATGTACAACAAGTGAAGCCCTGAATCTGCAAAGCTTCTTTGTACCCAACGCTTTGGTGAAGATGTCAGTGACCTGATCCTGTGTGCTGACATAAACAAGGTCAATGTCTCTTGCCAAAACCTTCTCTCTGACAAAATGGTCCCTTCTCCTTCATGAAGTATACCCACACTTTCCTTGTGTGGTCATCAATAAATGTCACATAGTACTTGCAGCCTCCCACAGACATGGTCTTCGTAGGACCCCATACATTTGAATGCACAACATCTAGTGCATTTGTGCTCACATATGTGCTACGTGGAAATACATGCTTTGTTTTCTTTCCAAATTGGCATGCTTCACATATTTTCTGCATACCTTCAACTTTAAACTTTGGCAATCCTATCTCACAATTCCTTTAGTCTGCATAGACTTCATTCTCTGCACATTCACATGTCCAATTCTTTTATGCCAAATGTCTGTGTCTGCAACAATTCCTGAACCATTTGCAAACATCACAGTACTCACTTCAGGCATGTTTACATTCAATGTAAACATTCTACCCACTCTGTTGCCTTTTGCAACCAACCTGCACTTGTCTTTAAAGTCTTCAACATAACAACCATAACAACCTGCACTTGCCTTTAAAGTCTTCAACATAACAACCAGGGTTAAATCGAACCTGCAAACCTTGCTCAATCATCTGGCCAACTGAAACCAGATTCTTTGTTATGTTTGGAATATGAAGTACATCTACAAGGTACTTCACTTTGCCATCCTGCATCATAAACAATGGCACCTCTCCAACATGGGCAATTGGATGAGTAGTGTCATTCCCTGTTTCCACAAAACCTGGTCTTTCAAGGTTTTTTATCTCCTTGAACCACTCCCCATGACTTATCATGTGGTTCGAAGCACTTGAAACCAGATTCTTTGTTATGTTTGGAATATGAAGTACATCTACAAGGTACTTCACTTTGCCATCCTGTATAGACAATGGCACATCTCCAACATGGGTAATTGGATGAGTAGTGTCATCCCCTGTTTTCACAAAACCTGGTCTTTCAAGGTTTTTCATCTCCTTGAACCACTCCCCATGACTTGTCATGTGGTTTGAAGCACCTAAATCAACGTACCATACATCACCTTTATGTGCTGCTTCAACATTTTCAGACATGGTATTAACGGCATGCTGCATAAGAAACAACCTTTCATTATCCTCATTGTTTCTGCTCGAGGATGCAGTTGTTTTGTTGCACTTTTCCATTTTGCATGTCAGCCTACTTCTTATAACAATCTGCCTGCACATGTCCAGGCTTACCACAATAAAAGCATCCACGTGTATCATTATACTGCCTTTGCCAATTTCCACGACCTCTTTGACTCCCCTTGCCTCTGAATTGGCCTCTTCCACCTGCGTGTTGTTGTTGTTGTTGTTGTTGTGAATTCTGGGACTATTGTTGTTGCTGCTGCTGCTGGTGGCCATAATTCTAATTACTTGTTCGGCCACCTACTTGACCGCATCCACAGTCTCCTCTACCTCGTCCTCTTCATGTTCGGCCACCTTCTTGACCGTGTCCACGGCCTCCTCTACCTCGTCCTCTTCATGTTCAGCCACCTTCTTGACCGTGTCCACGACCTCCTCTACCTCGTCCTCTTCATAAACTTGTGTAGAAGGCATGTTGCTCTGAACTGTTTTTGTTTTGTGAAGACTGTTGGTCTTCACCCAAGCTCTTCTCTTCTATAATCAACATAGACACCAAATCTGTGAAATTGGGAATGTTTTCCCGAGTCTGAATAGACGTCTTGAGTGAACGCCTTGTATTGTGGCCCAAGACCACGTAGACAGACTTCCACCTTGTCTCATAATCATCTACTGAAACGCTAATAGATGCAAGGGATTCCACAATACCCTTGATCTTCAATGCATAGTCATTCACAGACATACTCTTTTTCCCCACAATATGAAGTTCATTCTTCAACTGTATCTTTCGTGCCTTGGTATTCGTTTCATAGAGTTTTACCAAGGTGTCCCACGCCTCCTTAGGGGACTTGGCATCCTGAATGTGCCCAATCATGGTGTCCTATATACTGATAGAGAGCCAATCATGGTGTCCTATATACTGATAGAGAGCCAATACATAACTTTTCTGGCTCCTCAGCATTCTAAATATGCCCAATCATGGTGTCCTATATACTGATAGAGAGCCAATACATAACTTTTTTGGCTCCTTGGTTCCAATCCTTGAACTCTTTCACATCTGCAGCAGTCGAATTGATCTCCAGTATCTCTGGTGCCTCTTCATGTTCACCTTCTATGTAGTCCCAATAACCCTTTCCCATCAGGAAGTTCGTCAACCTGAACCTCCAAGCATGGAAGTTGTTCTTATCAAGCTTCTCAACAACAAGCTAGTTTATGCCATCATTTGACATCTTGCCAGACACACAAATTTACCAAAAACAGCACTCTGGTTTGTCCTGCACAAAATGCTATATTTTCTGCAGTGGTACTGTAGTACACTCAAATGTCGCAGTGCTCGAAATCGCCTACTTTTTGAAAAACAAAGGTCTTAACGAGCTCGAAACGCGTTTTTATCCTGAAAAATGTCGTCCAATAGGACATTATAGTTACCCTACAGCTTTACTCCTGCGAAGAAAGCTCCTCAATCAGAGATCATTTGGTCGGTGCCTCCCATAGAGCTCCCCGGCAAGGGTGTAGTCGCCAACACAAATAGGGAAGAGTAGTTGAAGCTCTTACTCTCGTACCGCTTCCTGTGCTTCTCTTGCTTGCAGCTTAACCCTTAGCATGAACCAAGCTCTGATACCATGAAAAGATGCAGGGGAAAAGAGAGCTTGATCTCTTGCAAGCACACACACACTCACAAAACCCTAAAAGAGAGCACACAAGGTGAGAGGCTAAAAATCTTCTTCTTCTTCACACAACACAACACACCATATACAAAGATAAGAGTACACACAATATGAAATGTACTCAACCAAATACATACTAGGGTTCTCTATAGTGTGAACCCAACTAAATGAACTGGCGCTATAACTATGCCAGTCTCTCTAGAATGGCTGTCATACAGCCTATCATCCCACTAGCCGCATATCACCCATGATCTCACCAACCATGCCAGTGGTGTAAGTGTGGGACCTATCCCCCAGGCGGGCCATTAGTGTCCACCGCCTCACTAGTAGATGAGCTCGATATCTCAACACTCACCACATCTATGTCCAAGAAATATTGCAACTCACCCAAATCCTTCATCTCAAACTTCTACTATAAAAGCCTCCTGACATCATGTATGTCAGCATCATTATCACCACAGTGATAATCAAGTCATCCTCATATATGACTAATAGCATGATCCATCTATCTATTTTTTGCACAAAAAGTAAAAAATTTGCATTGGATATCTGAAATCCAATGGTAACAAGATACTCCCTGATCTTGTTTGACCATGCTCTGGGTGCCTACTTCAAGCCATACAAGGCTTTGCATAACCTGCACACAAAATCTAAGTGTGCATCACTTACTTTTTCTTGAAAATGTATTAAATAGATCTCATAAAATTGTCCTCTTACACAATGCAAATCTCATAGAGTTGTCCTCTTGCACAATGCAAATAGTATTTAAGAAGAAACATTAGGATTTATTTTGTTAGGATGAATGTTGTAAGCTTTGTAAGTTATGATAGATTTACACATGATAATCTTCTCATACCTCCTCAAACTTTGCAAAACAATTTGATACCCTTCATAAAAGTGTGATGCTTTTGTAGTGGCAATTCTCGATAAGTGGGCATGCATAAGTTCATCAAAACTATTCTTTAACAAATATTCACTTAAATTTAAACTTAGCATTTATATTTTTTTCATCATGCAAAAAGTATAGCATGTGTTACTAAGTCAAATAGCAAGTATCTTGAAGTATCTTGCAAAAAGTATAGGAGGTGTTACTAAGTCAGATAGCGAGTATCTTGAAGTATCAAGAAGTAATAAAAATTCTTAATCTAATCACCATAAATCACTATAGTAAATTTAGAGTACTCATGAACTATAGTGGATTTAGAGTACTCAAATGAAATCCTTTATAGCTAGTGATTCAATGATACTTCACTTGTGTTTTAGTATAGTCATCTACTAGTGGATCCTAGGCTTTAGTTGTAGTCAATTACCCCAAAAGAATATAAAATGATTCAATATGTACATATTTGAGGTGTTTAACTTCTATATTATCATGTTGTGCATGTGTATTTCTCACACAAAAAAAGTGACACATATTTATTAACATATCATGCTTATAACACAATAAAATATCTTTTTATTTACAACCTTGTAAAATTTTATTTGGAGCTTACTTTACAGGTTATGAGAACTTTCAAACAATCAATATTCTAGTCTATAAACAATTCATTATGTTTTCCCATTTATATTTTGTTTAGCATTCTTCTCTCTCGATATTATAATTTGTTTCTCAGAAAAATATTAATTACTAACATTTATTTATAAGACTTGGAAATATTTCTATTGAAGATGTATTTATAAATTGCTCTCCTTAAAATTGTGAGGATTAGATTAATGCTTTTAAAGTGGACAATGTTGCGATATGGAAAGAGACTCATTTTTTTAAGATATTTAAGAATTTTCTCAAGGAGTGAGAAAATTCTTATTTAGGGAGTTTGCATTTTCATTTGATACTAATAACCTTGCTAAAACTAATATTTTTATATGATAAGTCCAATTAGAAAGGAGGAGTAAATTTTCTAGAGAGGATGGATTTCTTATAAAAATTTATAGAAAACATGCTTGGAGAAATAATTACACTTGAAGAGGCTTTTTTGAGACAAAAGTATTAATTTGTAATTTGTAAAAAAGTTGCTTTTTTTAGCTCCAAAATCTAAGGCACACATTTACCCAAGATCACAATCACACAAAAATTACACAAATTGAAATATAGAATTATCACATCCAATGGGGCCTCCTCACTCCGCATTGTCACTCACATCCAATGGGGCCTCCTCACTCTATAGATAATCATCATGAAACTTTGATTATGAGAGAAATACAAAATAGTGAAAACCGCACTCCATGGAGGAGCTCGAATCTCTCGCCCACTCTCTCTCTCTCTCTCTCTCTCTCTCTCTCTCTCTCTCTCTCTCTCTCTCTCTCTCTCTCTCTCTCTCTCTCTCTCTCTCTCTCTCTCTCTCTCTCTCTCTCTCTCTCTCTCTCTCATTCATCTCGACACCGGCGGAGACTACAATAGAGGATCAGGACCATACTAGCACGGCATGGGAGACGTCCAGTCAGAGTACTCACCATGGAGGACATTGAGGATATTCGCCATCGACCGATGAGAGACTTCTTTGGATAGTGATGTGTATGATGCTTACCTTTGTTGCTGGAGTTTTCCTCCCAGATGTTATCCATTAGGAGCTCCTAGTACCGTACTTTTCCTCATAGTTATTTCAGTTTCAGTTAGTTGTTTTTAGCTTTTCTTACACAGACATTGTATCAGATCCACCAATTGTTGTAACCTTTTTGGTCTCATAGGTCATTTTGGCCTTCTGAAGACGTTAATATATCATTTCATTTCATTTTTCTCTCTCTCTCTCACTCACTCACCCATACTCGTACTTGCACTACCTTAAATTTTCCTCCATAGAGGTTTGATTGAATTAAATAATATCATGAAATCTCTGAAGAAATCCGCTAATCGTAATCTAACATGTAATTAAGAAATCCCAAAAACTATAATCCCAATAATCTCCACATGAAGAAGCTCGAAAACTACTAAAAACAACCTCCTTTTATCTTTCACTTCGAAAAGTGTACACGCTACCCTTAATAGCCTAACGCCCATGCAAGTGTGTCCACCACTAAAGGAGAGGCTCACGTAAAAATATACGTCTTTTATTTTCATCACTAGGAAAATGGCCTTGTTTAAAAGCGTGTATCTCCCAAATAGTAAGGAATTGGAAAATTTCCCTCAAGAAAACTTCTATAGTCTTTTGAAGTTTGCACTTTTTTTTTCCTTGAGGGATTTATGCCAAAATCTTCAGTCCCAAAACTCACTAGCAAAAATACAGCATAAAAAACTATGCAAATAATGAGTTATAAATAACGTGTGTACAAGTTTAGAGGATAAGTTTGGGCATATAGATAGGTGAATCAGCCCAGGGCGTGCTTAGTAAAATTTTTCTATCCAAATTATCTTGCAAATCTCTCATGCAAACTTTGTTCTATATCTAAACTACTCAAAAAACAACTCACAAAATAGTAAAAATCACTCTTGGGCACAAAAAACAATTCTTATTATTTTAAAAAACATATAATTGAGATCCTAGACTCGTATATACATTCTAAACTCTAAAGGTATGAATTTTCCAAAAATTATTTCAAATGAGATCCTAGACTCATATATACATTCTAAACTCTAAAGATATGAAGTTTCTAAAAATTATTTCAAGTCCAATATTTGGAGCATTACACAAAATTACAAACGGCTGTATGTAAATCAAGGTTAATTATGGAGAGGAAATAATTGATTGTATATCATGTTTAGAGCCTTCATGAGGTTAGTAGTAGTAGGGAGCTCATTTTTATTCAAAGGCTCGGGAACTTAAGTGCCAACATTGTTAAAATATCAGGGCTACAATGACATTATGTGAATGAGGAGGGTAGCTTACAAATTTATTATTTAAGGGGAGGCAAGAGTTCTTTTAAATTTGTATTTGTGTGGTCTATTTGTGCTGAAAAGTTGATTAGAGTATGCTGAATGTAAGTTGGTGAAAGAAAGTGAAAGAAGTAGTGATCCTCTTGGATGTAAGAAATTATGAAAATTTGATGAGGTTATGATCATATGTATTCATCGAGAAATTTTGGGGTTACTTACACATGTGCATGTGGACTCTGTGTGTGTGTGTGTGTGTGTGTGTGTGTGTGTGTGAGAGAGAGAGAGAGAGAGAGAGAGAGAGAGAGAGAGAGAGAGAGAGAGAGAGAGAGAGAGAGAGAGAGAGAGAGAGAGAGAGAGGTGAGAAGAGGGAGAGTTAGTGCGCGTGCGCGTGCGCGTGTGTGTGTGTGTGTGCACGTGCGTGCATGTGTGTGTGTGTGCACGTGCGTGCGTGTGTGTGTGTGTGTGTGTGTGTGTGAGAGAGAGAGAGAGAGAGAGAGAGAGAGAGAGAGAGAGAGAGAGAGAGAGAGAGAGAGGGGGGGGGAGATTATACCTGCCATCCAACAAACAACTCAAGTTAAAACATTAAATTGTTTAGTTGGGAAGACAAGTGTCACCACCTCTTCCCTCATGTTATAGAGGTCACATTTTAATAGTAAAGGAAGCCTTTATGCCTATCAAACAAAAGGAATATGTAAAGCTCTCTTTCAATTAATACATATTGCTTAGTCCAATAATGTCCTTGAGCACATATGTGTAAATAATGTTTTTATACGAAATGTAAGAAGCATAACATCCTATGAAAGAAGCATAGCTTCCTATGCAAGACAATAAAAAGAAGACAATTGAGATAATACAATGTGTGTGTGTGTGTGTGTGTGTGTGTGTGTGTGTGTGCGTGTGTGTGCGTGTGTGTGTGTGTGTGATAGAGAGAGACAGAGAAAGAGAGAGAAAAAAAGAGAAAGAGTGTGTGAGTGTGTAATTGAGTAAGTGTGAGAATATGTGCTTAAATAAGTATTTCTACAAGGTAATAACTCAATAATGATTATATCAATGTAAGCGTTAAAATGACTAATATATTAAATAGTTTGTGTTATATGTGTGCAAGTGTGAGTAAAACACAATAAGTAAATGTGTATACAGAAAAAAGCAATTTTATGTTAGTAAGAAATGAATGAGTGTACTTGTGTGTGCATGTGTGAGTGCCAAAATATGTGTGTGAATTGTGTGAATAAGTTTATATGTGTGTGTACATGTAACAGAAAGATGACTAAATGTCTATGACTAAGCAATTTTATGTTAGTAAGAAATGAATGAGTGTACTTGTGTGTGCATGTGTGTGTCAAAATATGTGTGTGAATTGTGTGGATAAGTTTATATGTGTGTGTACATGTAACATAAAGATGACTAAATGTCTGTGTGTGTGTGTGTGTGTGTGTGTGTTCAATGTGTCATACCATGGTTGTCATACCAGTGTTTGTGTGAACTATAAGTGTGAGGGTGTGTGTGTGTTTTATGTGTGAAAAGGTGTATGACTGTGTGTAAGAAATAAAAAATCTTTTAAATGCAGTATTGAGATTGACAAAAACATGAATGGTTGAGTGTGTACATGGAAATAAAAATAAACTTGATTAACTTAGAATAAGTAAGAGAGTGTATACATGGTTAGCAATTAGGGTTAGTTGAACAATGGTTAGCAAAGGGTTAGTTGAACAATGGGTTAGTTAAACAATGGGATTTTTTTTAAAATAAAAGCATGTTAACAAATGTAAAGAAACAGGACCATAAACATTAGTATTAAAATATGAAAAGGTTTGCATTTGTGTTAGTTGAACAATAGTAAAAACATTATTAACAAAGTTTGAGCTAAATATATAACAGCATGTAGAGAAAAAAGACCTTTTAAAAAAAGTTATGTGCTTAACTTTAAATTAACTAGTAACCATCAGTAAATAACTATTAAGAACAAGATATGGTTAGTAACATAAGCATTAGAAACAAATTAACAAAGGTATTAAATATAAAACTATAAACCCAAAAAATAGAGAATCGAGCTCTTCCATATGAAAAATAATATTACAAATTCTGCCTTCAAAAACTACACTGCTTTAGTACCCGCATCAAGATTAAGGCTCTCGCCATTAGATTAGTAATAAAAACTAGCTTATGTACTATAGTAATCATGCTTATACATAATCGACGACGTGAACAACCTAATTATAATTTTGAAGGTTGTGTGTGTGTGTGTGTGTGTGTGTGTGTGTGTGTGTGTGTGTGTGTGTAATAATACGTTGCTTCTTTAATAAAAATGATAGAATGTAAGTACAATTTTGAAATCGATTGTAAACCTAAATAAGTAAGGACATATTAATTATCTTGAAAAGTAAATTCATAAATGTGTGTAAATATACCCATGTGTGTGGGAATGTGTCTTTATGCATGATCAAGCAACTAACCATATTATAAAAAAATGTAAAACTAAGTCAGTATGGCCAAATTAATTATCTTGAAATGCAAATTTGTGCATATGTGAATGAGTACATGTGTAAATCAACATACGTGTTGGGAATGTGTCTATAAACATAAGAATGCAAGCAATTTGTGTGTATGCACGTGTGCGCGTATGTGTCCAACCCCATAACACCGGGAATATGGAACACCACAAGGTGAGGGTATGGGCCCCACCAAGTGGTGGCCCTACCCTTCACCAAGAAGTGATAAAAATTCAATGACCTAGTACTTAATTCTAGGAAAAGAAATTGAGAAAATGAATTTTATAATGTTTCTTTGAATAATACATTTTTGAAAACCATTTTTGACATTAAAAAATGAGTTCAAGTATATCTCTAAAAGCTTCTCCTACCATTGATGTTGAATAAAGAATGGTTAATAGTTGGGACATACAAACTTTGTATGTAAGACTTTGAGGTCTATTGCTATCTAAGAAAATAAATGAAACATTTCTAATAGGTAATTTATCCTTTTTCCATGCAATTAAGGAAACAATTATTCTAGTAAGTGAATTTAAACATGAGAAGTGAGAAGTAAGAAATGTAGTTTCACTGACTACACCACCATGAGTAATGTGTGTAGATTTTATGGAAATAATATTGAGTGGAAATATTCATCAATACTTCTTTCAGTGTTTAGGTTAAAAAACAGGCAAATATTTTGATTATTAATAAAACATAAGTCGTCAATATACCGAAAAGATAGCCTAAAATCTTTAAGAAGTTCAATTTTGCCAAGTTTGGATAATCTATTTATGAATTGAATTTCATACCTTAAAACTATAAGTTACACCACATCGGGAAACAAGCATACCCCATAGGAATACCTTTGATTTGCCGTTTGATAATTAACCCACCTTTAGTATAACAGTTATCCAAAGTAAGATGTTATGGCTCACCCTAACCCTCCTTGAAACACATCCAAAAAGAGATTACCTGGTGAACCGCAACTGCTGTGATGAGGATCTTTCCAATGGTCGAGCTCGTAACCCTTGAGGTCTCCAAGCTCTACAACTCCTTGATAAGCAATTCCATTGTGCCTCCCACGACCGTTGTCACACCGCCGCATTGCACTATGGGCCCTCGTGCCTCCTCTCACCTCACTTCACTCACACACACTCACTAGCATGCATTAGGGAGAGATATTAGCAAGAGGATTAGCAAGAGCAAGACTCAATTGCACAATGGGAGAGTCCCCTATATTATGAGAGAAATTCACTTATATACATGACCATAAGTGTTCACACTCACTTAAACTATGGCCGACTGGGCACTTTAGGCTCATAAGAGGCTTAATGCTATTACAATGACTACTCTCATAATATATCCATGAAGTATATCACTTAGGACTTCATCCTATCTTGCTACCACACGCTCTTGAAGTGAGAATCACCATAAATACTTCGTCACACCATTACGGGCGCCCGTCCAAGTTGGTAGTAACCTTGTGCGTGCAGAAGTGTTTTTGGTACCCACACTTGATAACTTGGTGGAGTTTTTTGAAGAACTTGCATGGGCTTTGGTGGACTGTGTTGTGGAGTATTTTTCTTTTTCGTTGGCCTCTGAGTGTTGCGTTGAGGAAGAGGTTTTGACTATCGAGGCACCCAAATTTGATTGGCACCTTCATAGTAGCCTTGAGCTATAAGTAGCTACTTCTCCACCCACATTTTGATACTATTAAGGTATCGTGATTGTGGTAGTCTTGGTGGAGTTTTCTTTTTGGGTTGATGTGGAAGGCGTGGGGCCCTCCTTGACTTTGGTTAACGCTGAGGCTGCAAGTTTGAGACTCATGGGCATTGTTGATGATGATGAGGTTAGAGTCTCTTTGTGGAGTGATTGTCGATGACGAGGCCTTTTGAGCATGTGGTTGTCTCCTTTGATGAGGTTTGTCGATGAAGATGCATAGGCTCCAGGGTCTTTCCTTTGAGTTCCTTATTAGAGATAGATGGTTTGGCCGTGGGAACTTCTTCAGGAATAGCCGTAGATTGTTGCAAGGTTTTGGCATCGAACTTCGTAGGTGAGGATGGGGTTGAAGGGGTAGATGCTTTATCGGAGTCGGTTGTTGACGCAGATGGTAGGTTATGTAGAGAGGGGCTTTTGTGGAAGAGGCTTGTATCCTTTTGCGTTCAACATCATAGAAATCCATTAAAGTTGGATCCTCTTCCTTGTAGTATGGTATTGTCAACTTTTTGTCATTGACCATCATGATGACTCTATCGCTAGTAGCAAAGCACAGTGGTGCTTGGGTAGCAACAGTCTATTTATGCCCCAAGATCAAATCTACTTCCAACACATACTCAACCATCAAAAACTTGCAAGTGAGGGGTTAGTCTCAATATACATTGTATGTTCAAAGTACCCCAAACATGGCATGTTCAAGTCTTGTGTAAAGGTAATCCTTTTAAGATGTGCTGTGAGTGTTGGTTGACCTAACAAATCCCATAGCTTGAGGGTCATGAGATTGTGTTTTCATGTTGGATAAAGCTGTGCTTGAGCTATGGTGATTTTATTTGAAATTTCCCCACCAAAATCTTAGGGATCTTTTCAATAAGATATGTTGGAAGTTCCAGCTCTTGCAAGGTCGCTTCCTCCCATAATAGCAAATTTACAGGTGATTGTTTGCATGGATTCATCTATTGAATACAACGATTCATCTATCCAAGTATCGCAAAGGACGACATCATACACAAGGGAATCTAGGGTAACATGGAATGTAAATGCCATATCGCCCATTGATTGTTTGAGTAGTGTATCTAAAGTAACTTATCTAAAGTAACTTGGAACTTCAATGTTTTGTCCATTGGCTCCTTTTGCAAGACTATTGCTTGTAGGGATGAGTTTAGGCTGTCCCAATGACACCCAAGTGTCCTTTTTTATGGAGTTCTTTATGTCTTGGTATAACCCAGGTTGAGCCCTTAAAGGTGCAAGTGCTGATGTGATGTTGGCTTTATTACGAGAGAAGAGCATTCCTCCGAATGAGGTTTTGAGAGATTGTTTTAATCTTGTAAGGGAATTATCGAATTCCTCATGTGCTTTCTCAAACGTATAGTTTGTACAATCTGTTTCAAATGACTCTTCTATACAGAGTATGTCTTTCTCTCGAAAGGGGAAGTGGTACTCCTCTGGGCTTTGTATTTTGGTTGCTGTTTTAGCATTGGCATTATGAGGCTCAATCACAACTGATGACCCTGTAAGACATTCAACCAAGCTAAGCATGCTCTCCTGAGCTTGCTTTTTGTGTTCCACATGTCATGTGATCATTATTATCCATTTGGGGTGGTTGGGTGGTTGGGGGTTCTAGTTTCTTGATTGGTCTATGTGGTGCATTGAGCGAAGAGTAAGAACTTGTTTCATTTTCACTTAGTGATGTACTAGAACTTGTTTCATTCTTTGACTTTCTTTGGTTTGTCGATTTTTCATTATGTTTACCCATGCGACGAGATCAAATTTTCTTTTAGCATTCCATAATTCATCAAAGGCTAAAAAAGGATTTAACAGAATAGATGGAATATGATTAAGACCTTCACTCAAATTATTTCTAAGAAAGGCATGATTACAAATATGATTAAGACCTTCACTCAGTTTTTCATTATGTTTACCCATGCGACGAGATTGAATTTTCTTTTAGCATTCCATAATTCATCAAAGGCTAAAAAAGGATTTAACAGAATAGATGGAATATGATTAAGACCTTCACTCAAATTATCTCTAAGAAAGGCATGATTACAAATATTGATGTCAACTTTTAAAACATGAGAACCAAATTTATCAAAATTTATAATGAAGGGAGCAAATTGTTTAGAAAAATAACATATACAATTTTCATTAATATCAAAATTTTCATTAAAAAACTTCTTTTGGTTTATAATGGTAGGATTTAAGGTTTTTTGTAAATTTACACCCAAAATTTATTGAATTAAAAGAATTAAATAAAGAGGGATCAAAGTGAATTAGAGTTTCTCTAAAAATGAATTGAGGAGTAATAAAGTCAAATGCTTTATTTATAAACGTTAAATGCATAAATCAAAACTTTTTAACTCAATTTTTTTCCAAATGAAAAAGTCCATTTGATTTAATAGAGAGTGAATGAACCTCTTCCATTTAAAAGTTGAGTTGTTTAGTAGTTCCAATGAGGTTGACCGAGGAAAGAGAGCTTCTAGATCTAATGCATCTCCTCTTCTAAGTTGACTCCTTGGAGGAATTTGCAGATGAAGGAGTTGAAAAAGATTGTTTAGCAAAGGTTTTTTCTTTTGGCTCAAAAGAAGTGACTGGCTTAAGGATTTGTTCAATTAGAATAGCAGTAAGAGTGCCAGCATAATGAGGAGTGAGGAAGGTTTAGATCAAGGTTCTTTGCAACCTCTCGTAATAAATCTTGAAAAAAGTAAAAAGTAACAAGACCATTACAAACTTCTAGCGGAAAGGAAGAAATCCAAGATAAAAAAGCATAAAATTATGTTGCAAGAGAGTTAAATTTTAAAAAAGAATCAACATTATTCAGAACATATAAAAACAAATGATCGACCCAAATAATAGTGGCGATAGGCTGAACATTTTGAGCTAGATCCATTGAAGCTACAGTGACATTTTGTATAAGGTCAAAAGATATTCCAGTAAGATTTAATAAATTTAGCATTTTTTGGGGCTGATTCAATATTAGGAGATTTTGTACAAAAAAAGATAGATCAATTATTGTATTTTGAATGATCCACAGCCTTCAAAGCAAAAAGTGTTAAGTCAAAATCGAGATTAGTACTTAGAAAGTGTCTAGCTTGTAAAGCGGCAGTCTTACATTGGTCAGCACATGAAGGATTAAGTCCACATATTAAAATAAGAGTGTTAATAGAAAAAGGATCACGTTGACGTTGAGTTTCTCTAGACTACAATTTGTGAGAAAGCCTTTCAGAGTCTAGCTCAATTTGTCTAATAGAAAAAAGAGGGATAAAGGGCATGAATTTTGCAATTGGGTCAAGGGGGCTATCTGAGGAAGAGGATCTAAAAGTAGTTGAAAAGGAAGAGAAAGCAAGATGTTCCTCCTCATCGAGGAGTTCAAGATTAATGAGAGGATTAGATGGGGATTCAATCTCAGAAAAAGGCAAAGGTAAAGAAGGAAGATTGTTAAAGGCTAAAAGTTTATTAACAACCAGAGGTAAAGTATTGATGTAAGTTTCAATATCTTTACCATCTTGACTAACAATATGAGGGATATGACAAATAAACTTTCTTAGAGCAAGAAAAGCATCACCATCAGAGCCATTATTAAAACTGAAGAGTAAAGCAACCCAATCATTCAAAGAAGCAGTGTAAAAAATAGAGGGTTGATCATTAGTACATGCCACAATCTCAGCGTCAGTTATAAGCTTATGAAATTTGGGTTCTTTATAGCAAGCTAACGCAGTTTGAATGGCAACAGAAGGTGGTTCAATGAAAGATAAGTTGGGAGCACCTCATCCAAATTTAATAAGTGAATCAATCCATTTCCTATCTAGAAAAATAATGAACAACCAACATCATCAAAGATTAGTCTATGTTAGTTCGGCCAAAGACGAAAAGGGAAACCTTTTGTGTGTGTTTTAGTTTTACCATCCCATTTACATAAACACAATCTTTGGCATCAAAGGCAATTTGAATATTAGAGAAACAAAAATGAATTGTTCAATTAATGGTTACAATTACACTACACCAAATTCTAGCTCAAGCAAAGTAATGCCTATGGGTAAAGAAACATTGAAGAGTGACTAATAATTGCTTGCCCTTGACATACATACAAGCCACCATTTACAAAGAAAATGAGTGGAAGAGATTATACCTTCCACCATCCAGCAAAAAACTCAAGTTAGAACATTAAATTATTTAGTTGGGAAGACATGTGTCACCATGTCTTCCCTCATGTTATAGAGGTCACATTTTAATAGTAAAGGAAGCCTTTCTGCCTATCAACAAAAAAAATATATAAAGCTCTCTTTCAATTAATACATATTGCTTAGTCCAATAATGTCCTTGAGCACATATGTATAAACAATGTTTTTATGAAATGTAAGAAGCATAACATCCTATGAAAGAAGCATAGCTTCCTATGCCAGACAATAGAAAGAAGACAATTGAGATAATACAATGTGAGTGAGTGAGTGTGTGTGTGTGTGTGTGTGTGTGTGTGTGAGAGAGAGAGAGAGAGAGAGAGAGAGAGAGAGAGAGAGAGAGAGTGCAATTGAGTAAGTGTGAGAATATGTGCTCAAATAAGTATTTCTAAAATGTAATAACTCAAGAATGATCACGTCAATGTGAGTGTTTAAATGACTGATATATTAAATAGTTTGTGTTATATGTGTGCAAGTGTGAGTAACACACAATTAGTAAATGTGTATAGAGAAAAAAGCAATTTTATGTTAGTAAGAAATGAATGAGTGTATTTGTGTGTGTGTGTGTGTGTGTGTGTGTGTGTGTAAGGTGTATCATACTGTGCATGTGTGTGTGTGTAAGGTGTATCATACTGTGCATGTGTGAGTGTGTGTCTTTTGTGTGTGAAAAGGTGTATGAATGTGTGTAAAAAATTAAAAATATTGTAAATGTGGTATTGAGATTGACAAAAGCTTGAATGGTTGAGTGTGTACATGGAAATCAAAATAAACTTGATTAACTTAGAATAAGTAAGAGAGTCTATACATGGTTAGCAATTAGGGTTAGTTGAACAAAGGTTAGCAAAGGGTTAGTTGAATAATGGTTAGCAAAGGGTTAGTTGAACAATGGAAAAAAAAAAAGCATGTTAACAAATGTAAAGAAACAGGACCATAAACATTAGTATTACAATACGAAAAGGTTAGCATTTGTGTTAGTTGAATATAATAGTAAAAACTTTTTTAACAAAGTTTGAGCTAAATATATAATAGCATGTAGAGAAAAAAGACCTTTAGAAAAAAGTTATATGCTTATCTTTAAATTAACTAGTAAACCATCAGTAATAACTATTAAGAATAAGACATGGTTAGTAATATGGAAACGTTAAGCATTAGAAAAAAAATTAACAAAGGTATTAAATATAAAACTATAAGCTCAACAAAATAGAGAACCGTGCTCTTCCATATAAAAAATAATATTACAAATTTCACCTTCACAAACTGTATTGCTTTAGTACCTGCGTCACAATTAAGGCTCTTGCCATTAGATTAGTAAGAAAAACTAGCTTATGTATTGCAATAATTACACATATACATAACCAGTGGGGCCAATGCAAGAATGAAAATGACACGCACATAGTCCATTTAAATAGTAGTTCACAAGATGATTATAGCAAGTTTAATAAACCCGAGATAATGCACATAGTAGTTCACGAGATGATTATAGCAAGTTTAATTAACCCTAGATAATGCTAATTAAATGCATTATTATCTAAGTGCCATGAATGCTTCCACCGTGAAGGTCTCACACAGATGTTAGAAGCGCCATTAGATTTGATTTTAATGTATATCATTTTTAAATTTCTTATAAAAAAAAAAGGAGAGTATAAACATAGTTAATAGGTTTATGTGAGATTAGGTATTATAAATGAAAAAAGTGAGACAAGCACTAAGGCACGACTGAATGACAATCATGCTTAATATAGGTAGACTTATTTACTTGGTTTGCAATTTAGTGAATGTGTGTGTGTGTGTGTGTGAAAATATGTGTGAACAACCTAATTATAATTTTGAAGGTTAGTGTGTGTGTAATAATACATTGCTTTAATAAAAAAGATAGAATGCAAGTACAATTTTGAAATCGATTGTAAACCTAAGTAAGTAAGGACAAATTAATTATCTTGAAAAGCAAATTCATACGTGTGTAAAAGTGCATGTGTAAATGTACCCATGTGTGTGGAAATGTGTCTTTATGTATGATCAAGCAACTAACCATATATATATTTTTTATAGAACTAAGTAAGTATGGCCAAATTAATTATCTTGAAATACAAATTTGTGCTTATGTGAATGAGTGCATGTGTAAATCAACATACGTGTGTGGGAATGTGTCTATAAACATAAGAATGCAAGCAATTTTGTGTGTGTGTGTGTGTGTGTGTGTGTGTGTGAGAGAGAGAGAGAGAGAGAGAGAGAGAGAGAGATTACATGTAAGATGAATTTATTTAAGAGTGAGCTCACCTCACCACGTATCCCCATCCATTAAAATTTAATGAAATAAAGTGATTTGTGTACATGTGTATATATAAATTTATTTATATTAAAAATACGCATATATATTTATGTATAGGTATGTGTGTCTAAATATATTAAAACATAATATTACATATAATATTTATTTTTGTGTGTGTGTGTGAGGGGGGAAAGAGAGAGAGAGAGAGAGAGAGGGTGTGTGTGTATGTGTATCATGGGAGAGTGTGTGTGTGAGGAAGAGAGGGAGTGTGTGTGTGAGTGTGAGAGAGTGTGTATGTGTACCATGGGAGAGTGTGTGTGTGTGTGAGAGAGAGAGAGAGAGAGAGAGAGAGAGAGAGAGAATTTCTATGTGTGAGAGAGTGTGTGCTTGCATTATTGTATGTGGGGGTGTGTACGTGTGTGTGTGTGTGTGTGAGAGAGAGAGAGAGAGAGAGAGAGAGTAAAAGTAGATTTTAATAAAATATAAATATATATGTATGTGTGTGTATTTTTATTTACATTTATAAATAGACATATATATGTTATATAAATATAACATATATATGTCACATTTATATAACACATATAAGGCCAAGTGTTGGGGTAGGGGAAAGAGAGAAGGGGGTGTGATGGGGGAGGGGAGAGAGAGAGAGAGAGGGGGGGGGGGAAGGGGAGGGAGAGAGAGAGAGAGAGAGAGAGAGAGAGAGAGAGGGGGTGTGAAGGGGAAGGGGAGGGAGAGAGAGAGAGAGAGAGAGAGAGAGAGAGAGGAGTGTAGTGTTTAAATAAATAATACAATACAAAGATATACAATAAATAAGTATAAAATATATATAATAACAATATGTAAACATGTAATAAGTAAGAATATTAAATAAATAAATAAATAAAATTTATACAAATATATTATAATATAATGTTACACACACACACACACACATATATAACATTTATATACTTATGTACTATATATATAGTACATAAGTATAAATAAGAAAACTAAAGACATGTATATAGTAAAAACTTGTATATGCAGATACATATGTATATACGTATACATATAAACTAAATGCCACAGCAACAAGCAAGGGTCACCTACTTGTGCCCTGCTAGTTCCATTTGGGAATGGAAATATTCGCACACATTGATGTGCCATGCTAATTGAAGTGTGACAAGTGGTTTATGTAATTGATGTACTATGCTAATTGAAGTGTAACAAGTGGTAGTACATGCCATGCGAGAAGAATTTTCTAAGGAAATCAAATAATGTCAAGACATGTGCATAGGTTCAATTTGATTCAAGTCTATAGTTTACACATTTGTACACACATACGTATGTGTACACATAGTGACACATATGTATAAAAGTGGGTTGTGTCTGTGCACCCAATAATGTGTAGATGGTGACGTTTACTCTATCTCATATTTTATTTTATGCTCAATCTTGTCAATTTGATTCAACTCTTTAGTTTACACATTTATACACACATACGCACGCGTATACATAGTGACACATACATATGAGAGAGGGTTGTGTCTGTGCACATGATAGAGACGTAGAGAGAATGCATGTGAAACACACACACACATATATGTGTCTATGTGAGAGAATCACACACACACACACACACATGCACACACGAATACACGCATACGCATGCGTGCATACAAATATAGACAAGCATATACAAATACACGCATACACAAACACACACTCACACATGTTTGCATACGCATACACATGCATAGATGCATACACACGCACGCAGTCGCACACTTGTATATGCAGACACATATGTATGTGCATATACTTATAAGCAAAAACTTCATGCTAGAGCAACAAGCAAGGGTCACCTACTTGTGCCCTTCCAAACCAAAGGCTAGTTCCATTTATTCGCATGCATTTTTTAAACCTTTTTTTCAACTTTTTTTTGGGGGGTAATGCTAGATTTTTATTTGTACCAAGCAGTGTCCTTTTTATTTATATTTTTATTTGAGACTTTACCTTGGTTGAGGGTGTGTGTCATATAATAACAACCTAAGCCGAAATCTCGATTGCAACCCTAAATGTTGGGCGAACTGCTATCGCCTCTGTCAGATGAGGATGACGATGGCGGCCACGCTTTTCAGGGCAAAGGCCTCCCCAATCGCAGCATGGGGTTCTCTCTGCAAATTAGGGTTTCTGTCGTTTCTCTGCTGCGAGTGCATCTTCAGCTCCGATGTATTCTCGTGCCCTCCCTCCTCTTGTTTGTGATGTCAAGTTTTTCTCCAGATCGGTTTCCAAACTCTCTGTTTTCTCTTTTTTGAATACAAGTCACTTGTAGCTGTGCCAAAGTGGGTTCAAGCAGTGCATGAGACTACAATATGACTCCTGACAGGCTTTTGGGAGCAGCTCAAGTTGATCGCTTGCCACAGAGTAAGTTTTCTTGTCCCTTTTTTTGTACGTACGTACATACACACACACACACGTATACGTACATGCAGACATACATATACAGATACGCATACATATATACATACACATGTATACATACATACATACAGATGTATACATTCATACATACATACCTATCCTCATACACACATATATTCTCACATACAATACATGCATGCATGCATACATACATATATAATTTCCTATTTTAATGGGAGCTTAATAAAAAAAGAAAGGTTTAGTGACCATTAGTGACCATGTCAACTGAGATGATTTTAGGTGCAACCTACCTATAACGGTGTATTTTTTTGGGAATTTGGAGCCCAAATTCTTATATTGTTTTTTAATTTGGATAAAACAAAATTTCCAATTGGAGAGGGAATATGAAACCGCCATGTAATGTATAGTACTAGTAAAAGTAACAACAACATTGTACCTGCTAGAGAGAGAGAGAGAGAGAGAGAGAGAGAGAGAGAGAGAGAGATTTTAACAAACTAAGTTACAATATCGTCTTTTGAAAAATATCAAGTCATGGATTGAACTTCAAAAAAGAAAAAAAGAAACTAGTGTACAACAATATAAGTAGTCATGTGGATGATACAATAAAAGTAGTCATGTGGATGATACAAGGTATCAATATGAGAGTACTATATAAGTAGTCATGTGGATGATACAAGGTACTAGTTTGTGTAATAAGAAGATCCAATGACTCCATCCTCTGGTAGAACAGAGTGTAGGACAGTGAGCATGTCTCTCGAGCTCTCGCTGTGGTGTCCCCAAGTCATTTGTAATTCTAGAGGACCCAACCAGGATAACAAAAAGTGGGTGAGCCTTTTTATTTCTTTCCTCACAATCATGTGCAATAATAGTGCTAATTAACACATTTGGCTTTCCAAACATCTAGGTAGGCTAAGAGTAGACATTGTATAATGCTTATAGCTCTAATACATCCTATATATAAATGCCAATAACGAATATTAGCATGTGTATCAGTGGGATCTTTTGTTAGCATTAAGTTATGCAAGCAGATGGAAGTTCAAAGAATTTTTTTTAAAATGTGTCAATGGATAGAAAGAAGCCAACATTGCAATTTACTGTTTTCTCTTGGCTGTTGTGAAAATGTGTGGGGAATTTTGTCTATGCATGTTATAAGTGGCATCTTTTTTTGTTGTGTTATTTCTTTTGAAAAGAAATACAAGCTTGGAGTGTTAAGTGGTTTGTAAGCAGCATTGTTTTTAAATGTATGTACTTTGAAGCCTTGCATCCTCTTGGATGACTTGGGAGTAGAATGTCAAGGCTTCTATTCATCTATCTATGCATGCTATAAGTGGGACCTTTTTAGTGGTGCTATTTCTTTTGAAAAGAAATACAAGCTAGAAGCTTTCTTAATTGTTTTGAAAGTGGCATTGTTTTTAAATCTATGTTCTTTGGAGCCTTGCATCCTCTTGGATGACAGTGTATGAATCTCAAGGCTACTATTCATCTGTATCCTATTACTTAGTTCAAATATAGATATTGAGTAGTCATGGCAATGGGCGCTTTTTTTGTTGGGAGAAGCTTGTAGTTTTTTTCGACTTTAATTTGCTAATCATTTTTTAAAACAGCAAGGTGAGCATATAGCCTGACACCAGAGTCGATGATATGTGTTACTTGAGTTAAAATTATAGTATAGATTTTGCATAGTATAGATTTTGCATCTGTTATTATTTGAATTTCCTTAATGCCTTTGTGCATCTGGCCTTAGAAATCTACTTGCTTGTCAAACTCCCTAATTGAGTCTAATGTGGAGTGAGTTGGAAACTTGCGTGACAGACATGGCATTATCTATCCCATGAATATTCCAAAGTACAATTTGTTTTCTTGCAAGGAATGCGTTGAGGATCAATGACACCATGAGAGAGCTCAAATTCGTGCCTTGATTTTCCTGAGAATATTGAAACTTGTGCCACCACACATTCAGAACATAGAAATCGTTTGGATCTCAAAATGAAGAGGGGACCCATTGTAAATTATGGCAAGTAAATCAATCACTTGTCACAAAGAAGTTTCTCAGACTATTGTAGGCTTATTTTTTCTCCCTTGCACTTTACAATAACAGGTCATTGCTGCCTAAAGACACTTGTGTGATTGTACAAGAGTTTTCTTTTAGTGAAAAATTGAAAGATCTGTGATTTGAAGGTCTTTTTATTTTCTTGTATGTCTTGATTATAATATCTATTTTCAATTGGTCACAAATGAATGATCTGGAATGTTGTCCTCTTTGCAACACCCAGGATGTTGAGTGGAGGGATTTTTTAGGAGGTGGTGATATCGCGGTGGTGCGGGGCCGTGGCGGTGGTGCGGGGGTAGAATCTTGCCCATGTTCCCTCAGTACCTTTGTACCCTTTTGAAGGCATGTATTTGACATAATAAGTCTTTGTGATTTGCAGATATCACGTGCTCAAGATTGTTGGACAAGACTAGTCCCAAGGTTAATCTGCATGAATAGATCTATAGAAGATCCAATTGGATGTTCGTTTGTCAGGTTTGCCTTGGCCCTTCAAACTCGTCTCAAAGGGATGAAAATTGCCTCTTGGAAAATTGATAGAAAGTGTTCAAATAATCTCAATTAAATATATGAAGGAAAAGATCTTACTCTAGAAGATTAAGAACATTGAGATCTCCCTTGACATGGACTTCATCTAGGCTTCTAGGCTATCATGCATGAGACTGAGTGAAGCTGGTTTGCTTTAGCAAGGTGTGTCATGATTTTAGCCCTGGCACAGTAGATAAAAGCTTTGGTAGGAGAAACAAGCCCTTTGGAGGACACTGCTAATCAACATGCTACATAGTCCCATTAATCTATTTTCTCAGCTGTCGCAGCCAGAAAGACGGACGGAGTAAAAATTTACAGATGGGATAGTTAAAGAGTACATAAGGGTTAAAAAAATGGGCCTTCAAATGTAGTTGCTATACCTCCTTTTTTCATGTAGGTGAATTTTAAGTTGGTGAAAGAAATGGAAAATGAATAGACATCCACATAGTTGAATAAATAGAGATCTCGTGGATTTTGGCATGGCTTAATTGCAAGCTAGAAGTTGCATTCAAGGTAGGGGATATCAACACCAGTATTGCAAAAATGTACGTTTGTAGAATGTCTCTAGTTTTAATGTCTTGTATATGGGAGTGGGGGATGAGTTGTGGTCACGATCTGCTCTCTCCACGTTTTGAAAGGGATGGCTCTCCCTTCATCTCTTGGAGAAGTCGATCACATTTCGTTCATCGTTTTGGCTCGTCCAACCCTTCACACGATCGCTGTGGAGTTAGTCGACTTTGCTTGGCAGGCCTCTTGCAGCACGACTTCGTTGTAGAGGTAGCCAAGCCAACTGTGCATGGCAGCTCTCTTGCTCAACGACTATTTTATAGTTTATTGAGATCAAGACTGTGCCCATAACCTTGTGGAGGACTCTTAAAGACAAGTTGCAGATTTTCGAGAGCTTGTGGAAGTCCTTTGAAAACACTATGGCCAAATCCATTGGCCTTGGACTTTGTAAAGAGTGTCGAAATTGTCCAAGTGGTCCGATAGGTGGATTGCAAATATTATGGTTTGTTGGGCACTCGCAAGCTTTGTATTTACAAATATTCCTTGGTTACTTGAAGGGGTGGGGGGGTTTGTGGTTAATTGAGGCAACTTTAATCTAGAGTGTGGTGGTGTTGGTGTTGGTGTTGGTCGTGGTAATTTAGCATTGTGCTTAAATGTTTATTCAATCAAGTTTTTAATTAATTACTTTGAGATCTATCCTAATTACTTTGGTATCAAAGCTTAAGTCACTTAATCTGTCGTATCCCTAAGCTAAGGTTAACCTAACCTAAAGGTCTTAACCTTGGTTAGCCTCGAGACATAACACCATGAGATGCAAGGTGAAAAAAATGTGATACTCGTAATGAAATATGTAGGTGACATGCATGGATAATAATGGGTAGAAGGTATGCCCTTGTGTGTGCTAGTTTGAGTGGAAGGTCTTACTAACTCAATTCTTTTCTTCAACTCTCTTTGATGCTTTCTTTGACGTTTTCTTGACATTCCTTTTCAAGATCATTAGATTGTTGATGCTTTACAATTGGCTTTGTTTCTATAGTCGTAATGGAGCTAGGTGGCCGTTGTGGCTTGGAGATTTAGTGTTAGAGAGCACTGGGAATAGAAGCAATGTTGATTAATGGACTACCATGAGTATATAACATGCATGTTCCTACTAAAAGGTGAATTTGGGCATGTTCTTGGATTCATCTAGGTATATATAGAGAAAAGAGCAGAGACGTCGAAGCAATCCATGTATAGCTATATAGAAGAAAGAGTCGAGATTAAGTGAGTACTAAAGAGAGTACACATATAAATGTAGGAATTGAGGATTGAGGTGGGAGGTGAGATGAGAGAGGTATGTCGAGGTGCAGAGGTTTGTAGAGGAGGCAGAGAGGTGTAGAAGCGAGGGCTTGTGGTGGATAACGAGAGTGGTACATAATTATCGAAGGAAGAAAAGGATATGTCGAGATGCAAAAGGTGTAATGAGGTTTACTATTTTGTATGAAATGTGTGAATAAGTGGAGGGTGATTGTGTGAATAAGTGGAGGGTGATAAAGGTGCATGGAAGGTGTAGTTGAGAGCAAACAAGTGTAGATGATGTGTAAAGGTTTTCAAAAGGTGTGAAAATGTGTATAGGCATGCAAGGAAGGCAAGAAGAGGTGCAAAGGTGAGGCGAAGAAAGGAAAGAGATCTCTATTATAAAGTTATTGCAATTATAAACAAAAAGTGGTGAACTTAAATGTAAAGGAGTGAAGAAGACAAGCACTACTGTATACGGGTGAACTTAACTGTAAAGGAGTGAAAAGGATGAGCACTAGTGTATATGATTATTGAAGGTGGAAAAAGGATGTTAAATGGTGTAGTGATGTGTGTAAGAGGTGTGAAGAGATATGCAACATTGTAGAGGAGTGTAATTGGTGTAGAGATGTAGAGGTTCATAACGTGTGAAAAGATGTATAGAAGGTGGTGTAGAGGTGTGAACAGAGACTCCTTCTCAGGCCTATACACATTTTCTACTCATGTGAGGCAAAACATTTTAGAGGGATATGTAAGATTTTTAGAGGTGTATAGAAGATTTTTGGAGGTGTATAGGTGTGAGGAGGAATGCAATGATGGTAAGGGACAAAAGGCCTGGAAAGATTTATAGAAGATGTGTGTAGGTCTGCAAAGATATGTAAACAATGTGGGGAAGGGGGGACTAAAAATAAGCAAAGTGGCTCATTGTGAAGGCAATTTGCTTAAGGGGGTCAATGGGGAGGCATAGTGAAGGTGGCTTGCTTTAAGGGCTCAAGGGGGAGGCCAAGGGTCGAGTGATGTGAGAAAAAGAAAGAAAGATATATTAATATCTAGAGGGTCTTTGAGACCAAAAAGGACTGAAAAAGACGAGCAAAAGGAGTGAAAAAGACGAGCACTAGTGTATATGGTTATAGAAGGTGAAAAAGGGTATGAAAAGATGATGTGATGTGTATAAAAGGTGTGTAGAGGTTTGCATGTTAGCTTTGAAAATACCCGTCTTAGCTTTATTGTTACTTTTACCTTATGTTATTAGGGGTAGCTTAGGAATAAGATCTTAATAGGCATTTTGGAAGATGTTAGCTTAGGAAATAACCTACCTTAGTTTTATTATTACTTTTACCTTAGCTTAGGGGTAGCTTAGGAATAAGATGTTGGATCAGAGATAATGTTGTGTTTCTTGATCCAGATGGTTATTTATGCACTAAGCATTGATGTATAAGTAGAGAGATATATGCAAAAGAAGTAATACATAGAGCTAGTTATGTATCTTTGTTTCACAATTCTATTTGAGGACTATAATGTTATGTAATGTGATGATCATTTGAATGCTCATTAATATCGCAATTATGTTTGATGTTAAATATGTAAATGCTGTGTTGGTTTATCCGCCAACACTTTTGGCGATCTCATTGCGATTGATTCCTTGTACATGCTTTGGTTTATGATTTGAGTGTTATGTAGATTTTGCATAGATTTGGCATGTACGGATTATATGTCCTTGCCCATGAAGTTAAGAATTGTTCATTATTTCGTAGGACATCCTTCAGTCCATCTTTGTTGTTACTCAGATTAAGATGGGGTTCGTCGTCTTTTCGTCTTACATGTTAATGCGTTATCCTTATGTGAAGAGGTTTCACCTATTCTGTATATCTTTGTTTTGTTAACTTGTTCGTGGCGTCTCATTGTGATCGAGTTAAAGTGATTACATTTCGTGGGTTTTCCTCTCTAGGTTTGTTAAAACGAGTCCATTTTTTGCATTTATTTCTTTTGTGTGGCTATTCGATAGTTTTCCTCGTCCATGCTCAATCAGATGTGCAAGACTTGCTTCCTCTAGAAGTAGTGTGTCAATGACTCTTATTAGGCTGTTGTCCCTTTTTTGTTGGATTATTCATTTATGATGAATTGGATTGTTGTTATGATACGTCATCACCATATAGCACTAGATAGTCTATCGGAGGATGTATCCGCGGATGAGGAATATGTGGTTGTTGAAGAGGAGGATGAGTCCGAAGACGTTGAGGTTATGGAAGATACAATCAATGAGCATTCGGTGGGATAGTCGGCATAGGTGTAACTATTTGGTCCTCCTAGCTCTTTTCACATTATTGAATTCATACCCGGACACATCGACAAGTTGGACACATGGGAATACGGTTCCTAAAGTCGGCATTGGAAAAAGCACTAGTCTTGGTCAAAAAGCAAGAAAAAGCAAAAAGTCAAATTATGTTGACCAAAAGCTGAAGGCACCACTGGAAAGAGGACATCGAACTGGACCAAAAAGCTAAAAGTAACTTTTTCAAAAAGTAACTCTAAGGCCAAAAAGCAAGGCTCTGAAGTTGTAAAAGCACAAATCAAGAATTTGGCTATTATTAATAATATTTAATAAAAAGCAAAAGCAAGAAGATAAAGCAAAAGCAAAGCAAAAGCATTGCTTTTGGCAAAAAGCAAGGCTCTCCTCAAGTATAAAAAGGCTTGAACTTCTCTTGTAGCACCATGAGGATGATCATTGAAGGGTGGTAGCCAACATCAAAGCTTGAAGATCCTCATCTTCATCATCATTATCAAGATTATCGAAGTGTATGATTGTTAACACTATCATTACCTGCTGTACTCATGCATACCTGCGCCACCTATCTATGCTTCACCAGTACAACCAGCGCCTGCCCCCCAGCACTTGGTTGTCTCCTGAAGCGCCTGTCTGCGCTGTCTCTACTGCCTGCGTTTCAGTGGGTTGCCACTTTCAGTCAGCACTAACCAGCCGGCTAGCTAAAGCGCTAGCATCGCCTCCAACACCTGGCGAACACCATCGTCATACCTATTGCTTGGTCATCATCATTGCTGTCGCCAATCCTATTGCTGCTTGTACAGAGCGCTGCAACTTGAACCATTGTGCACTGTACTCTTGCCGTATTTCTGCAGTTAACATTGCCTTTAGCCAAGACCTAGAGCCAGCGCTATTTGCAGCCATCTCTTCTGCTTGACTTGGGCCACCTCTACCTACTGCCTAGCCTGCGCAGCCAGCCTCAGCAGCACAGCTAAACAGTAGCATAGCCAGCCATCCGGTAGCATTGCTCGCTAGCATTGACCAGCACTCAAGTTGTTGGAGTCGTCGCTCGTTGGCATTAATCTTTTCGCCTATCACCTGGCTGATGATGGCACCTTAAGAACTACCACTCTCTCCTGCGATTTGGACTGATGATGGCACCTTAAGAACTACCACTCTCTCCTTCGATTTGGACATTAAGTCTACATATTAACACAAAAAGCTTGGACATGGAATATAGAGCTTAGACATGGAGCTTGGACATGAACATGGAGTTTGGACATAGAGCTTGGACATGGAACATAGAGCATGGATCTGGACTTGGACTTGGATCTAGACTGGGATTTGAATTCATTGGACTTTGATTCATTGGATTTGGATATTGGATCTGGTACTAGTCTTGTGGGAGATACTTGTGGGTCATCTCTGTGGTGTGCGCGACATGAGAGATCTTGTGCCTCGACATCGACATCGAGTTGGATATCCTACATCGGCATATCTGTTTGTTTTGTATTCATTGATTGTATTGATCTTGGCCAGCGTGTTCGTGGATTGTTTTCTGAAGGGAGGCAGGGCTTGTTCCTCGTTTAGTGTGGTGTATTGTGCAAGATCCTTATTCCCTTATCTTTCTCCCCTCTCTATATCTCTATCTCTTGGACACGTGGTTGAGTTTGTCACGGCACGCCTCGCTAGGCTTACAACAGGGATGATTACAACCTAGTTTGAGACATAGGTGTCTATCTCAAGCGCGGCTTGAAATTTGTTGATTTTCGAACTCTTGCTTGTCAGTGTTAGCCTTGGAAGACCCTAGTGTGAACCAGTGTTGCATAGAAACGCGTTTCATACACTTATGAAACGTACGAAACGTTTCTAAACGTTTCGTACAGTATGAAACGCGTTTCTTAAAACATGCAGTTTTTAAAAACCTCAAAAAACGTTTCTTTCCTGGATTCGTACGACGCATATTATCACGCTTCCCAGTGGCCGCCGCATGCGAGTTCGCCGATTTGCATGCATCCATCTTGTCCTTCCATCGCATCTGTCGACCCCCAGCTCCTTGGTGTCCTTGGGCCTTGTGGAGGTCTTCCAAAGGGGTAAAGTCCTGTTTTGCTCTAAGTTGGTTTTCTCTGCACAACTCACAAAACAGCACACTTTTTTCTCTTCCATCAATATTTATGGCATATCTTCGACGGTGTCGCACTTGCAGGGCCAACAATCTGCATTTATCCTCATCTTGTAGGATGCCTCGAACAGGTGATTCTCTTTGGAACAATGTCACCTTCGAGTCTAGATATGGTGGCTCAGGCTCCGGAAAGTGGAAATGCAACTTTTGTGCTGATAAGCACCATGGCAGTCTCACCAGGTTGAAGGCACATTTCTCACAAACAAAGGGTTTCGGCATTGGGCCATGTAAGCATGTGCCACAAGAAATCTATGATAGCCTCAAGGCTTGGAAGGCCATGCAGCTAGGTATCCCCCTTGAGGATATCCCCAATCTGGGAGAGCCTGAAGCACGTCAAAGTGTCTCCAAGAGGACTCGCAGTATCAGAGAGGAAGATACCAGTGGTGATGTTGCAGGTGGTGTTGCAGGTGGTTCTAGCTCGGCACCTCAAGCCAAAAGAACTAGTCTTCCAGTGTTCAAGAAAGGACATGTACAGGCAGGGATGCAAAAGGCTGCCATGAAAGAGGCAACGAGGGAGTTGATGAAGTTGTTTATTCAATGTGGATTATCCTTCCACATTGTCAGGACTCCTCGATGGAAGAAGGCAATGAGAGCTATCTCCCGCATTGGGTGTGAGTGGGATGGCCCCTCCTACGAGACATTGCGCACTACTGAGCTTCGCAAGGAGCAACTGGCTGTGGAGATGGAGATGGAGCCTCTCAAGGCCACTTGGGCAAAGTATGGTTGTACTTTGCTTTGTGATGGATGGACAGATGCGCGGAAGAGAAATGTGTACAACATTCTTGTGTCCTCCTGCAAAGGCACAATGTTCATTCGTGCCATAGATGCATCGGTGCCAGGGATAGTGGTTACAGGGGAGTTCATTATGTCCCACATGCGCCAGGCAATCAATGAAATTGGGCCCGATAACATTGTGCAGGTGATCACGGACAATGGGTCCAATTGTGTATCCATGGGCAGGATGTTAGAGGAGGAGTTCCCCAAGATTGTGTGGACACCTTGTGCAGCACACAGCCTTGACTTGATGATTGAGGATGTGGGAAAGCTTGATTGGGTGAGCCATGTATTTTCAGCTGCATCTACCATGGTGAACTTTGTCACAAAGAGGCCAAAGGTTTTGAGCATGTACAGGGCCAATAGTGATCTTGAGCTTCTAAAGCCCTCCAAAACTCGGTTTGCATATATGTTTATTGTGGTGGAGAGACTAGTGAGAGTGCGACATGGCTTATTACGCACAGTTGTGTGTCGTGAATGGACAGCATGGGAGGACAAGGATGAGTCCAAGTCTATAGCATTCTCTCGTATGGTCATGAGAGATACTTGGTGGCAGGATGCAGAGGGACTTGTGAAGGCACTTCAGCCCATGTATAGTGTCCTTCGGCTCACAGACATGGAGGGAAGTACCATTGGGTTGCTTTATGAGTTCATGGACAGAATTGGTGAAGCTCTCAATGATTTCACTACCTTGTCGCGTGACAGGTGCTCACCCTTGGGCTTTAACTTTAGTCTTTGAGTTATTTTATAAATCTTGATCTCTTATGTGTGTCACATGTTACATGCAGAGTTCAAGATATTAAGGAGATCTGGAATCGGCGTTGGGATTGGTTTCATAGGCCAATCCATGCTGTTGCTCACATTTTGCATCCCCTTTGGAGGAATGAGGAGCAATACCTCAATGGGGAGCTAGAGTCAGGATGGATCGAGTACATTACCAAGTTGGTGGGAGTGGGAGGTGATATACAGCTGATGAGAAAGCTCGAGGATGAGCTTCTCATTTACCGCAACGGTAGCCATATGTTTGGGCGAGCTACTGCATTGCTCAGGGAGACACAGTTGGAGCCAGTGTCTTGGTGGGAGAAATACGGTATTGGGACACCCAACTTGGTAAGGTTTCTTGATTCTTGAATCTTGTATCTTTGTCTCGTGAGTCCTATTCTTTCAAAATCCACATTCAAATGCTACTGTCTTTTTGACTCTAACTTAACATTCTTTTTTGTGCAATGTAGAGACGGATTGCACTGAGAGTTCTCTCCCAGGATTGCAGTTCAGGGCCTTGTGAGAGAAACTGGAGTACATGGGCTCTTTTTCACACGAAAAAGAGAAATAGACTGTCCTCAGCACAATTGGAGAGGCTTGTCTTTTGTCATTGCAATCTCCGATTGCTAGAACAAAAGGGTCATCCCATTGAGCCTCGCCAAGTGAATCCAGACAAGATTGATATCATGAAGTGCAAGGAGATTCCCGACATTCCTCAGGAGGAGAGAGACATCTATTCTATGCTCTATGAGGAGATCATGGCTCCGGCTCGCACTACACGATCTTCTCGAGAGGCTAGTACTAGTGGTGCACCTGCACCTCTAGAGGATGAGGCCTTTGAGGACTCGGCTACCGGCAGTGACCTTGAGAGTGAGGCTGCAGAGGCAGAAGATGCAGATGAGGATGAGCATGAGGATGCAGATGAGGATGCAGATAGTAGCTAGCAGCTGCCAGTATCATTTTATTTGGACATGTTATTTAGTTTGAACTTTGGACATGTTATTTATTTTGATCTTGGATTTAGAGTCATGAATCATCACCCACATGGTGATGCTTTTTGATTTTTGTTTAGTCATCAGTGATCACCCACGTGATTTGTGATATCATCATATCTTACATGTATTCTGTTTTTATTGAAATGAATTCAATGTGGTCTCTTAAAAGTTCTGTCAATATTTTTTTCTTTTGTATATTTCAAGTAAAAAATATACATGTTTTTTCTGTTTTGTATGAAACCTTTTTTAACCCGTTTCTTACCTTTTATGAAACGTTTCAAAACGTATGAAACCCGTTTCATACCTGCCGTTTCTGAAACGCCTGGCAACTATGGTGTGAACAACCCTACACATGGATACTTTTTACCTTGTGCTAGCAAGGGTTTTTTCTCATGTGAACACTCGTGTGTTAGGCTATAGTTCTCTTGTACTCCACACATTTGTGATAATTAACATTGAGTACGTTTCAGCTTCACAGCTTCGTCTCCCTTTACTCTTTGAGCTCTTGTACGACTGTGTATGTGCGTGTGTGTGCAGAGCATCTTCTTTCTCATCCAACATTGGTATCAAAGCAGTGTTATCAGCATGGTGTTTTTCAGAGCTTGGTTTTTGAGCTTGGCTGTGAAGCCAACAGCTCCTCAGCATTAGTCTTTGTAGAGGTGAAGCAAGTGTACATTGCTAGTCTTCTTTAGTCTCATTGCTGTACATCCTTTTATCTTCGCTGTCCCACAACTTTTGGGTAAGTTCTCGTACTTTCCACATAGTTCTAGGGTTTTCACTTTCTATTGTACATTGGTCAGCTTCTCTTTTTGTTGCCTGTTGCCGTACACTCTGCGCAACCCCGCACACAAGCACTACAGCTTTTAGAAGATTTTGACATCGGATTATAATATTCATTGTTTTTCTGCTATTGTTGCTGCTATTGTTTGAGTCTGTTGATTCTTCTTGGTCAGCCATTCAACTGCATCCATTTGATTGGCATGGTCAATAAATTAGTATTCAACGTTTGGCTTTCAGCTCTCGGCATCGAACTTTTGCGTCCATTAATTGCGTTAGTCGGCTTTGCCTAGTCAGCCGTTCACAGCGTTTGGCTTTTTGCATTCAGCCATTTTGCTTCAGGCATTCCGCATTAAAGCATTAGACTTCAGTATTCCGCATTAAGTCAATGGTCGGCACTCGGCATTTCGCATTTAGCTCGTCGACGTGGGGTATTCTGCAATAAAGCATTCGAAGTCAACTTTTAGGCCTTGACTTAGTATTTGACTGTGGCTTTCGCATTAGTAGTTCAATCTTGCAGGCTTCAATATTTCGCATTCAGCAGTTGTTTAGGTTTACTTCTTTGGTCGGCTTTACTTCGTTGGCTCGGTTTATCCATTCAACAGTCGGTTTGTGTTCGGTATTTCGACTTCGAACGAATTCAACATTCCGCTACAACCTTTGGCATTCGACGTTTGGGTTTCAGCTTCTGACAGTCGATTCCGTCTGTCGATCTCGATCCCGTCTGTCGATTTTTGTCTGTCAACCGATTCAAATTTTTTCTCGCCAATTGATTTAGCATCCATCTGTGAGTTGGTTCCGCGTGTATTCGGCAGCTGAGCCTTACCTGACGATTCTGCCTTCAGCTTCTCACTTGTTGATTCTATTTCAATTTTCAACTTGGTGACACCATGTCAGCTTCCGACCTACTTCTGATCTGTTGGTGCCACATTTGTTGAATTGCTTTCGCCATGTTAGCTTCTGGCTTGCTGACCTGTTGATGCCACGTTAGCTTCTGACCTTTCACGTCAGCAGATTTTAACTTGTAGATTTTGCGTCCACTGATTTTGCCTGCATCTTTTGAGCAGACATTTGAGAAACTCTTGAGTCACTTTAAGCTACTTCTTGTGAGATATACTTGAGTTTGCCCATTTCTTTTCTGTGTAAAATGTTCAAAAACATCAGTGATGCCTTAACAATCGAATGTAGTGATTTATCTGTCTCTTGTTTGTCGTTGTTGAATGCTGATTGGTTATTTGATTCGGGTGTTACAAAGCACATCACTTAGTGCAAACAGGTGTTTGGCACCTTGAGAGATGCTCCATTAGGTGATACAGTTTTGTGTGCTAATAATGCATCCTATGTCATTAAAGGCATTGGCAATGTGGAACTAACATCATGCAGTGGAGCCACATATACTCTTGTTGACACCTTGTATGTACTTGGCATTCGTAAGAATCTAATTTCTGTCTCAGGACTTGCAAACGTTGGTCTCAAAATCGAGTTTTTTGATCATTGCTGCTCCATTTATGATAGAATTGATTTCGATGCGCTTCTACTATCTAGTACATTACGCAATGGTCTATACAGGCTTGACATTTATGACAGGAGTAGTGATTCTCCTACTGATGCTTTGATTGCTTCCACATCAGATGTTATGCGTGACACTGAGCCCATGCTCAGTTTGGTCACCTGGATTTTCGTTCTCTTATGCGGTTACAGTGTCAGGCTATGGTTCATGAGTTGCCACCTATGTAGATTCCACACAAGCGTGTACGTGAGGGATGTACACTCGAAAAGATGCACTATTAGTCCTTTTCGAAAAGATGGCACTGTGTGAGGTACTTGGCCATTGTAGCTTGTACATAGTGATCTCTGTGGCCCTATGAGGGCATTATCTTTCAGTAGACATCTGTATTTCATGACTTTCATTGAAGATTACACTAGTTTCTACTGGGTGTATGTTTTGAAAGACTAAGTCGGATGCATTTTCTGCTTTCTGTGAGTTTGTTCCTCTGGTTGAATATGCTTACAGTCATAAGCTCCTGACATTGCAGACCGATTGAGGAGGGAATACTTGTCACATGAGTTTACAACTTTTTTGCATTCCCATGGCATTTCTCATTAGTGTTCTACTCCTTTTACACCACAGCAGAATGGCGTGGTCGAACGTTGGAATCGAACGCTTATGAAAATGGCTTAAAAGCAAGGATTTGTCTTCTAGATTTTGGCTTGGAGTGATGATGTGCGCCGACTATGTGTTGAATCGTTGTCCGATTAAAGCTTTGAAATCTATGACATCTTATGAGGCTTGGAATGGCAGAATCCCTATAATCACTCATATTTGTGTTTTCGGATGTCTGGCTTACATGCATGTACAAGCACAACATGGACATAAACTTGTAGCAAAGGCAATGAAATGTATTTTTTTGTGTTATAGCAGTGACAACTTTGTGTTATAGCAGTGACAACAAGGGATATAGGTTGTATGTTCTGTCCACTCGAAAGCTTATTGTATCCAAAGATGTCATCTTTGATGAATATGCATCTCAACCTATGTTTTCATGTCGGCTGCAACCATCAATTGATGCCCCATACGTCTTTGATACATTGCTGTCATTATTTGGTACAGGTGTTGTATCAGCTGAGCCTGCTTTGGCTTGGAATCAACCTTGTGTTGCTACGCATAGTTAGTAGATTCGACAGTCTGACATTCCCCATATTGCTCGATGAAAGAAAATAGAGCCGTCACACTTTGAGCTGGATGCCTTGGGTGATGCATTAGTTGAAGTGGATGCACCTAACCGTGACTCAGAGAGTTTTTTGCTCGCTGGCTCTGTGCCACCTTGCGGGGCAGCAAGCTGACTCCACTTATGCGAGGTCCGACACGAGCTGCCTCTCGACATGCATCTCATTTTCTTGACACACTCCTTTTTGCTATTGCATGTAATGAGAACTAACTTTCTCATTTTGATTCATTGGAGGATGACAATCGGATTTCAGCCATGCATTCAGAGTTGGATTCAATTGAGAAAAATGCTACATGGGAGTTGCGTGACTTGGCTGTCGGCAAGCGTGCTATTGGCATAAAATAGGTGTATAAATTGAAACAGAAGCTTGAATGCTCCATTGATTGTTACAAGGCTCGTTTAGTCGCCAAAGGGTATGCCCAGAGAAAAGGCATTGACTATGATGAGAAGGCTCGTTCTTCACGTATGACGACTATCCGCACTCTTGTTGCATTGGCTGCGCATAAAGGTTGAAATGTACATTAGTTGGATGTCTAAATTGCTTTTTTGAATGGTAATTTGCAAGAAGAGGTTTATGTATCCCAGCCTCTTGGCTTCGTTTAGAAACATGCAGAGCATAAGGTATGCTGATTATGTAAAGCACTCTGTGGCTTGAAACAAGCTCCACATGCTTGGTATCAAAAGATTCATACATACTTGCTCTTTTGTCTGTTTCAGAATAGTTTGATTGAGAGTACTCTCTATGCTCGCACAATCAAGGGGATCACCTTATAATTTTGAACCTTTATGTGGATGATATGCTCCTGAGTGGCCTTGATGAGGCACACATTTCAGCTTTCATAGCTAACTTACATCATGCATTTGATGTTTCCGACATGAGGCTATTGCATTAATATTTGGTTATCCAGTTTATTCCAGTTGAGGGGGGCATCATGTTATCTCAGAGAAGATACATTTAGCAGCTCTTAGAACGGCTGCAAATGACAAATTACAAACTTGTTTCTACTTCTATTAAACTAGGCCTACGCATGTCTCTTGAGGACACTTCCGAGCCTTTTGATGTTGCCACTTATCACCAGGTTGTTGGATGCCTTATATATATCTATGCACTACTTGTCTAGATATTCAATATGCAGTGTCACAATTGAGTAGATTTATGCATTGCCTCGACACTTGGCATTGGTAAGCAGTTAAATGTGTCTTTTGTTACCTTCAAGGCACTCATGACTTTGCATTGTTTTACAACAATGCGTCTTCTTTTTGCTTGTCCGCCTACATTGACAGTGACTCGATAGGATGTTATGATACTGGGTGTCCAACAATGGTAATGTTTCCTTCTTGGAAGTTCATGTATTTCATGGCTCAGCAAGAAGCAGTCGATAGTAGCCACTTTTAGTTGTGAAGCTGAGTACAAGACAACATTCACAGCTACTGTGGAGTGTGTATGGCTCCGCCGTCTATTGGTAGATCTTGGTGTTAGACATCCGTCTTCTACCACCACTTTCACTGATAGCCAGAGCGCATACCAAGTCCCTTTTCAGGGAAAAGTTTAAGCCTTTTCAAAAAGCTTTGAACATATTACCTCTACTAGGGTAATCTACTACACCCTTTATACGTTCACACCGTTCACTTCAGAGGGGTTTGTTAGTCTTGCAATTCGTTATTATGAACAGCCCTACACACTGGCACTTTTTACCTTTTTTCTCATGTGAACACACTCGTGTGTTAGGCTATAGTACTCTTGTACTCCACACATTTGTGATCATTATCATCGAGTACCTTCTAGCTTCGCAACTTCGTCTCCCTCGCTCTTTGAGCTCTTGTACGATTGTGTGCATGTGTTTGTGTGAGTGTGTAGAGTGTCTTCTCTGTTGTCCAACAATCAGACTAAGTGTGGATCTATCCTTGACACATCATCTGAAGGCTTCGACTCCAGTTGCTCTTGGGACGATTTTCTTGGCCCAGGCGATCTTTATGTGCATCATTACCTTTATCATTACACGTGATGGCTCACTGAGTATCACTCAAATATCCAAAGTTCCATGGTAAGGAGGAGGAGGAGGATCCGGATACACACATGGTAAATTTTGAGAGAACGCCTGGTTGGCTAATCGCATGTTGCTTATAGTTATATTTGCTCAGAAGCGTAATACATTTAGTGGCACTTCTGATGGGTAGGCGCGTCTAATTGGCATGTGCAGTATGGCTCCAATGCATTTTCAACATATGAGGAGTTGTATGATGCATTTCTGCACTGATTCCGGAAGGGTAAGACATCCTTATGCAAGTGATGGAGAAACTATGTCGCTTGTAGCAGAAAACGTTGCCGATAGAAGATAAATTTTTAAAACTCAGCAGAGTTGTGTGGTCTCGTCGGCGGATTGACCAACTGAGACGCTTATGGGAGAATGGTTTGTTCGGGGTCTGCAGAAGAAGTTAAATTCATAGGAAGGATAAGTGGTGGATCCCTAGAAAGTGATCGTCGATGTAGAGGTACATAATGTGTGAAGAGGTGTATAGAAGTCATTGAGGAGGGAAATTGGTGTGTAGAGATGTAGAGATATAGAAGGGGTAGAGGTGTGAACAGTTGGAGAGAAGACTAGAGGAGTAGAAAATGTGTGTAGGGATGTTGAGGAAGGCAAAAACATTGTAGAGGGGTACATAAGAGTGCATCATCACTTGGAGTCTCTTAATGCTCTTCTAGGTTGCCTCACTAAGATTAGGTCCCTAGAAGGGAGCCCCAATTATCGTTGCTAAGCACACCAAGGT